>NC_135980.1:16751568-17070159 GCF_053455715.1 Rhinoraja longicauda | reverse complement strand
TACAACTATACAAACACCTGTGGTGACAGTGCAGGGGGGGGGCAACATTTTTCAGCTGCAAGCCCTCACCATTCAGCTGCAGTTGTTCGCGTTACTGACACACCACAACTACACACACCGCCATGCTTCAGAGATAGGTGTGGACATCACACCACAGCCGAGTCCCCCCGTTACATTACCCATATTTTAGCGCTGTTAAAGTACAGTAGTACAACTCAGCAGCCAATGGAGGTTCAGAACTGCACCACTCTACTCACCTTATAGGATTAGTGTGAATGAGTGTTTGATGATCAGCAAAGATTCAATTTGAAGGGCCTGTTATTGTGTCTTATCTCTTTAAGCTGATGAGATGGAGTGTGTGTGCATTCGCCCACTGTCAACCCACCGCTCACCCAGTGAGTAGATCCCACTGCTCCCATTCCTCGAGTGAATCACCTCACTCTGCCCTCCAGAGTTGTGAATCTCTAGTGAATCTCTCCCTGACCTGGAAAGGTTATTTAGGTCCTTGAATGATGATGAGGGGTGGTGCAAGGACAAGTGTTGCACCACCTACAGCTGAAGAGGAAGTTGAGCAGGGGGAATGTAGAGGTGGATGGGGAATGATGAGTGGACCAGGGGGTCGCGGAGAGAGTGGTTCCTGGGGAAAGTAGAAAGGAGTAGGGGTGGGAAGACATGACTGGTGGAGGAATCCCGTCGCAGCTGGTGGAAATGGGGAAGGATGATGTGTTGGATGCGGAAGCTGGTTGGATGAAAGGCAAGGACCAGGGGGGGCCCCCCATCTCTGTTCTGGCTGGAGGGATGTGGGGGTGAGAGGAGAAATCTGGAAAATGGAGGAAATGTGAACGAGGTTTCCATCAACTAGGGCAGAAGGGAAGCCACAGTTACTGACGGTGGAGGACATTTTAGAAGTCACAGTGTGGAAAGCCTCATCCTGAGGACTGCTGCAGCAGAAACGGAGGGACAGAGAGAAAGCGACGGCGTCCTTTCAGGAGCCAGGATGGGAGGAAGTGTAGTCGAAGTCGATGTGAACAGGCTTTCAGAGTGATGGTGAACAGAATGAATAGGAAAGGGAAGAGATCCAACACAATGAAACCCTGCCTGGATGACCACTCAATCCAAAGTGTCAGATCTTAACGAAATGGCCAACGGGCTTCATCCAGTTGCCGAAATGAAAGTGCACCCTCTGAAGATAGCAGAGATATACACCCCACCCTCTGGGTAGGGTCATGCCCTGTCCACTCTGTCCAGAAACAGATGAAAGTCACACTGTGCTCAAGATGCCCCGGGGCATTTGACAAGCAGTGCTTCAGAAATTAAATCGCCTTTCTGATCGTGAATGCAGCAAGATTCCTTAAACAGATAACATTTTTATTTCAGTGATTCTGGCTGAGAGATAAATATTGGCCAAACCTTTGAGAGAATTCCTGTGGCTTTCTTTGACATTAGTGACACGGGATTTACGAGCCCACCCAAAGTGGAGGGGAGCCTCGGTTACACACCTCTCACACCCAGCAGTGCAGCCCGCCCAGAGGGTCCGCTTGGACTGAGTGCCAAGGACCGGGCGCTGGAGTGCGATCTGAACTCACAGCCTCGCAGCTCAGAGAGGTGAGAGGATCTCTGGCCAAGCACCAGAGGACCGCGCTGCGAAACCTTGTTCCCTGAGGATATCCTCCGTATTCATAAGTGTGTGATATAACTCCCGGGAAGTCCGCTGCCAGGAGGTCGGGTGGGAAGCAAGGAAGTCCAATGTTAAAATCCATGTGCACTGCTCCTTCCCCCAAGCAGAGACGCACTTTAATGGCCACTCTTCCTCCTCGTCTGTTAGTTCTGACACTTGACGAAAGTCACCTCCTGAGCTGGCTGCACCTTCACTGAGGCAGAGTCTTTTGCACAGAACACTATCCTGGGGACACAAAACAGGAATATCAGTTAAAAGATGACAGGGCAGGGGGGAAACTGAGTGTAATCTGGGTGCGGCGCAGTGGCGTAGTGGTAGAGCTTCTGCCTCACAGTACCAGAGACCCAAGTTCCATCCTGACTACCTATGCTGTCTCTACGGAGCTTGTACATTCTCCGTTTCACCGCATGGGTTTTCTCCGGGTGCTCTGGTTTCCTCCCACACTCCAAAGATGTGCAGGGTTGTAGGTTATTTGGATTCTGTAAATTGTCCGTAGTGTGTAGGTTAGTGCTAGTGTACTGGGTAATCGCTGGTCGATGCGGACTCGGTGGGCCGAAGAGCCAGTTTCCAAACTGTATTCCCAAAGTCTAAAGACCTTAGACTCATAGACTCACATACTACGGAAACAGGCTCTTTGGCCCATTGAATCCATGCTGACCCATAAGCCTCATTTTTCACAAACCTTACCACAATCCCGTTTTATTCTTCCCATATTCCAATCAACTCCCTCAGTTGTACCCATCACCTACACACTATAGACAATTTACCAATTGACTTGCCAGCCAGCATGTCCCTGGGAGATGGGAAGGCAAACTAGAGCACCTGGAGGCAAACGCTGGAGAACATGCAAACTCCACACAGACAGCATTCAAGGTCAGAAATGCAAAGGCGGCATAGTGGCACAGCTCGTAGAACCTGTGTGGAGTTTGCACGTTTCTCCCTCTGACCGCATGGGTTTCTTTCTGGTGCTCCAGTTTCCTCACACATCCCAAAGGCTTGTTGGTTAATTCGTCTCTGTAAATTGCCTTGAGTGTGTAGGGAATCGATGAGAAAGTGGAATAACATGGAACTAGTGTGAACAGGTGAGCAATGTTCGGCGGGGGCTGTGTGGGCCAAAAGTCCTGCTTCCATGCTGTCTCTAAACTAAACAAGGGAGGAAGCCACTCAGCCCATCGAATCTGTCGGAGCAAACCCATCAGTCCCATTTCCCTGCTGTTTTCCCTGTTGTCCTGTCAATTATCTTCCATCACGGCCGGACCCACTTTGAATCCATTTGAATGCTCTGCTCGTCTCCATTTCCACCACTAAGACCACGGTGTGAGCAGGCTTCCCCTCACGTCCCCCTTCAACACACTGCCCAAAAGTTCAACCCTGTGTGCCGCGAACCTACTTTTTCTGGGTCTCTCCCGCCTTCACTCGCAGCCTCCTGATTTCCAGGGCGTTGCTGGTGTCCTCGTGCTTCTCCCACACCTTCCAGAGCGGCCACGAGTTGGTCACCTTGTCCACGATGGTGGACCAGAGGGATGAGGTGTCTTCCCACTTCAGCTTCACCATCAGCAGCTCTCCGATATCCACCTCCGTGTGCACCAGGAACGAGGACGTGCTGTTGGGTGCAATTTCCGAGCTGTGAGGAACACAAGGACATCAACATAACTCAGAGTCTGTAGAAAGAGAGGAAACAGGCAGCAGCAAGGGTCTCCCAGACCCTGGGGAAAACCAAAGACCCAAATGCATTGCCTGAATCAAGGATAGGAAACAATATTCCAATATTTAGCATGTAAACAGAACACTTTCTGTGACCGCACTTTTGCGGTTGCAGTTCCTAGACTGTGGAACAGCATCCCTCTCCCCATCAGAACTGCCCCCTCCATTGACTCCTTTAAGTCCAGGCTCAAAACCTATTTCTACTCCCTAGCGTTTGAGGCCCTCTGAGGGGGCGCTGTAAACTGTTTATGTATGTGCTGTTATGTTTGTGTGCCATTGTATGTTCATTCTTACTACCTGAACTGATGTACAGCACTTTGGTCAACGTGGGTTTTTTAAAAATGTGCTATACAAATAAAATTGACTTGACTTGACTTGACTTTCCGTTCCTTTCACCGTTCGCACTGATTCATTTACAGCCAAAGTACTTTTGGAGAGTAGTCAATGTAGTAAACACAGGTAACTCCACATAATATTGACTGGGATATATGGGACCCGGTCGCCAGCCCTTGCTTTTCCTACAGGGCCACAGGAGAGCAAATTGGATGCATGGTCCTTCCTTTGCCCTTCTTTGAGGCTCCCTTCACCCAGCTTCAGCCTATGTTCAGTCATCCTGCAAACTTGGATTGTTTTCTCTACAATGTCTGAGGTTGTGGAGAGACCTGATAACGGTGCTGGCTCGAAGGGCCAAATGGCACCTATTTTCTACACCCCCAACATTGGGAACATGTTTCCTGCTTCTAATGTGTCCAATCCCTTAATAATCTTATATGTTTCAATAAGATCCCCTCTCATCCCTCTAAATTCCAGCATATACAAGCCTAAGGTGAGAGGGGCAGAGTTTAAAGGAGATGCACAGGGCAACATTTTTTTACATAGGGACTGGTGGGTGCCCAGAATGCATTGCCAGGGGTAGTGGTGGAAACAGAAACAATAGTGGTGTTCAAGCGGCTTTGAGATAGGCACATGAATATGCAGGGAATGGGGGAATATGGATCGTGCAGGCAGAGATCAGTCTAATTTGGCATCATGTTTGGCAAGGATATTGTGGGACGAAGGGCCTGTTTCTGTACTGTACTGTTCTATATTCAATGGCCTATAAAACACCATTTGATGGGAGTCTTTTTCTGACCTTTGATCCTGAGCGCCCACAGGTGTGTGGAGCTGTCCCTGCTGCTAGCATTCGGATGAGAGACTGTTCCAGCTGCTCTTTTGGGAGTGTGGTTGGCATCTGGAACACACTCCATGAGAAGGGAGTGAATGCAGATACTCTCTCAACATTTAAGAACCGTCTAGATGTGCATTTGAATTGCCAATGCATCGTAGGCCCCTGAGCAGTGCAGGTAAATGGGATTGGCATAGATTGGATTTGATGGTCAGCATGATCACGGTGGGCTGAATGGCCTATATCTGTGCTGCATGACTCCATGACTCAGCAAGGAAGGAAGTGATGGAATTATGTTGTGCAGAGTTAGCCTGGTCACAGCTGTATGAGATCTCTAGTCTGAAGAAGGGTCTCGACCCGAAACGTCAACCATTCCTTCTCTCCAGAGATGTTGCCTGTCCCGCTGAGTTACTCCATCTTTTCGTGTCTATCTTCTCGATCATGGAGAGTTGGCAAAGGAGTAAGATGAATGACCTATGCTCTAGTGTAAAACCAGGTTCAGTCACCAGCCGGACTGCCAGCTCCTCCCCAAGACCGGCCGTTACACCCGCTGCTTAGCAATAACATCCCAGCGCACATGAAGCCAGACACTCACACTGGAATGGTGATTCCTCCAGTTTCATTCAGGGTTCCATAGAGCGAGATGAGGAAATGTGTAGCTGTCTCTGTCTGATTGATTTTCCTGAAAAAGTGTATCTTCAGCTGATAATGGTAAACTGCGAAAGGAAAGCAAAAAAAAATCTCATCAGTGGGATGGGACAATCTGACATTGGTCTGCTGCAGCAGGCATGTGCTTGGTTAAACTGGAGCGCAGAGAGAAGATGCCAGGAATACACCCATCCAAGCACACCCTTGTTCAGAGGCACTCATAGAACCTCGACCTCCATTTCCAGGGTGGAAGCCACAGCCTGGGTCTTGAGGTATGGGGAGAGGTTAGATAGGCTGGGACTTTAGTCTTTGGAGCATTGGAGGCTGAGGGGTGATCTTATTGAAACATACAAAATCATGAGGGAGTGGATAATATGAAGGCCCACAGTCTTTTTACCAGGGTAAAGGAATCTAAAAGTGGAGGGCATAGGTTTAAAGCAAGAAGAAAGAGATTTGAGAGGGACCTTGGGGGTATTTTTTTCACTCAAAGGGTGGTCTATATGAAGAATGAGCTGCCAGAGGAAGTTGCAGAAGAGGTTGCAAATACCACTTTCAAGACATCTGGACAGATATAAGATGGGAGGGGATTAGACAGTGTTGGTACAAATGTAGGCAATTGTTTCGTTTAGTTTAGAGATACAGCATGGAAACAGACCTTTCGGCCCACCGAGACCGTGCCAACCAGCACTATCCTACACATTAGGGACAATTTACAATCTTCACCACATCTAATTACCCTACAAACCCTTAGGCCTTTGGAGTGCGGGAGGAACCAGGAGCAACTGGGTCTCTGCCACTGTGGGGCAGCAACTCTACCGTTGCCCCTAATTGAGACTAGCCAAGAATGCAATCCTGGGTTGAAAGGTCTGTTTCCATGCTGTACAGCTCTATGAATATAGGTTGGTTCAGTTCTGTCCACCCCCGACCCAAACCTAACCAATACCGATTGAGTACGTCAGGGAGACCTGTGTTGTGGAGCTGCTTCTAGGAGGGGGGGGGGGGAGGGGGGTGGCACCCTTGCGCTCACCTCTGAAGGGCATATCCGCAGCCGTCTTCAGATACATGCGGCCGCTCCTCTTGCTGCGCACCTTGCGGACGTCGTACCCCAGGGTGTTGCAGCGGTTCTTGCGACAGCTCAGGCACATGCCTCGCTCGAAGGTCTCTTGGCTGGGGCAGCGGTAGGCTAGGCTGGGGTAGTTTTTGTTGAGGAGGGAGTCGATGAAGAGGTGGATGGCTCGCTCGTGCTGGCACTTGATAGCATTTGCCACCGCTGCAAGGCAGGGAAGAAAGGACAATGATAAGCCGGCTGTACTGAAAACAGCAACAACCGTGTCAAGAGGCTTTTGGACAGGCGCATGGGTATGTGGGGAATGGAGGGACATGCATCGTAAGCAGGCAGTGACTAGTTTAACAGCATCTTGTTCAGCACAGACATTGTTGTTCCTGTGCTACACTCTTCTATGGCGGCACCTGGGTGATCCTTGATCAACATAGAAACATAGAAAACAGGTGCAGGAGGAGGCCATTTGGCCCTTCAAGCCTGCACCGCCATTCAATATGATCATGGCTGATCATCCAACTCAGTATCCCGTACCTGCCTTCTCTCCATACCCCCTGATCCCTTTAGCCACAAGGGCCACATCTAACTCTCTCTTAAATATAGCCAATGAACTGGCCTCAACTACCTTCTGTGGCAGAGAATTCCACAGATTCACCACTCTCTGTGTGAAAAAAAACGTTCTCATCTCGGTCAACATACTACATCTGCACCCCATCACTTCACCTGGCTGGACACCCCACCTCCTCCTCCACCTGGCAGCTAGTCCAGCCCCGCACCTCATTTGCCGAGGGGCCACTCTTCCTGTCCCCAGCTCCAGAGCTCTGCACGGTCCCAGGGAAGCGGTTCAATCCCACCAAGCGACCAACAGTCCCTTTGAACTCACCAGCTGCACTGGGAAGATCTCCTCATGTCCCCGGCCTCCTCACTTGACTGAACCCGGGCAGGGATGGTCATTGGTGACGGGATTATACGTGTTTGACACATGCAAGTCACCCATGAAAGGCACACGCGTGGCCCCATGTTAAACAAGGTCGGTCTGTCAGCCTGACACCTTCTTGTCCTCCACCCCTCACCCCCGCGCCCCCCTCTCACCATACACGCCCTGCGATCCTATGTTCCCCAACACTCGTCCCAGGCTGCAGCCGGGCTGGAAGCTGCCTCCATTGGGGTAGATGTCCACATGGGCCACCGGCTGCTGGATGCCGATGCTGCGGCCCAGCGAGCCCCGGGTGTAGGTGTGCAGGGCGTCCACAAAGACCGCGTCCTCTGGCGAGAGGCGGTGCTGGGCATCGGCTCCCTCGAACACGGGCCCCGCAGGGTCCAGGCCTGGGGTGGGGAAGGGTAGAAGGGGATGGGAGAGAGAGGGGGTGGGAGAGAGGAGATGGAGAGGAAGGGGTAGAAAATGGGATAGGGGAGGGGGTGGGAGATGGGATGGGGAGGGGGTGGGGGTGGGAGATGGGATAGGGGAGGGGGTGGGAGATGGGATGGGTGACAGTGGGGGGGGGGTTGGAGAAAGTGATGGGATGTGGGTGGGTGAGAGGTGGGGAGTTGTGGGTGGAGTAGGGGTTGGGGAAAGGGTGCGGGTGGGGAGGGAGTGGAAGATGGGGTCAAGGGAGGAATGAGGAAGGGAAGGGATAGAGGTGGATGAGGGTATGGGTGAGGGAGGAAATGATGGGGGTGGGGAGTGGGAAAGGGAGGACGTGGGGAGGGAGGGACACAGCACAATCACTCTGGGCTCCAAATCATGTTACCCGCACGCAACAGAACCCTGCCGGGGTGGGACTACAACCCTGCCCATCGCCCATGTGTCACCCTGCCCACCACCCCATATGTCACCCTGACTGTCACCCTGACAACGAACCACCCTCCCTCACACCAACACCCTCACACTGACCCCCTCCGGCACTGAATCCTCCTCATACCAATCTTCCTCACACCGAACCCCTCCTCAAATGGATCCTCCTCACTCTCTGACTTGGCCCCTCATTCTGACCTCTCCCTCATGCTGCCCCATCACACTGATACCCATCACTCTCTAAACCCTGTCATGAAACCTCTGTCGCCCCTCACATACTCCCCCCGCCCCCTCCCCGCCCCACAACCACCCTCCTCCCCATTTCTCCTCCAAGCTCACTTGCTTTCCTCTCACTCTGACCTTTTTTGCCCATTATTGATCCATTGCCCATCCTGCACCACTGAAAGTCTTTGGCCCAGCCCCTCATGTCACAGTATAATAGGCAACATAGTGGACAGTGAACGTTATTCAATATTACAATGGGATCTTGATCAGCTGGGCAAATGGCCCATGAATGGCAGATGGAATTTAATTCAAGTGAATGTGAGGTGTTACATTTTGGTTGGAAAAAAAAACAGGGCAGGAATGAATTACACAATGAATGGATGGGCTTTGGGTGTTGGGAAATAGAGAGACTAAGAATGTTAGTACATATATTCCATAAAAGTGATGACACGGGTAGACAAGGAGATGAAGAAGTGGTTTGGCACACTTGACTTCATCGGTTAATGTACTAAGTATAGGAATTGGGATGTCATGGTACAGCTCTACGAGATGTTAATAAGGCCACTTTTGGAGTACTGTGTACAGCTCTGGTCACCCGGCTACAGAAAGGCTGTCATTAAATTGGAAAGGGTACAAACAAGATTTATGAGCATGTTAATGGTTCTGGAATGTTTAGATTATAAGGGGGAGGCTGGGCTGGCTGGGCCATATACCATGGAGCCTAGTATGCTGAGCGGAGATCTTATAGAGGTTTAAAACTCATGGGGGGGGGGAGGGGAGGGGGCATGGGTAAGTGGACAGCCACAGTCTTTTCCCCAGAGCAGAGTCTAATACAGGAAGGCATAGTAGGTGTAAAATGAGGTGGATAAGATTTCAAAGGGACTGAGGGATAACTTTTTCACACAGTGTGAAGCATACACTGAAAGAGCTGTCAGGGGAAGTGGTGGAGGTTGGAATAATTACAATGTTTAAAAGGCGCTTGGACAAGTACATGGGCAGGGAATGTTTGGAGGGACATGGGCCAGACACAGGCAAGTGGAAAGAGCTTGGCTAGGGGATTTGGTCTGCATGGACAAGCTGGGCCAATGGGCCTGTTTCCATACTGTAATGGCTCTACAACTCTATGAATGGCCCAGACTTAGGGGTGAAGGCCGGATTCCAGCACCTGCTCTCACCTGTGATCCTGCCAACTCTGTAGGCTCCATAGGTTCCAGCAAACCCTGCAACGTGAGCGCCCAGGCTGTAGCCCAACATGTGGATGTGCTCAGCTGGGAAGTTCAGCTCTTCCTAAAGCAAGTAAAGAGAAACCTCACTTCTGGCAAATTGCTAGCAACATGCAGAAGCCCTTGTGACCCCGTTCCTTTATTCATTCCAAATGTATTTGATTAACTGAAGCGAAATTTCCCTATTGGGACACAAGCATATTTTCCAGGACCTTGGACCAAAGCCTCCATTTAACCAGTGTTCTGCCAACCTCCATCACACAGCAAGGAGGAGGGCATTCAACCCTTCCAAATGTTTACTTGAGAACAGGAGAGGCCAGTAAATTAATGTGCGTATCTGTTTGGACATACCATGCACTTTGTTGAACCAATTTAAAGAAAGGAGGCTTGTTTCCATTCATGAACTCCCTGTGACAAAGCCACTGAAGACAACATTCACTCTGTGACCACATGGGTTTCGTCCGGGAGCTCTGGTTTCCTCCCACAATACAACGACGTGGGCTAATAGGTTGTGCAGGAAGGAACTGCAGATGCTGGTTTACATTGAAGATAGACACAAAATGCTGGAGTAACTCAGCGGGACAGGCAGCATCTCTGGAGGGAAGGAATGCTTGACGTTTCGGGTCGAGACCCTTCTTCAGATTCTGAGGAAGGGTTCAAACTTCAGAGTCTGAAGAAGGGTCTAAACGTAACGTCACCCATTCCTTCTCTCCAGAGATGGTGCCTGTCCCACTGAGTTACTCCAGCATTTTGTGTCCATCTTGACCTCATAGGGTTATTGGCCACTAAAGATCACCTCCAGTGTGGTGGTACAATATGGGTTGAAGGGGGAGGGGTGGTGGGAATGTAGGAAACTAAATTGGTTTGGGGTAGGATTAGAGTAAAAGGGTGGTTGATGGTCGGCACGGACTCAGTGTGCCGAAAGGCCTGTTTCAATGTTGGATCTCTCCATGACTTACTTGGGTTTTTTTAGCAATTCAAGTAGCGAGAGCAAGGTGAAAGAGCAAAACAAATGTTCACCAAAACACCCACCTCCAGCCACTCAACAAACTGTGCGATGTCACGGCCAACCAGCTTGGTGTTCTCGGCAGCTATCGGGTAGTGCTGGTGGGCTCGGGTCAACCAGTCCACAACAATGACGTTGGAGTCATCCTCTCTCTCATACAAAGCCAGGACTAGCTTTGGAATCCAGCTTTCAAACATGCCAGTAACCTACAGTGTAAAGAAAATTAAAGGAAAAATAATTTGCTTGACGTAGCTTACCAGACGAAAGGTCACAAAATCTCAATAAAGCAAGGCAATGAGATGGGGGGGGGGGGGGGGGGGGGACTGACATGCTGTGGGGGATGCAAGGGGAAAATATGTACAGATTTCCTGGAGAACATAAAGGCTTCTGTTCCACTGAGATTACTCTGTGAGATGAACAATTGGATACAGCAAGTGTGGGGTGGGGAAATATACCATTGTGAGACTGAGGATAGACACAAAATGCTGGAGTAACTCAACGGGACAGGCAGCATCTCTGGAAAGGAGTGAGTGATGTTTCAGGTTGAGACCCTGAGTCTCAACCCAAAACGTCACCCATTCCTTTTCTCCAGAAATGCTGCCTGTCCCGCTGACGGTCTCGACCCGAAACGTTACCATTCCTTCTTTCCAGAGATGCTGCCTGTCCCACTGAGTTACTCCAGCATCTTGTGTTTATCTTCGGTTTAAACCAGCATCTGCAGTTCCTTCCTACACGTTATGAGACTTGGGGCAGGTGAGACTCTTTGGGTTGTTGACATTGAAGGGGAGTGTTGACTGCTGATATTGTTTGAAGGGAGTGTGAATCCTGATTGTTGGAACATTTTAAGAGATTGCTCACACTAGGATGTTGAAATTGTTTGAATAGTTTGGTGATATTAGACCTCTGTGATCTTTAGCAGGGAATATTGCTTTTGGATTGTGGCAATTGTTTGATGGAACTGTTGATTATTGATAGTTAAAGGTTTGAAAAGCCTGTTGGTGTTGAGGTTTTGAGACTGATTAAAACTGATTATTGATCTGGATTTTGTTGGAACTGCTTGAAGATGATGTTGATTTTAGATTAATTAGTATTTGAAGTGAGTGTTCAGATTGTATTGTTGACAGTGTTTAATGTGAAAATCAAATGCAGGCCAAGTTTGGAGTTGTTAAGTTTTTAAATGGTGTTTTGAAATGTTTTAAAGATTGTTTAATGGAAATGTTGCTTATTAGCTTCTGTGTCTATTTGAACAGAGAATTAATGCTGAATTGTAGACTTCAGTGGAAACACAAGGAAGTACAGATGATGGATTACAAAAAGGACACAAAGTGCTGGAATCACTCAGCGCTTCAGGCAGCATCTCTGGAGAACATGGATAGTGACATATCGGATCAGGACCTGCTTCAGTTTGAGTTACCCAATGAGTTACTCCAGCACTGTGCCTTTTCTTAGGCTTCAGTGGAGGTTGATGTTGAGAGCATATTGAAGAGGAGGGCTCTATTATATGTGTTTGTGGTTTGGAGACCAATATTTTACAATTTTCAAAACATTCGAGTGTTGGTTTTGGATTGCTACCATTGTTTGAAGGGTATTTTTCGATTTATGACTTCATTTCTGTAAATTATTGCTCAACCCTTGTAAAAGGCTGGAAATAAGCTGTCATTCTGGTGAAATTGCGTTCAATAATGCTGCTGGGCAAGACTTTCCATGATTTTGACCCAGTGATAGTGGCCCATTTCTAAGACAGGAGAATGTGTGCCTTGGAGGGGAAGCTGCAATGGTGTCTCACATGTGCCTGCTATCCTTGTCCTTCATGAGGATTGAGGTCATGTGTAGGGCTGGGGAAGTTACAGTAGCCAGGGTGAGTAACTGTGGTACACTTTGTATACACTGCGCACGTGGATCAGGAAACAAATATACAGTTGAAACAGAACTAGGCTGCCTTGCGCCAGAGCGCTCAAGCCTCAGAGACTTGTTGGAGCCGCACTCACCCAGGCAGATTCACAGGAGACCCAGTCGATTATTCCACCACATTGCAAACATGCCTTGTGGAAATGGGCAAGCCTTTGGAAGTGAGTCACTCATCACAGCCTCTGATGGCTCTTATCGCTTTGTGTCACTGCTCGAGCTAATGATCTTAAGGATATCGATGGTAGGAGATTTATATGTCCTAATCCTAAATGTTTAAGTTTTCATGGTTAGTCTCCTTTTGTTTGGAGAGTACCATTGACTGACACTATTGTGGCGTGAATGTGACTTGCCATTTATCGACCATTGCCTGAATGTTGCCTGATTCTTGCCGCATAAGGCATGGGCCTCTTCATTTGCCGAGGAGTTCTGAAAGGAATTGAGCATTGTGCCATCATTACCGAAACATCCCAACTATGATAGAAGGAAGTACTAATGATTGTTAGACTGCGGACACTGCTCCAAGGAGCCACTGCAGCTGGGCTGGGAGAATTGGCCTTCAATAACAGAATCCACCTTCCTCCATATAAGGTCTAATTCCAAACACTGGAGTGTTTTCCTTTTAATGACCATTGACTTCAGCTTTACCAGGGATCCTTGATGCTACACTGGGTCAAATGCTGCCTTAACATCAAGGACGGTTATTGTCACCTCACTTCTGGAATTCCCTTTAATTCATTTTTGGACTAAAGTCATAATGAGGTCTGCAGCCAAGTATCCAGCTGCCAATAAGATTGAGAAGAAGTGCCATTTGATAGCACTGTCAATGCTATATTTCAACTGATAATTTAGAGTAGACTGACTGGACAGAAGTCAGCAAGATTTGATCTGCCTTCACTTTGTGAATGGGACAGCGCAGCGTAATCTTTCACATTGCTGGGTAGATGTAAGTATACTGGAACAGCTTCATTGGAGTCCAGGTGTTCATTGCAACACCTGGGCTGTGGTCTGAAGCTGCAGCCTTTTATGCATCTCATGTTATGTTTCCTGACCTTATGAAGAGCAAATCGATTTGGTTGGATTTAGTTTCTGTGACAAGTTGTGAACTCAAGAAGGAGCCGAGATAGATCTTCCATCCACAGTGTTTCAGGCTTGCCTCGACCCTGCCTTATGAAGGATTGCTGACATTTTTTGGGGAGGTTGTTGGCATTAGATTACTGAGAGGGTTTGCAGTGGGGATTGATTGGATTGTTGAGACTGTGCGTGGAGTGTCAATGCCTATTTACAATAGACAATAGACAATAGACAATAGGTGCAGGAGTAGGCCATTCAGCCCTTCGAGCCAGCACCGCCATTCAATGCGATCATGGCTGATCACTATCAATCAGTACCCCGTTCCTGCCTTCTCCCCATACCCCCTCACTCCGCTATCCTTAAGAGCTCTATCCAGCTCTCTCTTGAAAGCATCCAACGAACTGGCCTCCACTGCCTTCTGAGGCAGAGAATTCCACACCTTCACCACCCTCTGACTGAAAAAGTTCTTCCTCATCTCCGTTCTAAATTTACCCTTTGGTTTTGCAATGATTGTTATGGTTTTCTTGCAGCCGCATGTCAATTACATGCCTTGCAGCTTAACCCTGAGTTTTTAGGCATTTAAGCAATCAACGGAAGGCAGGATAAATGTTTCCCTAATTTATCCATTTGTTGGCGCTTACCGTCCACCCATGGATAACTAGGAAAGTCCTCGCAGATTGATTGAAGTTGCATTGTGAGATGCTTTCCAAATGGCCAGGGGTGAGGTAACAGGAATCACCCTCTGGATCCAAGGCGTTTCGGAGAGAGAACTTCGTCGCTATGCTGCTGAAGTCCTTTTTTGTCTGAGGAGCTGTAGAAGGTTAAGATTGCCGATGAATACAGCATCAAGCACCGAAGACACACTGAGAGAAGAACAGAAAAAATAACAGGTTGGCCCCTTGGGCCTGCACAGCCATTCAATAAAAGCATTCATGAGCAGATCCCAGCCTCAACACTTTCCTCCACACAGCTCTCCTTTGGACAACGTTCACTGCAGGAAGGGTGGGGGAGGGTAAATGAACAGAATTGAATGATCAGAAGTTGCTGGGGCAATAACAGAGCTTTCTACATCTTCATTACCCATGGTTTGGAAGATGTAGATGGAAGGATGTGCAATGTTGACTCTCGTCCTCAAAAAGGGCAGGTGGAAAAATCCTGGAACTGAAAGCCAGTGAGCAATGCATCAGTGGTGAGAAAGTTGGTGGAGAAGGCTCAAAGGGACAAGATTTATGTTCACTTGGAAAGCCAGGGACTAATTATGAGATCAGGCCTCACAAAATCTTATTAGGAGGTAACTAAGAAGACTGCTGAAGATGGGGCCGTAGATGCTTTTTGCAAATTTAAGGCACGTGGTTGGTGCCTAGTTGGTGAACTGATCCAAAATTAATGAGTAGAGGTAGAGGTAGATTTCTGAATGTAAGTCTGTAGCAAGTGGTGTACTTCAGGGGTTGGTGCTTGGACCTTTGCTGTTTGTAATAAATGACTTGGACGAGAAGATAGGGATAAGTTTGCAGATAACATGAAAATTGGTGGAGTAATAGATGGTGAAGTAGATTGTTTAAAGTTACAGCTGGGCACTGATCAGCTGGATATTTTGGGCAGAGCAGAGGCAAATGGAATTTAATCCAGACCAGCCTGAGGTTTTCCACTTTGGGAGATCAAATGTCGGTCAGATATGTCGATCTAATGGCAGTGACCTGAGGAGTGTTCATGTACAGAGATATCTTAGGAACAAGTCCATAGCTCCCTAAAACTGGCAGCACAGATGAACGAGGAAATGAAAAAGACATTTGGTATGCCTTCCTCCCTAGGCCAAGCCATTGAGTGTAAGAGTCGGAATGTCATGTTGTAGCTGGACAAAACATTGGTCACGCTGCTCCAGGAACATTGTGTACGACTGTGTGTCCATGCTCGAGAAAGGATACGATAAAAATAGTGAGAATGCAAAAGAGATTCACTAGAACATTTACGGAAATTGAGTCTGGGTTTATCCTCACTGGACAGTAAGATGCTGGTGTGGCGGCTCCCAAGGGTCGGGCCAAACCACTACCGACCCCTCGGCACGGGAATGGACCAGTCCAGGGGGGCGGTCCTTTGTTACGTATATAAGGACGAGGTTTTGGGCGCAAAGTCATTCCAGCAGACTTGACCGGTCTGATAACTGAGTAATAATAAAACCGAACGTCCCGAAATACCCGGCTTCTCGCCTTCATTTCGGGCCTCTTCCGACGCGCCACACTGGGATCTTAAACCATAGAGGTAAACCATAGAGAGGTTTACAATATAATGGGAGACATGAATAGGAAGAATCTTTTTCTCAAGGTAGGTCTAGAACAAGAGGGCACAGGTGAAAGAAATCTGAGGGATAGGTTTTTCATACCGAGGATCATAGTCATCAGGGATAAGCTGCCAAGGGATGGCGGAGGCAGATACAATTACAATGGTTAAAAGACATTTGGACAGGATCTTGAAGGGGAAAGGAGTTAAAGAATACAGCATGGGAAAATAGGACTGGTGAAGATAACAATCACCGTAGGTATGGACAATGTGGGCCGAGAAAGTCAGTTTCTGTGCTGGAGGATCTCACGATTTTATCTCGATAAACCACCTCCAGTTTAAATTCTATTTGGAATATTTTGGAGGACTAAGAACCAAGAACCAAGCACTGCAAGCACTACTTGTTAACATCCAGCGAAAATCCCACAGCCACTGCTTTTAATTACCGAAATACAAAACTGCTGGCACTGGTTGCACCATCTCTATGAATACTTCAACACTATTAGTTACCATCTCTGCGTCACACTGCAGAAACGTCTTGGCATCATCTCTTTGAAGCACTACAGGGACTTCTTGTCCCATCTATATAAAGCTCTGCAGGCACTGTTTGTCATTATCACCATGTCACGCTGCTGGGGCTTTTTGGCATCCTCTTGAGGAAATACTGCAGCTTCTGCCTGTAATCATCTTGATGAAACCCTGCGGCCTTCACTTTCTCCCATTTTGATTAAAACACTTTTGCAGTAAAACTCCTGGTTATCACTCTGCGTCACGGTGCTGAAATTCCTTTGCGACATCTCAAGGAACAGTGCAGGCACTGTCTGTTGCCATTTCTATAAATCCCTGCAAGCATTGTTTGTTATTATTCTGTGTCATGCTCCAGGAACACCTTGGCTTTGAAGATAGACACAAAATGCTGGAGTAACCTAGCAGGACAGGCAGCATCTCTGGATAGAAGGAATGGGTGACGTTTCAGGTCGAGACCCTTC
Organism: Rhinoraja longicauda; assembly: GCF_053455715.1. Taxonomy (NCBI): domain Eukaryota; kingdom Metazoa; phylum Chordata; class Chondrichthyes; order Rajiformes; family Arhynchobatidae; genus Rhinoraja; species Rhinoraja longicauda. The sequence goes on along the minus strand of NC_135980.1, from coordinate 17,053,410 downwards.
TTCAGACACGACCCGAAACGTCATCCATTCCTTATATCCAGAGATGCTGCCTGTCCCGCAGAATTACTCCAGCATTTTGTCTCTATCTTCAGTTTAAACCAGCATCTGCAGTTCCTGCCTTGGCATCATCTCTTTTGAAGCACTGCGGGCACTGTCTATTGTCATCATCACTATAAAATCCTACAGGCACTGTTTGCTGTAACAATTTAAACACATCAGGCACCACTTACCATCATCACCATAAAGCACTGCAAAATCTCCTTGCCATCACCTCGATTAAAGACTGCTGACATTGCTTGTTATCATTTTGATAAAGCACCGCAGGCTGTGCTCATTTTCATCTCAATAACACACTCCAGGCACTGCTTGTGACTACTTCTGTGGCACTATGCAGGCACAGTTCATCACAATCAGTGTCACAGTGTAGGCATTCCTTGGCACCATCTTGATAAATCTCCAGGCCCTGTCTGATACCCTCTCCATAAAACATGACGGGATCTCTTTGGCATCGACACGATGCAACACTGCGGGCACTGCATGTTATCATTGCTATCAAACAGTTCAGAAATCCCTCTGTATCATCTCGATAATATACTGCAGCAACTGCTTATTATCATGTCTATGAAACACTGAGTCACTTCTTGTTATTATCTGTGTGTCACGCCATGGGAAGCCCTTGGCATCATGTCCATCAGGCACTGCAAGCACTGTAATCGCTCTGTGATGCACTGTAGAAACTCTTTGGCAGCATCTTGATTCAACCCAGCTGGCTCTGCTTGTTACCATCTAGATGAAACACTGTAGTAACATTATTTGGTATCGTCCCTGTGCCACAGTTCCAGAATTCCTTTACACCATCTCTATAAAACACTGCATCACTGCTTGTCACTGAGTGTAACACAGCAGGAACTCTCTGCTCTCATCTCGGCTCTGTTTGTTGATGTCTTTATAAAAATCTGCAAGCACTGCTTGTTACGATCACTGTAAAGGCTTGCAGGTGCTGCGTGTTATCATCTGGATAAATCACTGCGGGCACTGCATACCACCGTTCTGTGTCACACTGCAGGGACTGATGTTAACCTCAGTTACTGCTTGTTATCACTTTGATAAAAGACTGCAATAACACTGGTTGCTAACATCTCCGTGTCCCTGTGCCGGATGTCCTCTGCACCATTGCCTGGCGTTTTTGGGTCACAAATGTTACTTGCCACTTATTGGCCTGTGCCTGATGCTGGCTGCAGGAATGGGCTGTTTTGTTTACTGGGGAGCTGAAAATACAATTGTGAGCATTGTGCAATCGTCAGTGGACATCCCCTTTACCGATCTTAGAACAGAAGGAAGATCATTGATGAAGCAGCTGAAAAAATGGTTGAGCCTAACTCCGTGCCTTGAAGAACTCTTGCAGTAATATCCTGGGAACAAAATGATGGACCTCCAACAACCGCAACCATCTGTAATGATATGAGTTATGACTTCAGGCTTCAGTATTCTCCCCTTGACGCCCATTGATTTGAATGTTACCATGGCTTTTTATGTCACACTCAGTCTGATATCACAGGCAGCCACCCTCACAACATCTCTGGAACTCAGCAATTGGGTCCATGTTTGGACCAAGGCTGTGTTGAGGTCTGGGGTCATGTGGTCCTGACAAAACTCAAACTGGACATCAGTGTTAGTTCTCAATGAGTAAAGTGTTTATCAGCACTGTCAATGACAGTTCTGTCACATTCCAGCAGACCTATTTGAACAATGATGGGACAGATTAGTTTTGTCTTCCTTATCATGAACTCAAAAACTGAGGTAAAAGGAGCAGGAGTAGGCCACTCGGCCCCTCAAACCTATCCCACCATTCAATATGACCATGGCTGATCTACCACAGGTCTCAGCTTCTCTGCCAATTCCCATAGCCGCAAATCCCCCAAGTGACAACATTTCAACATCTACCCTTTCTTGTCCCTGTAGGATGTTGTGTGTTTCAATAAAATCACCCTTCAATTCTTTTAAACTCCAAAGAATGCACATTTTTTTTAGAAATTCATAATCTGTCTCATCGCATGAATAAGCCGAGAGAATCTCTCCTGGACTGCCTTAAATGCTAATACTTCCCTTCTGAATGAAGGGGACCAACACTGTGCACAGCACTCTGGGAGTGACCTCATCAACACTCTGTACAACAGCAACAATCCTTTATCTTTAACCACCTACCACCCCTCAGCAATAAAGGCCAGGAACCATTTTCCTCCTAACCTTCTTATCAGATTCCCGTACTGGTGGCCTTCGTGTTCCTGGTTATCACCCTCCAGTAGCTGTCTCCACCTTCACTCTCCTGTCCCCTCACCTGGCTCCACCTGCCCTGTTTTGCTTCTCTTTATCTGCTTCTACCTATTACCCACCTGCCTCGTCTCCTCCCCCTCCATCCTCTCCCTCCTCCACCTGGTTCCTCACGCCCATCATTCCTCACATCTCCCTGGTCCATATATCACCTACCAGTTAGTCGCTGTCTCATCCCTCTCCCTCTTCCTCTCTTCATGCTGGCTAACTGCCCTCTCCACTCTCAATCCTGATGTTGGGTCGCAATCCAAAACATTAATGAAAAATCCTTTTTCCCCCAAAGATGCTAATCAGCCCACTGAGTTCCTCCAGCAGTTTATTTTTGGCATCTGCCTGCTAACTTTCAGCAATAGTTAGATCACTCAGTACTTTGTTCATCTGCAACCTTTCCCAATTAGATAATAGTCTATCTTTAGATCCCTCTTACTGATGTGCATGACGTCACTCGTTTCCATATTAAACTCCATTTGCCAGGTTTTTGCAGGTAAATTAATTTATCTAAGCCCTGGTGGCAGAGTCCTAAGACTATCACTGCAGTGTGCCCATCCACCCATTTTTTGTGTGTTCAGTAAAACTTGGAAACACTAGATTCTGGGATCTGGAGCAAAAGTCAAGCAGAGTTCCTCCAGCAGCTTGTTTCTTGGATACCTTGTACTTTGCCCCCTCCACCATTAATATAAATAGTAAATAATTGATGGCCTAGGGCACTTCACGAGTTATATCCTCCCAGCATGAAAATACCTATCTATTCTGACTCTCTCTGCTGTGTGATAACCAGTCTTCAGTCACATGTTAACACACTTCCCCCAATGCCATGATCGCTTGTCGTGTGCATTTTATGTGGCACCTGAGTAAATGCCTTCTGGAAATCCGAACACACAACATCTACAGGTTCTTCTCTGTTGACTTCTTGAAGAATTCCTGCAAATCCGGTTTCCCTTTCCTAACATTATGTTGAGTTGGTTTGATTACATTAAGTTTCTTGAAGTGACCAACTATTTCGTGCTTGATTATAGACACAGTGGGCCTGCCACATCCATTCATCAGCAGTGGTGATTAATGAGTTTCAAGGAAGGGCTTCAAGAACACCTTGATGGGGAAACCAGCTGAAGAGTACTAACATAAAGGCTGCAGCATTCACAACCCTGCCAGTCTGAAGTGCCAAGGAGCTGATGCATCTCCACTGTCTCCTGAGATCCCCAGCATGGCTGTGGTCACTCACCCACCAACCCTATTCACTTTGTGTGTGTGATACCAGGAAGCAGCTAAGAGCATTGTATATGACCATGGTTACAGGAGCAGGCAGTCCCATCTCTAACACTCCAGAGAAGTTGTTACAGTACAGCTACAACACTGACCGACCTGACAATATGGCAAGTCAGCCAGCTATGTCCCTTCAACAGGCCAGTGTATTGGAAAAATTCAGAATGCTCACTGAAAATCACACAATATTCAATTCTTTCGCAACTCCTTAACAGAAAGGACAGATAGGACACAGGTAACATCCACACCACAACAGTTCCAAGCATTGACCACCTCCAACAAGAGAGAATCTAAGATAGATACAAAAAGCTGGAGTAACTTTGCGGGACAGGCAGCATCTCTGGAGAGGAGTAAGTGATATTTTGGGTCGAGACCCTTCTTCATCTAACCTTGCTATTCAATGGGATTTACTGTTGCTAAGTCTTCCACCATCAATATCCTGGATTCCCTCAACTAGACTGGCCACATACGATTGGTTCCTACAACAGTAGGTCAGAAGCTATGTATCCAATGGCAATTCAATTACTTCCTGTCACCCAAAAGTGATAGAACACCCTTTGCTTGCCTAAGTGCAGTAATACTCCAGAGGTTTGGCATCAACCGGGATAAAACTCAGTTGACGGCAGCCCATTAATCACCCTAATTCTTCAACACCTCATCGGTAGAACACAGTAGCTGTAACGAGTTCCATCTACACATCAAACTACAGGTTACTTCTAGGATATTTTAAATAATGAATGATCAGTGCTGAAGAAATTAACTGTGCAGAAAGTTGATAATCTGCATCCCAGAGTACTAAAAGAGGCAGCTGTGGAAACAGTGGATGCATTCATATCATCTTCAAAATTCTACAGATTATTGAATATTCCTTGCAGATTAGACGATTGCAAATGTAACCCAGGGAGTGTAGGAAAATAACTGCAGATGCTGGTACAAATCGAAGGTATTTATTCACAAAATGCTGGAGTAACTCAGCAGGTCAGGCAGCATCTCAGGAGAGAAGGAATGGGTGACGTTTCGGGTCGAGACCCTTCTTCAGACTGATGCTCAGTCTGAAGAAGAGTCTCGACCCGAAACGTCACCCATTCCTTCACTCCTGAGATGCTGCCTGACCTGCTGAGTTACTCCAGCATTTTGTGAGCAAATGTAACCCAAATGTTTAAAAAGGAGGACACAAGAAAACAGTGAATGGCAGACTTGTTCACCTAACATCAGCAGGAGGGAAACTGCAGATGTCCATTATAAAGGACGTGAAAGCCAAAAATATCCAGGGGATTGAACAGAGTCAAAATTGATTTCTGAACGTGCTTCCTAACTATCCACACCAGAGTGAGGTCATGCACAAACTGGAGGAACAGCGCCACATATTCCAGTTGGGTAACATATTCCAATTGGGTAACTTACAATCCAAGGGTATGAACATTGAATTCTCCAATTTTAGCTAACTGTAAACCTCCCAACTCCCCCTTCTTCCCCCTTTCCTCTGTGCCCCACCTGGACTCACACCTATTTCTCCCACCGCCCCTTTCACCTACATTCCTTTCTCTAGCTTCACAATTAACATCTGCTAACTAACAATAGATTGGGAATTGTTCACGCACAGGATCTGCCACTCCTTGTGTACCAGTCACTGAAACTGAACATGCAGATGCTAAGAAGGCAAATGGCACATTGGCCTTCATTGCAAGAGGGTTTGGAGGCAGGAGCAAGGATGTCCTGTTGTAATTATTCAGGGCCTTGATGAGATCACACCTAACTACTGTGCAGTTATAGTATTTTTACCTAAGAATGGATAGAAACATAGAAAAATAGGTGCAGGGGTAGGTCATTCGGCCCTTGAGCCACCATTAAGTATGATCATGGCTGATCATCTAAAATCAGTACCCCGTTCCTGCTTTTTCCCCATATGCCTTGATTCCTTTAGCCCTAAGAGCTAAATCTCTCTTGAAAACATCCAGTGAATTGGCCTCCACTGTCTTCTGTGGCAGAGATCTCCACAGATTCACAACTCTGGGTGAATTTTTTTCCCTCATCTCAGTGCTAAATGGCCTTATTCTTAAACTGTGATCTGGTTCTGGACTCTACCAACATCGGGAATATTTTTCCTGGCTCTAGCCTGTCCAATCCTTAAAGAATTTTATATGTTTTTATAAGATCCCCTCTCATCCTTCTAAATTCCAGTGAATACAAGCCCAGTCAACCCATTCTTTCATCATATGTCAGTCCCGCCATCCAGGGAATTAACCTGGTGAATCTATGCTGCACTCCCTCAAAAGCAATAATGTCCTTCCTCAAATTAGGAGAACAAAATTGCACACAATACTCCAGATGCGGTCTCATTAGGGCCCTGTACAACTGCAGTGGGACCTCCTTGCTCCTAAACTCAAATCCTCTCGCAATGAGGGCCAACATGCCATGAGCTTTCTTCAAGGCCTGCTTTACCCACATGCTTACTTTCAGTGACTGATGTACAAGCACACCCAGGTCTCGTTGCACCTCCCCTTTTCCTAATCTGACACCATTCAGGTAATAATCTGCCTTCCTGTTCTTGCCACCAAAGTGGATAACCTCGCATTTATCCACATTATACTGCATCAGCCATGCATCTGCCCACTCACCCAACCTATCCAAGTCACCCTGCAGCCTCATAGCATCCTCCTCGCTGCCCACTCTGCCACCCAGCTTTGTGTCATCCACAAACTTGGAGAGGTCACATTTAATTCCCTCGCTAAATCGTTAATATATATTGTTAATAACTGGGGTCCCAGCACTGAGCCTTTCGTCACCCCATTAGTCACTGCCTGCCATTCTGAAAAGGACCCGTTAACTCCTACTCTTTGTTTTCTTTCTGCCAACCCGTTCTCTATCCCTGTCAATACCCTACCCCCAATACCATGTGCTCTAATCTTGCACACTAATCTCTTGTGTGGGACCTTATCAAAGGCTTTTTGAAAGACCAGATACGCCACATCCACTGGCTCTCCCTTATCCATTTTACTTGTTACCTCCTCAAAAATGTATCTATCATGTAGGGAGTCTGGTGAAGATTCACCAGAGCGAGTTTTGAGGTGGCGGATTGCCTTACGAGGAGACGTTTGTCGGTTTGTAGGTTAATTGGTTTCTGTAAAATTGGAAATTATCCTGGTGCGGGGTGAACGCTGATTGGCGCGGATTCCGATGGCTCTTTCGAGTTATCTCTAAAGTCTAAAGTAAAGACTCTCAGTCTGTATTCTCGTAAACTTGTTCATATAAACTTGTGTTTAGAAGAATGAGAGCGGGTCTTTAGTGAAATGTACAGCATTCTGGCCGGGTTTGACACGCTGAATGCAGGAGGCAGTTTTCCTTGACCCGAGGGTCTCAAACGACGGGTCCACAATCTCTAAACACAAGGTAGAACTTCTAAGACTTAAGTGAGGAGGGGTTTCTTCACAGGGGACGGTGAACCTGTGGAATTATAGACCGCGGATGGCTGTGGAGCCGAGAACACTGAACACAGTTAAGAAGTTAGAAACATGGAACTGCAGACGACGGGTTACAAATAAAAAAGACACAAAGTGCTGGAGTAACTCAGCGGGCCTGACAGCATCTCTGGAGAACATGGATAGGTGATATTTCGGAGCGGGACGCTTCTTCAGAAGTTGTTAATAGATTTCTAAGGCATCAGAGGGGATATATTTTAAGAGAGAACCATAGAAAATAGGTGCCGGAGTAGGCCATTCGGCCTTCGAGCCAGCACCGCCATTCAATATGATCATGGCTGATCATCAAAAATCAGTACCCCGTTCCTGCTTCTTCCCCCTATCCCTTGATTCGCCCTAAGATCTGTATCTAACTCTCTGAATGTCGTGCGGGTTCTGACTTTCTCCGTCGGCTCCGGCTCCGGCACCCAGTCCCGGCAGAAGGCATCGCCGGGCCGCGAGTTGTGGGTTAGTAGCCGGGGCTGCGCCAGCGTGTGGAGTGGAGTGGAGTGGAGTGGAGCGGCCGACAGACTTGCCTTGGTCCTGTCTCCGCGGTTACCGTGTCCCCGGCATGGCCGGGCAGGGCGGGGAACCGTGGCAGAAACACACCTCCCGCTTCCCAGGCGCTCCTCCCCCCGGGCTGGGGGTTACTGCCGGTCAATGGGAACAGCCGAGCACTCAGCAAACCCAGTGCAAGCAACTGGAAACAAAACGCGAATTCAATCTATTAAACGTTACACCGTTTACAACGTCGCGACGTGTTGCACTTCCAGCGCAAGGGAGTCATTCACCCCCACGCCAAATGTAAAACAGCGCACGGAGTCAGTCAGTGTGTGAATGTCAGTGGCGACCATGCCGGCGGCTTTACCTGTGTCGCTGTGAGCTTGGCTCGCACACAGCCGGGTGAGAGGGGAGAGAAGAATACACAGCCACAGCAAGCACCCCTTCCCGGACACGGGCATGGTCCCGCCGCCTCTGCCGCCGCCACTCTCCTCTACAACAATAAACGTCTTCCCCTCAACAGTCCGTCCGTGAAGGAGTCGGCTTCTGCTTCTGCGGCGTTGTACAGTCCTGGTGCGGGGTGGGTTTCGGAGTTTGCCCCCATCTCTCTCACTACCTCTCCCTTCTCTCTCCCTGTCACCTCTTCTCTCCCTGATGCGCGCCCTGCTCATCTCCCTCACTACCTGTCAAAGTGGACGTATGTGGCCCTTCTCCCCAGTCCCCCCTCTCTCTCTCACCCCTCACTCGGTCTCTCACCCGCTCTGGCACAACCCTCTCTCTCTCTCTCCCTTTCTCTGCCCCCCCCCCCCCCCCGTATCTCAATCCCCTGAAATCTCTGTCTCCCCCTCACTCTCTATCTCCCCCCTCTCTGTCTCCCCCTCTCTGTCTTTCCCCGTCTACTCTCACTGTCTCTCCTCTCTCTGTCTCCCCCCCTCTCCCTCACTCTCTATCCCCTCTTGCTGTCTCTCCCTGTCCCTACTCTCACTGTCTCTCCTCTCTCTGTCTCCCCCCCTCTCCCTCACTCTCTACCCCCTCTTGCTGTCTCTCCCTGTCCCTACTCTCACTGTCTCTCCTCTCTCTGTCTCCCCCCCCCTCTCCCTCACTCTCTATCCCCTCTCCCTGTCCCTACTCTCACTGTCTCTCCTCTCTCTGTCTCCCCCCCTCTCCCTCACTCTCTATCCCCTCTCCCTGTCTCTCCCTGTCCCTACTCTCACTGTCTCTCCTCTCTCTCTGTCTCTCCCCTCTCTCTCTGCCTACAGTTTCTCCCGCGCTCTCTCACTCCCACCCACTCTCGTTCTCCCTGCCTTCCACTCCTGTCACACTCTGTTCCCCCCCGCTTGTTGCCGGCGGGCTATGCTAATCGCTACCCATCGATTGGTTACTCATTGACCCGGGGTGGAGGCTTTTCGTCGGAGCGCTAACTGCGAACGTGTACTGCGAACCGCCGCCTGCCTTCATTCAATGTCTGAGCGCGCCTCTCCACGCTCCCCTCTCGCAATCCCCACTCACTCCCTGTCACGCCGAGGCAGGTTTGATTGATGGGACAGATGCACTCAAGGTCCATTTAAACCCCGCTCCCAGCTCCAAGTGTTGCAAGAACATTCCCAGATGCGAAAGGCACTCCCAGCTGTGCCTACCCCCTTCCCGCTCCCAACTGCTCCCACTCCTCGCCCTTTGCCCAGTGAAAGTTGCCCCTTCTCAATTTCTGCTCACAATCCATGCGATTAGAGCCATAGAGTCGTACTCTATGGTCCTTCGGCCCAACCTGCCCATGCTGACCAAGATGCCCCATCTACACTGGCCCCACCTGCCCGCGGCATGCCCACATCCCTCTGAACTTTTCCTATCTACGCACCTGTCCAAATGCCTTTTAAAGGTCATTACAGTACCTGATCCGGACATAATCCCGGAATCCTGCCCCAGCTCCCACTACTTCCCACTAGATGTTCTCGCCACCTTTCCCTGCGAGGTCCAGGTGGTGCTCAACCCGTCCCAAACACTGGCTGGACCAACATGGCAGCATCGTGTCCACCTTTGGTTCCCGCGCTTTGCCAAGGAACCCCCTGGAGAGGGGGCAGCAGCAACAAGAGATTTCACTTCCAGGGTTAGCACGGCAGAACTAGGGTTGTCTCTTTGGAAATAGAGACGGTCAAGAGATTTAATAAAGTTGGAAAAGATCAGTGTGAGTGGGATAGAGAGTGGCCGTTCCATAATCAGACGACGCAGAAGTAAATTACAGGCAAAAGATAATGGGGAGATTATGCCGTCGTTGCTGTGTGGAACTCGCTGCCTTGTTGACTTGGTACAAACAGGCCAATCAATCGGCGCTGTCAAAAGCTTCTGAGCAATAGACAATAGGTGCAGGAGGAGGCCATTCGGCCCTTCGAGCCAGCACCGCCATTCAATGTGATCATGGCTGATCATTCTCAATCAGTACCCCGTTCTTGCCTTCTCCCCATACCCCCTGACTCAATATATTAACTGGGCTCTCTTTCCACGGATGCTGCTTGACTGGTTGTGTTCTTCCAGTATCATGCACAGTTTTTGTTGGTTAGGCCGCAGTGAGAAAAAATCTGCAAGACGGTGGAGGAACGACGGGCATAAACGTGCCGAGCATGATGCCAAGTTATACTTATCCCTTCTGACCACATGTGACCCCATATTCCCTACAGATGTCACGGATAACCCCACCGACAAAGACTTGATGGGCTGGACCCCATTTTGTGCTCTGGATATAGAATTGCGACGGATTAAATCTTCTCCCCTCCATCCACTGCGCAGAGGTCCTGTCAGATTAAAGGCGTTTATTGGAAACAGCCGATGAAAATGATCACAAGAGTTCACCGCACCGCGAGGTCCCACAGGGGAGTTGAAGCCAGATGTAGATTTCAAGGGGTTGGAATCCCTGAAAGAATGTTGGCATCTTCCTCCTCCGTTATGTTTTATACCCACGTCCAAATTTCTCTGTGATAATCGTTGTATTGTAAATTGTGTGGTGACTGAGTGAAACCAGAGAAGGTGATGGGCGCATATTGAGTTATCATCGCAGTGCGGCTGAGACAGTGAGAGATGCAAACGTGAGGTGCTAGGATGCGTTACCAGAGGATAGAATTCAGCGGGATGCTTTTTGTGGAGTCGGGTTTTCATTATAAATACGGACACAGCAGTTTAATTGGCAAGAAATGTACGAAGGAAGAGAAAAGGTTCGCCAAGATGAAGGTGCGAAGAGAGGATCGCGAAGATGGGAACATAGGATGCTGTTGAGATGAGCTCCAGACATTGGAAGCCCAGAGGAAGATGTTAGCACAAGGAGCCATTGGTTGAAGCTGGTGAGTGGAAAATGTAAGACATCTTCACCACACGATATATCTGCAGCCCATGTGTGGCCATCGAGGCTGTGGGGACGAGTTATTTAGATTTCATTAGGATGCAATTACATGTTGAAGGGCAGCCAAGGGGCCGTGACGAAGTGAAGTTTGTAAGTTGTGTAACGTACACAGCTGAACTCGGGTTCATGTACATGGGAGTGTTTATTTGGCTTGTTTTGGCACGTGTTGATACGGTTTCCAGCAACGGGTCCACATCGTTGGGCGCCAGCGTCAGTGGCGAGAATGCCCTTCAGCCCATCTATCAACAACTGCAAGCCTTGTTCCAAGCCTGGTGCGCATCTAATACATTCCACTCACAGTCAGGCGAGGCCCGCAGGGACGTTTGGTCCTCTTGTCAGAACAGGGTGTTTGCTGGCAGCCTTCAAATCAAAGAATGTGGAGCCAACAATGGCAGGGAATAGTGTTACTGATCAGACAAGAACGGTTAGTATAATTATAAGGTAAATGAGCTTCAACAATGAAAGTCATTTAATACTCAAAGCTGATTTCTTGTTTGTAACATGGTGCAGGGATTTCTTACTAGAGTAGTACTCCAGGACCATAATGTGATTGCTCATTCTATGGTTGCAGCTGTCCTACTACCGACTGAAGGGATGCGTTCTTAGCACCAGTCGGGTTTGTAACTTGTTCCCAAGTTTCGGGTCGGAACCCGAAACGCCACCCATCCCTTTTCTCCAGAGGTGCTGCCTGGGCTACTGAGTTACTCCAGCACTTTGTGTCTATCTTCGGTATAAACCAGCATCTGCGGTTCCTTTCTGCACAAGGTTTTTCGGACGGATCGGGACTGCGTATTTTTCCACAGTATTTTACATTAGAATGCACTGATAATCAGTGCAATCTCTCTCTCTCCCGAAGCCCACCCTTCCCCTCTGAATCCCCCGCTCCACCGTCCACTTGCCCATTTACTCTCGCTCTCCCTCAAGCACATGTGGTGAGAAAGGGAGCCACGGCAGGAAGGGGTTAACTGTGCTGCGAGTGGGAGGATCGCTTCGGTGTAAGGGCTCCCATTGCCAGCTTGAACTCGGTGACTGCAGAGCTGGGCCGGATGTCCATAGCAGCTGCAACCAGTCCCAGAGCTGCCTCCGACTCCTCGCCCCATCCCCACCCCCCTCCCTCCCTCCCAGGCCTCACCCCAGCCTTGCCCGGGTGGTGGGTGTGTGCAGCCTGCTTCCAGTCATTGGCTGACCGCAGTGTTACCGGCACTAACTTGCTGGAGGAGGGGAGAAAGTCAGGCTATGGGGAGAAGGCCAATCACAGGGAGTGTTGGCCCGTCCCCCCACTTTGCTGCCGCGCCTCCCCAGTCTCAGCTCCAGATAACATCAACGCGCAGCAGCGCTGGAATTCAGACTATTTCAAAAACTTGGGAGTGAAGTAGTGGAGTAAGCCAACACATGTCCCAAACCCCGTCCCATCCCGGCCCGGCCCCCGGCCCGGGTCACAGCATGTACTCATCAATAACGCGTGTGACAACAAACAGCTAGTAATCTACAGAACACGTCAACACACGCCGAGAGTTGAAGGGTTGGAGGGATAAACAGTACACTGGACACCCAGCAACGAGTTGGACGCTTCATCTAATTGAAAGCTTCTGCCGCTTTACGTACAGAATAACACATATCCAAGTTAGACACAAAATGTTGGGGTAACATAGATACGTAGATTATAGGTGCAGGAGTAGGCCATTCGGCCCTTCGAGCCAGAACCGCCATTCTATGTGATCATGGCAGATCATCCACAATCAGTACCCCGTTCCTGCCTTCAGCTTGAAGAAGGGTCTCGACCTGAAACGTCACCCATTCCTTCTCTCCTGAGATGCTGCCTGACCTGCTGAGTTACTCCAGCATTTTGTGAATAAAAACCTTCGATTTGTACTTTTAATTCCTTCATCTAAATCATTAATGTGTATTGTGAATAGCTGCGGTCCCAACACCGAGCCTTGCAGCACCCCACTAGTCATTGCCTGCCGTTAATCTCTACTCTTTGTCTCCTGTCTGCCAACCAATTTTCTATTCATGTCAATACCCTACCTCCAATACCATGTGCTCTAATTTTGCCCACTAATTTCCTGTGTGGGACCTTATCAAAGGCTTTCTGAAAGTCCAGGTACACTATATCCACTGGCTCCCCCTTGTCCATTTTACTTGTTACATCTTCAAAATATTCCAGAAGATTTGTCAAGCATGATTTCCCCTTCGTAAATCCATGCTGACGTGGACCGATCCTATTACTGCTATCGAAATGTGCCGCTATTACATCTTTAATAATCAACTCCAGCATATTCCCCACCACTGATGTCAGGCTAACTGGTCTATAATAATAATAATAATAATTCATTTATTTTATATAGCGCCTTATCGCATGCTCAAAGCGCTTTACAAAAACAATTAACATAGAAACAAACAGACAAACTATCCTGACGGAAAAGCGGCGAATACACAACGCCAGCGTCCTCTCACGTCAGGGTCCGGCAGTAGACATTAAAAAGCACAAGATACACAGATATAATTTTTTACACAAACAACCATCACAGTGATTGCTCTAGGCATACCCTCACTGTGATGGAAGGCAAAGTCTTATCTCCTCCTCATTCTTCTCCCATGGTGCCACGAGGTGATCGAGGCTCCCAACTTTTTGAAGCCCCCACCGGGCGATGGAAAGTCCCAGGGCCGAGCCGAGCAGGCCGATGAAAGTCCTGAGCCCCCACCGGGCGATGGAAGGTGCCGCGGCCAGGCCACGCAGGGCGATGAAGGGCCTGCGGGCGGGTCGATCGTACCTCGCGCTTCGGGGCGGTCGAAGCTGCTACGGCTGGAGCTCCCGAAAGCCGGTCACCAGCCAGGGACCTGCGAACTCCCTGCTTTCTCTCTCCCTCCTTTCTTGAAAAGTGGGATAGTATAAGCTACCCTTCAATCCACAGGAACTGATCCAGAATCTATAGAACATTGGAAAATGATCACCACGATTTCTAGAGCCACCTCCTTGAATACCCTGGGATGCAGACCATCAGGCCCTGGAGATTTATCAGTCTTCAGTCCCATCAGTATACCCAACACCATTTCCTGACTAATGTGAATTTCCTTCAGTTCCTCCGTCACCCTAGGTCCTCTGTCCCCTAATACATCTGGGAGATTGTTTCTGTCTTCTTTAGTGAAGACAGAACCAAAGTACCTCTTCAACTCGTCTGCCATTTCCTTGTTCCCCATAATAAATTCACCTGTTTCCTTCTTCAAGGGACCCACATATGTCTTAACTATTTTTTTTCCTCTTCACATACCGAAAGAAGCTTTTACTATCCTCCTTTATATTCTTGGCTAGCTTACCTTCATACTTCATTGTTTCTCCCGGTATTGCCTTTTTAGTGACCTTCTGTTGATCTCTAAAAGTTACCCAATCCTCTGGCTTCCTGCTCATCTTCGCTATGTTATACATCTCTTTTATTTTTATACTGTCCTTGACTTCCCTTGTCAGCCACGGTCGCCTTTTACTCCCCTTAGAATCTTTCTTCCTCTTTGGAATGAAATGATTGTGTGACTTCTGGATTATTCAAGGTTTCAAGGTCAGTTTATTGTCACGTGTACCAATTAAGGTACAGTGACAACAAAACAATATTCCCAGAAATGCCTCCCTTTGCTGTTCCACCATCAATTTGGCGGGACAGGCAGCATCTCTGCAGAGATGGAATGGGTGATGTTTCATGTCGAGACCCTTTTTCAGACAGAGTCAGGGGAGAGGGAGACTAGAGATATGGAACGAAAAGGTGTGAAAATTATAGATCAAAGCAGATGCTGCTCAAGGAACTGTAGAATGGTACATTGTTAGCTGGGGGTGTGTGGGGGTGTGGGGGGGGGGGGGGGGGGGGGAGGAGGTGACAACGGGGCATATAATCACAAAAAATAATCAGGAGTGTATCTCCAGTCCAAGGATGCAGAGTTTAACTCGGGATTGAGTGATGCAGGTTTTCAGTGGAGAGCCGCAAGTGATTGTGGATAGAGACAAGGAAATGTAAAAAGTGAAGGATGTGAAGAGCACCTGTGTGGGTTTGCTCCGGGATCTCCGGTTTCCTCTCACACTCCAAAGACGTCCAGGTATGTAGGTTAATTGGCTTGGTATGCTAGTATACTGTCCCTAGTGTGTGTAGGATAGTGCTAATGTGCGGGGATCACTGTTTCCACGCTGTATCTCTAAACTAAACTAAAAAACTAAGCAGGAAGCTATCTTCCAGGGGTTGAAAGGAGCATAGGCGCAGGTGTCCAGAATCAGCGACTGACAATTGAAATAGTCAATGAGTAATGAGGCGTGCAAAGAGGAGATGGGATCTGACAAGTTTGGACACATTCCCACCAGGCAAGGTGGTGGGCAGGAAGGTCCTTGGAACCAGGGCGCCCTGACAACCAAAGATGAAATAGTTGAAGAGACTTGCAGTAGGTGTCAGGTTACTGTTCAGCCGGGACCCGAGCAGAATATTGCAAAAGGGCTGAATGAGCCAATTGTGGGACATTGTTTGGAGCAGATGTGTGGATAACATAAAAGGAAACATCAACTTCGTTTAAAAAAACATCATGTTTAATCCAAGTAAGTCCTGTGGAAAGTAAGCCAGAGAGTAAATGAGCAATTTTGGTGCTGTTCTGTGCTGGACTTTCAGATAACATTTGATTTAACACCCAAAAATTGTTTTATTATTGTCACGTGTATCAACATGCAGCAAACAAAATTCTTTTTTGTGCTTTCCACACAAATCATACCATACACAAGTACATCAGGGAGTGCAAGAGGAAAAGCAAACAGAGCACATTACATAGTGTTATGCTACAGAGAAAATGCAGATTAAAAAGTGCAACGGCCACAATCATTTAGATTGGAAGATGGGAAATTCATCCCAAGCATATGGGAAGTCTCGTCAAGAGTCTGATAACAGTGGGTGTAAGGGGTTTCTGCGCCGAGCTTTCGCCCGACCTAAGGTCCCCGTGCCTTGCTCTGATCCCTTGACCAGGCTGCGCACACTGGTTCCCCGTGAGTGGTTCGACCCACTCACCCCCTACAGTTCTAGACACTGGACTTAGATGCAGGAGTGTTTATAGTGCAGAAAAATTCAACCAGACCAGATTTGAAGACCAGGGTTTAAATGGAAAAGGCTTTTATTGAGCGCTTGGGACTATTGTCCATGAATACTTATACAGTTCTATAAGACATATCTATAAGGCACATACCGAATTACATGAATACTTTTAACTATGAATCATAAAACGCACAGTTCTACAAGACATATACATGAATACCTTTTACTCTGAATTCTAAAATGCAGTTCTACAAGACATATACACGACTGTAAGATGGGGAACGTACGACACATCGCAAAATTGACCAACACATATTCCTTTACACACCCACGTTTATTCAAACCACCCTCCCCTCTACACTAAACTATGTCCAGGATATGCAGGATCGGAGTACATGCTCACCATGGGGCTATTACTGGGGTTGCTGGCTGTTCGTGCTGCTTCTCCGCTGCTTTCCGTGAGGGTCGTGCTTGTCCCCTGAGTTTCTTCCTTCCGTTTCTTGCGTTCCTTGCAGGTTTTCTTGCAGTATTTCTTCTCGAGTTGCGTGCCGGTTCCTCTCTCTTGCACTTCGCTTCTTCTTGCCTGTCTTTTCTTCCTCCTGCATCCGTTTGACTTCTTTCTTGCATGAGTTTAAAACCCAAAAGTCGTGGCCAGTTATACTAATTCTGGCCCGTCCTATCTCCCGCCAAATCTCGGGATCTCTTTGTTTAAAAGATATGTATTGAGTTTTCTCTCTGATCTGCGCTTATGTCCGGGGGGTACTGGGGATGGCCAGATGGTGTTAATTGGTATTTCGTTGCGAGGTGATGGGTTTAACTGGTTTCCCATCACCTACCAGGTAGTTTTCTATGGGCTATTGTGCCCTTTTAACGAGATTAACTGTGTAGGTCGGCTTGGGGCATTGTGAGTATGCTGATGTCAGCGCCCCAGTGTCTGGACTTCGACCTGGTTTCGCAGGTTTCTGCATGGCCAATACCCATCCATTGTTCTGGCCGTGGCTTTGCAGAAACATAGAGACTGGGCTGTAAGGTTTTTGCTCTTGTGGCTGGTCACGAGGTCCTGCGGCCATTTTAGGACCCACAGATTGTGACATCCCTTGGTAAACTGACCGCAGCCTTTCTCCGCTATCAGCCCCAGTCTCCCGTTTAAAATGTCCAAACTGCAGCTCTTTGGTTTGGTGTTGCTTTCAGAATGAGGGAAAACTTCTCAAATCTTACATGGGGGAGAAATTGTCCTTGAATCCAATAGTATGTGCTTTCAATCTTTCGTATCTCTGCCCTATGGGAGAGGGGAAAAGAGAAAATGACTGGGATATCAGTGGCCCTAAGGCAGTGTGAAGTGTTGATGGAGTTGATGGGTTGGGGTTGGGGGGGGAGTGATTGGAAGCAGGTTTGTGTGATGAAGGCCAGCGGTAGAGTTGCTGCCTTACAGCGCCAGGGATCCGGGTTCGATCTTAAGTACGGATGTTGTCTGTACGGAGTTTGTATGTTCTCTGTGAGCAGGTGGATTTTCTCCAGTTTCCTCTCATATTCCAAAGACGTACAGGTTTCGAGGTTAAATGGCTTCTATAAATTTTCCCTTGTGTGCAGGATGCGGAACTGGTCTAACATAGAACTAGTGTACGGGTCAGTACGGATTCAGTGGGCCGAGGGGCCTGTTTTCACGCTGTATCTCTATACTAAACTAAAGACTGGGCTGCATCTCTCTGCAATTCTTTGCAACTACTCTGCAATTCTCTGCAATTTCTTGCAGTCTTGGGCAGAGCAATAGTCTAACCAAGCCCCTGATGAATTCTGAGATTATGCTTACTGTGTTGCATCAGTGGACATTAGTCAGATTCATAGGAGACATGCTGAATTTCCTTAGCCTTCTGAGGAAATAGAAGTGTTGTTATATTTTCTAGGATCAGGACAAATTGATGATGATATTTCCACTAGAAATTTGAAGCTCTCAATCAACTCCACTTCAGCACCAGTGATACACTCAGGGGTGTGTGCTCCACCCTGCTTCCTGAAGTTGATGACCAGCTCCTTGTTTGGGATTGACTCCTGATAAAACCTATGAGGCAGGGAGGCACGGTGACTCAGCAGTAGAATTTATGGCCTTACAACGCTAGGGACCCGGGTTCGATCCTGACTATGGGTGCTTGTCTGTACGAAGTTTATACGTTCTCTCCGTGACCTGCGTGGCTTTTCTCCAAGATCTTCAGTTTCTTCCCACACTCCAAAGACATATAGGTTTGAAGGTTAATTGGCTTGGTATTAAAATGTAAATTGTTCCTCGTGTGTGTAGGATAGTGTTAATGTGCGGGGATCGCTGGTTGGCGTGGACTCAGTGGGCCGAAGGGCCTGTTTCCACGCTGTATCCCTAAACTGAACTAAACTAAACTAAACAGTGGCTGTATGGGTGCAACATCGTGTAGACCGGAGTGGAGCGGTGAATGATTGGACAGAAGCCTCTCATGACTATACCCACAACAAGACCAATCCTTTTGATAGACAACACTTCCTCCTCAATGACCCCCCCACGCTGGGGCAACTCAAGGCTGTGTGCACAGCCCCTTGCTCTACTCACTCTATACTCATGAATGTGCAGCTGGACACAGTTCCAACATCTTCAAAATTCACCGACAACACCACCATTGTTGGGTGATTTGCAGGTAATGATGAGTCAGGGTATAGGAGAGAGATCCATCATCTGATTGAATGGTGCCAGAACAACAACCTTGCCTCTCAAGGTCTGTAAAACTAAGGAACTGGATGTCTTTACTATTAACCACAAATCTGTCTTCATCCAGTGGTTGGTGGTGCAATCAACAAGTTCAAGTTCCTGGGCGTGCATATCTTTAGACTTTAAAGATACAGCACAGAAACAAGCCCTTCGGCTCTGTAGTCCACGCTGACGAATGATCGCCCCATACACTAGCACTATCCTACACACTAGGGACAATTCACAATTTACAGAATCCAATTAACCTACAAACCTGTATGTCTTTGGTGTGTAGAAGGAAACTGGAGCACCCGGAGAAAACCCATGCAGTCACAGAAAGAATATACAAACTCCGTACAGACAGCACCCATAGTCACGATCGAACCCACGTATCTGGCATTGTAAGGCAGCAACTCTACCGCTATACCACTGTGCCACCCAAACTCTGAAGATGGACGGTAAGGTACATCAGTAGAGGACATATTGACTGGTTGTATCACAGCCTGGTTCAGCAACTTGAATGCCCAAGAACAGAAGAAATGACAAAAAGTGGAGAACCCTGCCTGGTCCATCAGAGGTACTGACCACCATCAAAGGGATCTATAGGAGTTGCTGCCTCAAAAAGACAGCCACTATCATTAATGACCCACACCACCCTGGCCACACCCTCATCTCACTCCTGCCATGAGGAAGAAGGGATAGGATTTTGATAACCATGACCTCCAGTTTCAGGAATAGCTTCTTCCCAACAACCATCAAGTTATTGAACACTGTAAACACCGACTAAACATTGAACTATGGACTGTCTAGGATGAGCTAGGGATCTTGTTTAGCTTTGCACTAATATTAGGCATTTTTAATTTATTGAACAACTTGTTTTTTGACTTGTTTTATTATGTTATGTATTGAGTACTGTGTTTACAGACCTGTTATTGTGCTGCAAGTAAGAATTTCATTGTTCCATTTCAGTATATATGACAACGAAACACTCTTGACTCTCTTGAGTTTTGAGAGTAATGACGGGACCCAGTGTGCAAGACATAACATCAATTTTGCGAATGGTACAGTATTTGGAAAGACACAACGTAACAGGCAGGAAAGTGAGTGGCTTCATGAGGTCAAGTGTGAGGAAGTGGGCTGATTACTGAAGGTGGAGGAGTAAACTGATAGTAGAGAGGCAGTACAGAATAATTTTGAAGGGGGTGCAGGCACTGCAAGGGCTGCCTCATGTAATAATATCTGGTGGTTTTGCTTCCCCATCTTGTGAACCACCGGAGGAAAGGCTGCAACCACAAGCCCAACGGCCACACCACACCACACCACAGCTGCACACGATGTGGGGTTGAGCTTACTGAAGCGGTAAAGATTTTATCTCCAGTACACAGGGAGGAGAGGGGAGGGGATGTTAATGCTCCTGCTTCTGGTGCAACACTGGCAGAATGTTGGACGGCTTCGTTCAGCACCCGATCAGCAAGCCCAGACCTTCGTTTGTCTTAACTTCCCCTTTTGCCAGCTTGCTCCTGTACCCATTAGTGCAGCCACAATGCAGGAACACTGACAGCCACTACCATGGGGCGTGAGATTTTCAGTCAGACCTCAGTAAATATTCAGGATGGTGCCTGCACTCTGCTCCAAGGCATGAGCAGTACAAGAGAGTCCCAGTTACTGTTCTTTTCCCCTCACCACTTTCAAACATGGACCGCCCAAGTGGTTGTCAAAAATTACTTCATCGTTCGAGTTCCCAGTGAAGAGGACAGCGGGTTCTGCAGAATAGGGCATGGACTGGGATCCCTTCAGAAACATCACTAGCATTTCTGGGACAAAGGGTTGTGTTTAAGGAGAAAAAGGTTCTGATTGTCCACCCCATCTTTGAGAGGAATTTTAAATACTTTTCCTTCAGGTCTCCCCTCAATTTCCAACATTGCAGGAAAAACAATCCAACTTTTATCCAACTGCCGCTTCTAGCTAATACCCTCCAATCCATGTAACATTCTAGTAAATCTCCTCTACACCCTCTTCAAAGCCTCTGCATACTTCCTGTAATGGGGCGACCAAAGTTCAATCCTAACCTTGGGTGCTATCTGCGAGGAGTTTGCAAGTTCTTCCTTTACAACATGGGTTTCATCCAAATGCTTCAGTTTCCTCCCACATCTCAAAGGCATGTGGGTCGATGCTAATTGGCCGCTGTAATTGGCCTTTAGTGTGTAGACGATTGATGAAATTATGAGGGAGTTGATGCGAATGTGGAGAGAATTTTTTTTTAAATACGATTAACGAGGAACTAATGTAAATGTGTGGCTGATGGTCAGTGCAGAGTTGATGGGCCGAAGGGCCTAGATTTCATCGTGTACCTCTCCGTGTTTCTATGGTATTAGATACAGCATGCAATGCTGACTTGACAACAACAAAAGTAATTTTCAAACTGATCTCAACCAGACTCAGTGGCAAATGGGAAAAATCATCCACCATCAAACGTATTTCCATGAAATGTTTTTGCAGAATTTTGTATTTGTTCATGGGATGTACTTTACCCAGGAACCACAGAACAGAACTAGAGGAGTCAGTGTTGTGACGTCCTTCCACACTGCTGGTGGGTGTCCCTGGAGTTTGAGCTTGCACTGATAAACAAGTAGGAGTTTGTGCATCAGTGCAAATGGTGTGGAACGTCAAAGAAAACATGTCTGACTGGTGTGGTCAGGATCCAACTGCCCTTTAACAACTGTAACAGAGTTACAGGATTCAGAGGTGCCAATTTAAGGCTTGCTGAATTCCTGCCTAGAATTAAATGGTACACATTGAGGTCATGGTGTGGAACATCAAGGGAAATGTGTTCCCAAGATCCAGCTGCCCTTTTCCATGTAGAGTTGTGGGATTTTCTGCTCGGCACTTTGTAAATGGTATACACTGAGGTCACGGGCCATTCCAGAGAGATGCAATGAGTAGAGGTTAGAGCATTATATGCCAACCAAGCAAACTGCATGATGCCATGGTTCTGGAGATCACTGGACATACAATCACCCGCTAGGCTCAAGGGGTTCCCCTGGCATCAGTGCCTGATGCCTGGTGACGATGGGAAGACCATGGACAGTCAGGCCGCCTGATGTGGCCATTGGATTTATGCTCTGAGATTATGCAGTTGGAGAACAAAGGAAGATTATGCCTTCAAGGTTGATGGTGGATTTCTGCTTGTATTCAATGCCAAAGTCCACAAGGGCTGACCATGTGTGTAAATAGCAGTGGTGACCATCTAATACGCACAGCTCATAGTGTACAACTATAGGCTGTGACAGTGTGATCTATAGACACTATTTACATCTGTATCACTGGCAAATCATGTGCGAATATAGATGAGATGTATCACTGCCAAATTTGGATTAGTGGTGAATAAATTATCAACAAAATCAAATCCATGCGGCAAACTCCAATATCTTCAAGACCTGGCCTCCCCTTTTCCAGATGTTTATTCGGTTTCATACATCACTGATTAAGGTCCCCATAAAAAAGTGGGAAATTGGCCAAGAAGTCATTGGAAACAGCGTCCGCAGTTTACAGACGGGGGTAGCGGGACGAGGGCAGGGGATGAGGGGAGAGAGTGCAGGGGACATAAAGGGAGGGGAGGGGACATGAGGGGGGAGTTGGTGGGGACATGAGGGGGTGAGAGGACAGGGAACGTGAGGGGAGGGAAGGGGTCATGAGGGGGGAAATGGCTGGGGCATGAGGAGGGAGAGGCAGGGGTGAGGGCAAGGAATGTAAGTGGTGGTGGGAGGGAGGAGGTGTGGGACATGAAGGGGGATGGACCTCATGTTCCACGAGAGATCCTGGGATTCTCCTCTGTGAGGTCTCGTTATCAGGGAGAACCCTTGCAATTTGTCAATAAGTTAAGAGAATGGACAAAACTGTGGCAAATGAATTGTAACTCATCCTAAAGTGGTTGCCTTTTAAATGTAGTAATAATGGAAAGGGTGGAAGTTCAAAGAAACATGGGGATCAGCTGTGTCTGAATCATCCTAATGTCCTTGACAGGTACATGGAGCAGCCAAAGAAGAGAATGGGTATGAGTGTGGGTATAGGGGCTTAGAAGTGATGCAACATTATCTGTCCATTTCCCTCCACAGATGCTGCCTGACCTGTTGAGTTTCACTCACTGCTCTCCTTTTTTTTGCTGCAGATTCCAGCATCTGCAGTTTTGTGCTGCCTAAGAAGCTCTAGTCCAGGTCACCGTAACCACAGCTGGAGTGCTGGAGTTTGTTCACCACAGCTCAGAAAGGATGAACTGGCCTTGGAGATGTAGTGCAGTTGGTTGGCCAAATCACAGGTGGTGTCCGGGAGAGAGATGGACCACCTTGGTCTGGTGATGCTGCAGCAGCAACCTCTCACTCAATGTCATCAAGACCAAGGAACTAATCATTGACTTCAGACAGGGGAAGTTAGGAGACCATGTGCCAGTTCACATTGCTGGCACAGCGGTGGGGAGAGTTAGCGGTTCAAATTCCTGGTCACTAACATCTCAGATGACCTGTCCTGGACCCAGCACATAGATTGAATCATGAAGATTGTGCCGCTACTTTCTTAGTAATGTCACCGAATACGCCTACAAACTTCTACAGTCATGTGCTAAAAAGCATCCTGACTAGTTGTATGATGGCCTGGTACAGAAATTCCAACGCACAGAAGTGCAAGAAGCTGGAGGGATCGGGACACAGCCCTCCTCACCATCAAAAGCTTCTACATGAGACACTGCCTCAAAAAGATGGCATCTATCGCTAATGATCACCATCATTCGGCCCATGCCCTCTTCTCGCTGCTGCCATCCGGCAGGAGGTACTGAAGCCTGAAGTTGCTCATCACCAGGTTCAGAAACAGCTGCTTTCCGACAACTATCAGATTCGTGAACCAACCTACACAACCCCAATTCTACCTTGGTAAAAGAACATCCCTTGCACTAGCATGGACCTGTTTGATAATTGCATATTTTCGCACTAATATCTTTTTACTGCACACTCGCTTTTCTTTTTACTGTCTTGCAGAATATTATCTATGATTTATGTTTTTGTGTATTGTCTGAATCTATGTGTCTGTGACGCTTTTGAAAACAAGATTTTCATTGTACCTGTACCCCACCGCACATAATTTTAAACAATAAACTTGACTTGACTTGAATTATATCAAGTGTTAAATTACAAGAAGGGATTATATATCTGGAATTTTGAAAATCAAGGGGTGATTTGATCAAAGCTTTCAAGATGTAGTGGAAACTGATGGAATAGATACAAGGAATCTATTTTTATTGGTTTATTATTTTCACATGTACCAACTTATGTGGAAAAACTTGGTTTTGCAGGCTATCCAGGCAAATCATGCCACACACGAGTACAATCAAACAATATGTGATTACATTGCGTGGTGCAAAAGCTAAAATAAATAGAGTGCAGAATTTATTGTTACAGCTATAGATAAAACAAAAGTGCAAGGACCTCAAAAAGGTAGAACTCATCTCTAGTGTATGAGACCCTTTCAAGAGTCTGAAAACGGCGGGGATAAAACTGCTTTTGAAGCTGTCTTGAGGCTATTTCTATTAGTTGGTAGAGTCCAGAATAAGAGAGTAGTGGTCTACAATTAAAGCTAAGTATTCTAAAAGTAAAATGGAAATGATTCCACCCACAGACAGTGGCAGAAGTGGGGAATTTTCTTCTGCAAACTACATCGGATTTTAGATAAATTGTTTATTTTAAACTTGGGATTGATGGACCTTTGCTAACTAGAGGCATGAATAACATTGTATATGTGGAGTGGGTCTCCGGTCAGCTGTGGATTTTCTGGCTCATTGACTGCAGCCTTCTGTTGCTATATTCAGTGACTGATGAACAGAGGGATCTTGGTGTCAAAGACAATTGCTCCCTGAAATTAGCAACACAAGTAGATAGAGTGGTAAAGAAGACAGGGTATGCTTGCCTTTATCAGTCAGGGCGTTTTACTTATCAGGAAGTCAGGGTGAGGCTGCGTTTGGACTGTTGTGTGCAGTTCTGGTCGTCCCATTACAGGAAGGATGTGGATGCTTTGGAGAGGGTGCAGAAGAAGTTTACCAGAATGCTGCCTGGATTAGACAGTATTAACTACAAGGAGAGGCTGGATTGACTGGGAGTATTTTCTCTGGTGTGTCGGAGGCTGACGAAAAAATCTGATTGATGTTTATACAATTAGGAGAGGCATAGATAGGGTAGACAGTCAGAACCTTTCTCCCAGGGTGGAAATGTCATAGACTGGAGGGCATAGTTTTAAGAGCAGATGCGGAAAGTTTAAAGGAGATATGCAAGGGTTGCCTGGAAGGAGAGGAGTTGGAAGCAGATACGATAGTAGCATTTAAGAGCTTTTGGATAGGCACATGAATATGCAGGAAATAGAGGATTGTGGATCAGGTGCAGGCAGAATGTGTTATTTTAGTTTGGTATCGTGTGATTGAAGGCCAAAGGGCCTGTTCCTCTGCTGTGTTACTCAAATGTTTTGTTAGACGAAACAGTGCAATCTCTCCCAATCATCCCTTCGGAAAATCTCAGAGTTTTTCCTCATTCTCCCCTCCCCAGATGAACAGATCCTTGGTTTATTTCATTAAAATATTTCCAAGCTTGGGTCAGAAGCAAAATGCCTTTCCCAATCTGGAGCCTTGCTCATGTGAGAAGAAAAGCAGGCTAGAAGTGATAACCCAGGCAGAACAAGCTGTCATGTTGTGAGATTTATCTTCAATTACACAGACAAATGCAAGAATTTTCTTTTAACAAATTAATGAGTCCATGTGTACTGGGTCACCATGGCCCTGCTGCCCTTGTCAGGGTTTTGTTGACTCCATCCTCCTGCTAACTTGGGTTAGAACATTGGGTGAAGTCTCACAGGCCGGACTGCACGGAGTGAACTGAACCTGCAACACTGATATTCCCAGAGGGCTAACTCACCACCAATCCCAGTCAGCTCGAATAAAGCAAAGGGGGAAAGCAGTGCAAGTTCAACACTGCACAGGAACAGATGCAGGACACAGCTGCATTCCGATGACAACACAGCACGTAACACCAATTATTTAAAAAAACATATGAAACTAAATTCAGCAACTTTGTGAAGCACACAGAGACTCGAAGACATCCAGCATCATGCGTCAGTTTTTTAGTTTAGTTTAGAGACACAGGCCCTAAACAGGCCCTTCGGCCCACCGAGTCCGCGCTGACCAGCGATCCCAGCACTTTAACACTACCCTACACACCAGGGATGATTAACAATTTTATCAAGCCAATTAGCCTACAGACCTGTATGTCTTTGGAATGTGGGAGGAAACCAGAGCACCTGGAGAAAACCTACACAGTTCACGGGGAGAACGTACAAACTCCATACAGACAGCACCCATAGTCAGGATTGAACCCAGGTCTCTGGTGCTGTAAGGCAGCAGTACTTTTGATGGGACAAATGGCCTAATTCTGATCCTGTAACTTATGAACATGAGTAGAGAGGCAATAAGGAAAAGTCTTTCCACCCAGAGAGTGGTGATGGACTGGAGTTCACTGTCTGAAGTAGTGTAGAGGCAGGAATCCCAGTCACATTTAAACAGTGCTTAGGTTTGTACTTGAAGAACCATGACTTGCAGCTCAATGCCCAGTGCCGGAAGGTGAGAATCTACATACTAAAACTCTTGTTTGTTTGTTTGTTTGTGATTGAACTACAGCCAAAACGGTACACGATAGCGCAACAATTTTAGGCCCACCTTACTCACCGCCATCGCTTTAATGGCAATGCAAGTAGTTTTATTGAAATTGGTATTATATTTTTAAAGTTATTAACATTTTAAAGTTTAAATCTATCCTAGGGAGGGAGGAGGAGGGAGGGAGGGGGTGGAGAGAGGGAGGGAGGGGGGGAGGAGGGAGGATAAGGGGGGTTGGGGGGAGGGGAAGGGGGGAAGGAGGGGAGGGGGAGGGAGGGGTTGGAGGGAGGGGAGAAGAGGGGGAGGGAGCGGGGAGGGGGGAAGGGGAGGAGGGAGGGGTGGGGGTGAGGGTGCTGCACCAATGCAGGAGAGGTTTGGGCCCAACGGGTCCACTTGGTCTAGTTAGATTACAAAGCTCTTTTTCGAACTAAATGAACACACACGCTCGCTATCCTCCTCCGATGTTGCATACCTTCTATAGGCCTACCATTCAATGCTGGAGCTACTGGGTGCCACATCTGATGGAGATGTCTCCAACTGATGGACGTGAAATCCTGGATTTCCAAGCCTGTGGACTCACTGATATGTAAGGATGGCTGAGAGTCTCCTAGATCGTATGTTCAGCAGCTAGTCATTCCACAGCCACAGAGCCCAGTTCATCACGGGTACAGACCTCCCCACCATAGAGTGAATTAACAGGAGTTGATGCCTCAAAAAGGCAGAGAGCATCAGAGACACACACCACCCTGGCCACACACTCATTTCACTCCTGCCACCGGGAAGAAGATATAGAAGCCTGAAAACTGTCATGTCCAGGATCAGGAAAAGCTTTTTCCCTACAGCCATCAGGCTATTAAACACTATAACCTCAAACTAAGCTCTGAACTGCAGACTGAACTTTTTTTTTGTCTATTATATAGTTTACCAAGTACTATGTTTATATATTCTGTTGTGCTTTTTTTTAGATTTTAGAGATACAGCGCGGAAACAGGCCCTTCGGCCCACCGGGTCCGCTCCGCCCAGTGATCCCCGCACAATAACACTATCCTACACCCTAGGGACAATTTCTATTTATTTATTTATTTACTTACATTTGCCCAGCCAATTAACCTACATACCTGTACGTCTTTGGAGTGTGGGAGGAAACCGAAGATCTCAGAGAAAACCCACGCAGGTCATGGGGAGAACGTACAAACTCCGTACAGACGGCGCCCGTAGTCAAGATCGAACCTGTGTCTCCGGCGCTGCATTCGCTGTAAGGCAGCAACTCTACCGCTGCGCCACCGTGCCGCCCTATCTGATGGAGATGTCTCCAGCTGATGGACTTGCTGCTGCAAGTAAGAATTTAATTGTTATGTCTGGGACACATGACAATAAAATGCTCTTGAATTAGTAAGTGGGTGACCTTCTGAAAGGGCAGGGAGAGGAGGAAAATGGAGGTCCCATGATGGAACGTGTGTACATCCAATAGGTGCTCAACGTTAGAGAGAGACCTCTTGTAAGAGTGCAGTACTGAGTGTGGTTCCTTGGCCCAATGGACGGTACAGCAAAACATGAAAGTTTAATTCAGCACGAGCACACTTTAATGGGATGACACAATCTGACTAAAACAACATGGAACCAAAATTGGGAGGCAAAACTGTAAAAAAACACTTGGTTAGCTGCAGGGAGAAGCGTCAGGGACTGGTGAGGAGCATTGCTAAAGTGGGTTACAAGGAGAACAGCCTGCGTGCTGGATGGCTGTGGTCCTTAATGATGCTGCGTGCCTTCCGCAGGCACCGCCGGTAGAAAATGTCCTGAATGGCCGGGAGACAGTTGCCAGTGATGTGCTGTCTTCACCACTCTCTGCAGTGATTTGTGGCTGTGGGCAGAACAGTTCCCGTACCAGACTGTAATGCAGCCCGTCAGCAGGCTCTCGATTGGCATCTGTAGTTGTTTGTGAGGATGCTGGCGTTCATGCCAAACTTCCTCAGTCTTCTCAGGAAAAAGAGCCGCTGGTGGGCCTTCTTTGTTATTGTGTCCCTGTGCAGTGTCCAAGAAAGGTCCTCAGTGATGTGCACACCGAGGAACTTAAAGCTGCTGACCCTTTCAACCTCAGCATCACCGATGTGGATGGGGAGGTGTCCACTCCCCCAGTCTCCTGTAGTCCACGATCATCTCTTTAGTTTTGCTGACATTGAGAGAGAGGTTATTTTCCTGGCAGCAGCTGTTTGGTGCCTTTACCTCCACTCTGTAGGCCGTCTTCTTGTTGTCTGTGATGAGGCCCAAGATGGTCGTGTCGCCAGCAAACCTTAGGATGATGTTTGAGCTGTGCTTAGCAGTACAGTCGTGCGTGAACAGGGAGTACAGGAGAGGACTGGGCACACAGCCCTGTGGTGTGCCTGTGTTGAGGATCAGTGAGGAAGAGGTGTGGCTGCCAATTCTCACCACCTGGGGCCTGCCCGTCAGGAAATCGAATATCCATCCGCAGATGGAGGAGGTCTCCAGTCTAAGGTCAAGGAGCTTGGGGATGAGTTTTGAGGGAATAATAGTGTTTCTATTGTCACCAATGAAGAATAATAAATAAAGAGTGGAATGTAGAAGCCAGAGTAAAATAAACAGTGAAGAATTGTAGCACATCAAACTCCACAATCAAACGGAACCAGTCTCAGTGGGACAGTGGTAAATAATAAACCGCAGTCAAATGCAATAGTGGGTCGAAGCACCAGGAAGTGGAAGGATGTTTTTTGTGAAATGAGAAGCAATTAAACATAAACTGGGCCAGTGAGATTTCTCCACTGTTTCCAGCCTGTTTCCGAGTGGAGGAACATTCTGATGTGCCAATAATGTAACTGAAATGACAGTGTTGTCCTTAATGTGTTGGCCAAGCTCTGTCCTCCAGCAAGATCACTAAAACTGATCAATTGCCTCCGGGAACCCCACTTCCAGCCCATTGCCCAACCACAACCTCCAAGAAAACGATGCCATTGTTCCTAAAGCACGCTGAGGTGGTGAAGGCACATTCTAGATCTTTCCAGTCTTTTTCCAACCGCTCAGCCATCCAATTTAGAAAGTCAGGTTTTACGACTTTGCCCGCTGCACACAGAGATGAGGTCCTGTACATGAAGGAATGTTGCTCAGAGCCAGTATCACTCAGGATGGATGGTGTATAATGAACAGTGGAACTGATGCAAGTGGGAACACATTTAGGCAGCTTAGCCTCTGGCTGTCCTGAGTGGAAATTCTTGCAATGAAAACAGCCATTGGGAAATTAATATAACCTCAAATACCAAGCATGCTTTAACAGGGTCTCCGCGTGTAATTATTTCTGGAGAAGCTCTCATTAAACAAACAAACTGAAAAATGAATAGCTGAGTGATTAAAGAGGCTGCAACGATTGAGTTGGATTAGACAGAAGACTGGGAGGTGCCCACAGGCTCCTGTCTGGACCTGCTCATTAAAGGACCCCTATTCCCACGAGAATTCCCGCCAATTCTCTTCTGAAATGTACTGTTGAATGTTCCTAGCATTTCCAGATTACTTCAATTCATAAATGAAAAGTTCCTCATCTGTCATGTTCTGCGAACGACCCTGAGCTCAGACTCCAATCCACCCGCCGTAAGGTTCTCCGTACGGACAACATTCCCATCAGATCCTCCCTCTGCCTTTTCCTGGTTCCAGAGGCAAGCCTACCCACCCATCTGCTTCCCCCCCCCCCCCCCCCCCCCCCACCCCTCCCTGCAATCTGTCATCAGGGTTGGTATTGGTTTAGTACTGTTAAGTGTACTGAGATACAGCCAAAAACTTTAAACAGTAGTTTAACTGAAGTAGCTCAGCGGGTCGGGCAGCATCTCAAGAAAACAACGTGGAAGGGTAAGCGTGGAGTTAACAGGAAAGAGAGTGCAGGAAAGGTCACGGAAGTCTCCAGAAATAACAGGACAGAAAGTTTAAAAAGGGAGAAGAGAGTAAGGTCGGGTAAAATCGGGATGGTTGTGAGAAGTGGGATGGTCAACAACGATTTCAAGCTATTATATTTGAATGCACGTAGCATAAGGAAGAAAGTGGATGAGCTTGTAGCACAGTTGGAAATTGGTTGGTATGATGTTGTATGCATTACGGAGACGTGGCTACAAGAGGAAGCAGGGACTCTGCAGAAGGACTTGGACAGGTTAGGAGAGTGGGCAGAGAAATGGCAGATGAAATTCAGTATAGCAAAGTGAAGAGTCATGCATTTTGGTAATAAGAATAAAGGCGTAGATTATTTTCTAAATGGAGAATCCAGAAATCAGAGGTGCAAAGAGATGGGTGCAGGACTCCCAAAAAGGTAATTTGCAAGTCGAATCAGAAGTAAGGAAGGCAAATTCAATGCTTGCATTTATATCAAGAGGACTGAAATACCAAAAGCAGAGATGTAATGTTGAGGCTCTCTTAGGTGCTGGTCAGGCCACATTTGGAGTACAGTGAGAAATTTGGGCCTCAATTCTGAGGAAGGATGTGCTGGCTCTGGAGAGGGTCCAGAGGAGGTTTACAAGAATGATTCCAGAAATGAGTGGGTTAGCACATGATGAGCACTTGACAGCACTGGGCCTTTCGCTGGAGTTTAGGTTGAGGGTGGACCTCATTGAAACTTACAGGATAATGAAAGGCATAGATAGAGTGGATGTGGAAAGGATATTTCCACTGGTGGGAGAGTCTAGGACCAGAGGTCATAGCCTCAGAAATATAGGGTCCTCTTTTAGAAAGGTGAGGAGGAACTTCTTTCATCAGAAAGTAGTTAATCCATGGAACTCATTGCCACAGAGGGCTGTGGAGACCAAGTCAGTGGATATTTTTAAGGCAGAGATAGACAAATTCTTGATTAGAACGGGTGTCAAGGGTCATGGGGAGAAGGCAGTAAAATGGGATTTGGAGGCTGAGATCAGACATGATTGAATGGTGGAGTAGACTCGATGGGCCAAATGGCCTAATTCTACTCGTATAACTTGTGAACTAGTGAACATGGATAGATGACGTTTTGGGTCAGGAGCCTTCTTCAGATTCGGTTTTGTGTCGACTAAAATGGAAATGTTTGGTTGGGATTATGATGTTGAAGGCAGAGCTAAAGTCTATTAATAGGAATCTGACATCACTGCACAATTACCGATCATTTCATTTTGCAACAACTCTAGAATTCATCTATTTCCTTCCCTGGCCTCAGTGTGGGGCAACTGTTGCCGGGCACAGTGCCAGCAGGGCTGAGAGCTCCAGGGTCTGTTGTGGCTGAGGCAGGGTATTTGCACGGGTGGGTTTGAATCTGCTCCAGGCATGAACACGGTCTGGGCTAAGACAGCAGTGCCTCTCTGGGGTTGAACCTGAACTGAGCACCCATATCTGAAGAGGGTCCCAACCTGAAATGTCACCTCTACATGTCTTCCACAGATGCTGCCTAACTTGTTATGTTACTCCAGCACTTAATATTCCACAAGATTCTGGCATCTGCAGTCCTAGTGTCTGCACCTAAACTGCTGGCAGCTTGCTGTGTATTGGGTATCCTCTGACATTTTCCCATCACAGCATTTACTGCTGTTCGAAGGGACACGGCTGATTGTTGCACTCTCTGAGAGTCTCTGGAACTATGAAGGGCTCTGTGGAAGTGCAGCTCGGTCTATCTCAGGGCTAACAATCCGAGCGGGACCCTCGTCTTGTGGACCATGCTGTGAGTCTTACTGTACACACCCACAGCTGATTTCTGCACGTTGTTATCTTTACAGCATGGAAACAGGCCCTTCGCCTCACCGAGTCCGTGCCGACCTGCGATCGCAGGTGTAGGATACGCTAGCTCTATCCTACACACACACTAAGGACAATTTGCAATTTTACCGAAACCAATTAACCTACAAACCTGTGGGTCTTTGGAGTGTGGGAGGAAACCGGGGAGCATCTGGAGAAATCCACGTGGTCATGGGGAGAACGTACAAATTCCTTACAGTCAGAACCGGTAGTAAGGATCGAACCAAGGTCTCTGGCGTTGTAAGTAGCAACTCCACTGTGAGCCACTGTGCCACCCCATCCGGTTGTGTTGCTGATTAAAAAAGAACATAACACAGTGAGGCCATTGATTCACAAGATGTCCAGTTCTTGCCTTTCCCCACATAATGTGGCAGGACGGATGTGATGAACGAATGAGTGATACTTTATTTTCACATGTACCTAGGTACAGCAAAATTATTTGTTTTGCAGACACTATACAAGTATGCAAAGAGTATAGGGCGCCGACAACGTTACAAAAGTATTCATTATAGTCGTATTAATTATGGCCGTGCAAGTCAATGGGTCTCCAACCCAACGTAAGAGCTTTCTTCCACATCACGCAACACCACACCCACCGTGACATCCTCCCTGTGTTTCCGTGGTCTGTGTCACCACTCCATTCTCCAGCAACACCACCAGTATCTCAAAGCTCTCTCCTCCCTCCCTCACTCCCTCCCCAGCAACATTCAGTGACTTCACTCTCTCTTGTGCTACTTAGTTTAGTTTTAGTTTAGAGATACAGTGAGGAAACAGGCCCTTCAGCCCATCGAGTCCGCGCCGAACAGCGATATCGCACACTAACACTATCCTACACACACGAGGGACAATTTACAATTTTACTGAATCCAATCAGCGTACAAACCTGTAGGTCTTTGGGGAGTGTGGGAGGAAACCGGAGCTCCCGGAGAAAACCCACGCAAGTCAAAAGGAGAACGTACAAACAAACAGTATAAGAAAATAACTGCAGATGCTGGTACAAATCGATTTATTCACAAACTGCTGGAGTAACTCAGCAGGTCAGGCAGCATCTCAGGAGAGAAGGAATGGGTGACGTTTCGGGTCGGGTCTGAAGAAGGGTCTCGACCCGAAACGTCACCCATTCCTTCTCTCCCGATATGCTGCCTGACCTGCTGAGTTACTCCAGCATTTTGTGTACAAACAAACAGCACCCGTAGTCAGGATTGAACCCGGGTCTCTGGCGCTGCAAGGCCGTCCCGCACTGTATCAACGAGGCAGATCATTTTATCTTTAATTTCTCTCCCTCTCTCACTCAAAATTGTTCTGCAGTTTTTAACAAAAGCTTGTTTGAATGTTGTCTTCTCCTCACTTTCACTGACTTTATTTTCTAATTTGATCCCGTTTGAAATTTCTGGAAACTCTGAACTTTCCTGCGAGGTTAGACCACTTGGGCCAATGTCCTGACGGGAGCCGGGGTTTCCGGAGAGGAATCCTGGGAGACTCCGGTTACGGCTGGTGTTAATGGATCAGTGGCAGCACTTGGGATAAAGAAGGCCCAGTGTGTTAGAAAATAGGCGACTGATTGAATAAAGGCTCCCATTTAACATTTGCAAGAGTAACACTGTGCTCAGTGGGATGTGAGTCTGTGTGGCACGAACTCTGGGCGAAAAAGTTGTGCTCAGACTGCACCTTGTCCAGGGGAGGGGACAAACATTGATTGGGTATGAACATTCATCCTGGTTAATGTTGTTTTCTTTATGGAGGATGAAATGGCCTTTCTGGGGATGTTTACAGTCTTCACAAGAAACTGTTTCAGCTAACACGTCAAAGGAGGTTTCCTGTCATTTTGCGATATTTAATCCAGATCCCTCGGTTGAATAAAGAATCTTTCAGAGCTGGCGAGAGCTCAGCATAAGGATTCCATCGCTGAACCGTGGCTCGAAGCCCACCATAGGCTGGGCTCTGAGATTTCTCCCCAGCTCAAAGCTGCACAGTTCCAGTTCAACGACACCTTTTGACTAACGCGTTCCCCTGCGCCTGGAATCATTGACTGTTGTGTCTTCATCGAGCAGACGGTGAGAAAGGACACATTCTTCCACCCCCACCCCCCACCATTCACAAACATCCGACCTGGTGCTTCCAGGCGAGAACATCCAGAGTGCCAGACACTGAACAGTCCACACGCTGCATCTGCTCCACTACCCCCTGCGCACAGTCTGATCTGAGCGAGGCTGTGCGGACAAGGCAGGGTCGGGGGCTTGGGACTGGCATTAGTTTCACAAGGGAGGGCAGCGGAGGCGTGCCCGCGAGTCAGGAGGAAACGTGGGGAAGGGAGGGACGGGGATGGTGAGAAAAGGAGGTGTGTGGGACAGGGCAAGGGCGAACCAGGGCAAGGATGGAACAGGGCAGGGCCGTCTTAACGCATGGGCCTGATGGGCACTTGCCCGGGGGCCCACGAGCATAGGGGCCCCATGCTGATCTGTGTATGTTAAGTGACTTGCAATAAATAAATACTACTTTAAAAATGTAGGTTCAATAAGTGCTTTTTTCGCAACATTTTCGGTCACTAAGTGCTTCTCACAGCGATCTGTAAGTGCTTTTCGCAACAATGTAGCACCCTAAGTCCATCGCTAAGTGTTTTTCGGTAAGTGCTTTTCGCCGGCACGACAGGGGGGGGGGGGGCTGGTAGGGAAAGGAGGGTGGGGGAGAGTAACGGTAGGGGCCCCAGTATACTGCTTTGCCCGGGGGGGGGGGGGGGCCATAATGCTGTAAAAACGGCCCTGGAACAGGGAGAGGGAGAGGGAGAGGTGCGACCGGGGAGAGTGACACTGGGAGAGGGTGATACAGGGAGAGGGTGATACAGGGTGATACAGGGAGAGGGTGATACAGTGAGAGGGGGAGAGTGATACAGGGGGGAGAATTATACCATGAGAGGATGATACAGGGAGAGGGTGATACAAGGAGAGGGTGATACAAGGAGAGGGTGATACAGGGAGAGGGTGATACAGGGAGAGGGTGATACAGGGAGAGGGTGATACAGGGAGAGGGTGATACAAGGAGAGGGTGATACAAGGAGAGGGTGATACAGGGAGAGGGTGATACAGGGAGAGGGTGATACAAGGAGAGGGTGATACAAGGAGAGGGTGATACAGTGGGAGAGTGATACAGGGGGAGAATTATACCACAAATAAAAGATATGCAAAAAAGTAGCGATGATAAAGGAATCTTTTATTCATTGTTTTTTATCTCTCCACATCATCGTCTAAATCTCTCGTTTCGCACATTCCAGTCTGAAAAAGGGTCTCAACCCGAAACGTCGACCATTCCTTCTCTCCAGAGATGCTGCCTGACCCACTGAGTTACTCCAGCTTTTTGTGTCTAGCCTGGGTCAATGTAACACTCTGTAACACAAGGTTGCAGCAGCATCTTGCCTGCCAGTGAGCACCATAACCTTCACCGTAGCAACCGGCCAAACCCGCAGCGATATTCCATCCCAATGGCGGCCATGCTGGGGGACATTGGTACATGCTTTCCCAGGTGCTGTACAAAGCAGGTAACCAGACAGTAACCAGTCACATCTTTTCCATGGAACACACTCCTTCCCAGCTCTGGAGCACAGACCAATCCCAGCCCTGGGGCACAATCCCAGCCTATCCCTGGAACACAGTCCAATCCCATCCTTGGAGCAAAATCTCACCACATGCTGAGGGTACAGTCCATTCCAAGCTGCCCGCCAGCTCCAATCACAATTATTAAATAGCTGATCACCAGTATTCAGAAGAAGAGGGCTAAA
Source organism: Rhinoraja longicauda (assembly GCF_053455715.1). Taxonomy (NCBI): domain Eukaryota; kingdom Metazoa; phylum Chordata; class Chondrichthyes; order Rajiformes; family Arhynchobatidae; genus Rhinoraja; species Rhinoraja longicauda. The sequence goes on along the minus strand of NC_135980.1, from coordinate 17,017,504 downwards.
GTTTTGGATGTGTGTTAGTAAATCTCTTCTGCTCTCCCAAAATGTTACCCTTTTTCCTAAAATGTGGTGCCAGGAACACAGACTACCAATTGTTTCCGCCCTGTGTTTTATGAATGGAAGTGATGAAGGAAATCTAAACTACTGACTCTGTTTCTCTATGCTCACATACTGTCTGACCTGCTGAGTGTTTCCACAATTTCCTGTTTTCATTCCAGTCTTTCTGTCTAAGAAATTTCCAGAAGCAGCCTGTGAGAAGCCTTTGAATGAACTGCAGACGTTTTCTGGAGGAACTCACTGGGTCTGGCAGCATCTGTGGAGGGAAATGGACAAATAATATTGCAAGTCGGGCTAAAGAAGGATTCCGACCCAAACCTTGTCTGCCCATTGTCCTCCACAGATGCTGTCTGGACCACTGGGTTCTTCCAGCACTGTTTTTTTTACTCGAGATTCCAACATCTGCAGTCTGCAATGCCTACTTACTCTTTTTTTCAGCTTGTATCTCAGGTGTAGGGCGGCACAGTGGCGCTGTGGTAGAAAAGCTGCCTTACAGCGCCAGAGACCCGTGTTCGATCCTGACTCTGGGTGCTGTCTGTATGAAGTTTGTATGTTCTCCCTGTGACTGCGTGGGCTTTCTCTGAGTGCTCCGATTTCCCCTCACACTCCAAAGACATGCAGGTCTGTAGGTTAATTGACTTCAGTAAAAAGTTGTAAATGGTGTAGGATAGTGCTAGTGTACGAGGTGATTGCTGGTTGGCGCGGACTTGGTAGACTGAAGGGCCTGTATCTCTAAACTAAACTGGATAACCTGTACATTCTGCACACGACATGGTTAGAGATTAAAACCCCACAGAGCAAATATACTTTACACTGGCAACGAGGATGGGGAAGGAGGAACCACAGCTGACATCACAAGAGTCATTCACCACCCGTGTTTGTGAGGTGGGTCTGATATCTGGGACTCGCTCCCAGTCCCCAAATTCTGGAAGATAGTGCATCAGCTTTGCAAAGTTCAATGGCCTTTAATGGACATTTCCACCCTCAGGATAGCCAATGAAGCATCTGGTTAGGGTAGTTTTCTGTCCCACATAATTCTGCCATTGAAGGGACTGGGCAGGGGGATTTACTGTGAATGTCTGGGGCAGGTAATCAGGGTGCCACAGGGTGCAGCTGGCACCAGAGTGGGGCATTGGTACCAAGATCTGTCATTGTGTGAACACTCAACTGGTGCCATCGTCAGGCATCGTCCCACCCCACCGCCCAGCACCTTCCCACTCCACCCCTGGATCACGTTCACACCCCACCACTCACACCCCACCCCTCACACCCCACACACCCCTCACACCCCACCCCTCACACCCCTCACACCCCACCCCTCACACCCCACCCCTCACACCCCACCCCTCACACCCCACACACCCCACACACCCCTCACACCCCTCACACCCCACACACCCCACCCCTCACACCCCACCCCTGGATCACGTTCACACCCCACCCCTCACACCCCACCCCTCACACCCCACCCCACACACCCCACCCCACACACCCCACCCCTCACACCCCACCCCTCACACCCCACCCCTCACACCCCACACACCCCACCTCTCACACCCCACCCCTCACACCCCACCCCTCACACCCCACACACCCCACCCCTGGATCACGTTCACACCCCACCCCTGGAGCACAGTCACACCCCACCCCTCACACCCCACCCCTCACACCCCACCCCTGGAGCACAGTCACACCCCACTCCTCACACCCCACCCCTGGAGTACATTCACATCCCACCCCTCACACCCCACTCCTCATCCCTCACACCCCACCCCACACACCCCACCCCTCACACCCCATCCCACACACCCCACCCCTCACACCCCACCCCTGGAACACACTCACACCCCACCCCTGGAGCACAGTCACACCCCACCCCTGGAGCACGTTCACACCCCACCCTTGGAACACATTCACATCCTACCCCTGGGGCACAATCCCATCCCAACTCTGGAACACAATCCAATCCCACCTTTGGAGCACAATCCACCACAGCCCTGGAGCACAGTCCCACCTTTTGCCGAGAACACAGTCATACCTCTTCCATGGAACGTACTCCTTCCCAGCTCTGGAGCACAGACCAATCCCAGCCCTGGGGCACAATCCCAGACTATCCCTGGCACACAGTCCAATCCCATCCTTGGATCACAATCCCACCACATGCTGAGGGCACAGTCCATTTCATCCCCAGCCATAGTCTGATCCCATCGTCAGGTTCCAGTCACCTCTCCCTATTTTCCTGAACCCCTGCAAGTCATTCTCTCTCACTCACCCATCAACTGCCTTTACATTCTTTTCCCACTTGCCAACTCTCAGGGCAAATTACAGCGGACAATTAACCATCCTGCACATCCTTGGGATCTGTGAGGAAACTGGAGCACTCAGAGAAACACCCACACAGTCACAGGGAAAAACTCCTCAGAGACAGCACCCGAGGTCAGGCCTCTGGAGCGGTTTGACAGCAGCACTACCTGCTGCTCTGCCGTGCCATTCTATTGATCCGCGCATGCTGCTGTGAACAGTTTATTCTAGTGGAAAGACGATGGAATGGTGTGGTGTACCCGTCAACATAGTTCAGCAGACCAGACTTGACCAAGTAGATGATGGGTTGATGAAGTTCAAGAGGGTTTGGCAGCAGAAATCCAGACTAAGTCAAACATGGTAGATCATGTGTAATGTATTGGATTTTTTTTGTAAGGTTTATCATACTATACAATATATATTATTATGTGGCAACTAATTGTATTGTTGTGTGGGATTTTGGTTAGTCAGTCTCGCCCCACATTGACTTTGGTTCCTAGCGGCAATTGTTGTACTGGGGACTTGCTTTGTGTAGTTTAGGGAGTCTGGAGGACATGTGGAGACCACGTGCCGAGTTACCTGTTACTGTGATTGCCTGTGATTAAAGAAAAATAAATAAACCCAACGGTAGCCCAATTATTACCCACAGCCCAGAGTGGCTGGAGTATTCAACAACAAAAACCTAGGGATACAAGTCGATAGTTGCCTGAAAGTGGCAACACAGGTCGACAGAGTGGTGAAGATGGCATATGGCATGCCTGCCTTCATAGGACTATAAAAATGGGTGTGCTATGTTCTGAATCAAAACACAATTGTATTGTGTAGGAAGGAACTGCAGATGCTGGTTTAAACCGAAGATAGGCACAATATGCTGGAGTAACTCAGCGGGACAGGCTGCATCTCTGAAGAGAAGGAATGGATGACGTTTCGGGTCGTGACCCTTCTTCAGACAATTGTCAAGTCAAGTCAAGTCAATTTTATTTGTATAGCACATTTAAAAACAACCCACGTTGACCAAAGTGCTGTACATCTGATTAGGTTCCAATGGAAAAAAAAATGAAACATACAGTAGCACGCAAACAGTTCACAGCGCCTCCTCAATGAGCCTCAAACGCTAGGGAGTAGAAATAGGTTTTGAGCCTGGACTTAAAGGAGTCGATGGAGGGGGCAGTTCTGATGGGGAGAGGGATGCTGTTCCACAGTCTCGGAGCTGCAACCGCAAAAGCGCGGTCACCCCTGAGCTTAAGCCTAGACCGCGGGATAGTGAGTAGCCCCGTCTGCCGACCTGAGGGACCTGGAGTTAGAGAGGGGGGTTAGAAGATTTTTGATGTAGGGGGGGAGTGTCCATTTAGGGCTTTATACGTGAATAGGAGGAGCTTGAAGTTGATTCTGTACCGTACAGGGAGCCAGTGGAGAGAGGCCAGAATCGGGGTGATGTGGTCCCTTTTACGGGTACCTGTCAGGAGTCTCGCTGCGGCGTTTTGGACGAGTTGCAGGCGGGACAGGGAAGATTGGCTGATCCCAGTGTATAGGGAGTTGCAGTAGTCTAGGCGGGAGGAAATGAAAGCGTGAATGATTTTTTCTGTGTCGTCGAATTGGAGGAAAGGTTTGATTTTAGCTATGGTTCGAAGTTGGAAGAAGCTGGCTTTTACCACAGCGTTGTATTGTATTGTCTTGTGAAACAAATTTTACAAAACACTGATAAGGCAGAGCTTGGATGATTATGATGTGATTAGCGAGAGTGCAGAAAGTGCCAAAGTCCTCCAATCTAGACATCCTTCTGCACTCCCTCAGCTATGGGCTTGTTTGCCCTGAAGCAAAGGAGGTTGAGGGGCAACCTCAATGGTCAAAATCATATACCCAAGGTGGGGCCTAGGTTTAACATTAAAGGAAGAAGCTTTTAAGGGAATCTGAGGGGTAACTGTGCTTAAATAGAGAATGATTGATATCAAGAACTTGCTGCCAGAGGAGGTGGTGAAATCAGATTCAATTAATATGTTTAAAATGCATTTGAACATACACTTCAATAAGCAAGGCTTAGGTGGATAATGGTATTAACGTAGATGGGCATAAAGGACACGTTGAGTCGAATGGTTTGTTTCTATATTGTGCAAGTCTATAACTCTATGACTTTTGTACTCTGAGACTCGTAAACATCAGCAGATCCCACAGGATTTTCCGGAGTTGCTCTAACTAGGAGAGCGGAAGATGCCGGAGTCACTGTTTCACCTTTGGGAAGCGTTTGAGTGGAAGTGAGGTAAACACATAGGGAACAGAATGGAGGCCCATAAGGATAGTATCAGTGAAGTAGACCAGTGAGAACTGCTCTTCACTGCCCAGAAATTCCAATACATTAATAGCTCAAAGACTAGACCAAGTGGACCCGTTGGGCCCAAACCTCTCCTGCATTGGTGCAGCACCCTCTCCTCTCCCCCCTCCCCCCTCCCTTTCCCCCTCCCCTCCCTCCCTCCATCCCCTCCCCTCTCCCTTCCCCCTACCCCCCCTCCCTCCACCCCCTCTCCCTCTCCTCCCTCTCCCCCCATCTCCCCTCTCCCTCCCTAGGAGATAGATTTAAACTTTAAAACGTGAATAACTTTAAAAATATAACAACGATTTCAATGAAACTTCTTCCATTAGCACCAAAGGGGCGATGGTGAATAAGGTGGGCCTAAAATTGTCGCGCTATCGTGTACCATTTTGGCTGTAGTACTGGAACAAACGAACAAACAAACGGGAGTTTTAGTATATAGATGAATGTGTTAGTTAACCCCATTTGAATGTCTCAAGTTAAAATATGATGTGACCCCAAGACGTGGACAAAAGCTCTATAAACCGCTGCTGCCCACAGCGTCAGAGACCCAGTGGAGTTTACACGTTCTCCCTGTGACTAGGTGAGTTTCCCCAGGTGCTCCACTTTCCCCCACATCTCAAAGATGTGCAGGTTGATGGATCGATTCGCCTCTCTAGGCTTCCCTTTGTGTGCTGGTTTAGTTTCGTTTACTTCAGAGATACAGCATGGAAACAGACCCTTTGGCCCAGCGAGTCCATGCCTGCCAGCGATCACCCTACACACCAAGGACAATTCTACACACCTACACACCAAGGAGAATTTACAGAAGCCAATTAACCTACAAACCTGCATGTCTTTGAAAAGTGGGAGGAAACCGGAGAACCCGAAGAAAATCCACGCAGTCACAAAGCGAACAAACAAACTCCAAAGAGACAGCACCCGTAGTCAGGATTGATGCTGGGATTTAGACGCTGTAAGGCAGCCACTCTATCACTGCGCCACTGTGCCACCCCTGGTGGATGGTAGAATCTGGGGGGTGGTGATAGGATTGTGGAGATAATAAAATGGATTAGATAGGATTAGTGTTAAAGAGGATGCCTGATGGTCAGCATAGGCGCAGTTGGCCGAAGGGTCTGTTGTCTCCCCTATTGTCTCCCTCTACGACTTGCTGACACATCTGCGCTCAGTTATGGACACACCACACAGGGATGGTCCGAGGACAGGGACAATTGAGGTAAGCCGTTCACCAGCCAGCGGAGCTCGCCAGTGATGTAGTCCAAGATTCCTAAATGTTCTGTCTAAGGTTTCCAGCTCACTTGTTACCTTGGCAATGGTCAGTGTGGAGCAAAGATGAAGTGAGCTTATTGTGAGAGCACTCACTGCCCTCTGCTGTCCCCTGCAGGCACTGCAGATCACTTTCAAAACATACATAGTGCTGGAGAAACTCATGCAACATCTGTGGAGGAAATAGGCAGACGATGTTTCATGTGGGGCCCATTCTTCAAACCAAAGTATAGTTCAAACTTGCTTCTCCCTTCCTTCACTTCCTTCACAGCTTCAAAATAGGGACAGGGCATTCAGTCCCCATCAATCGCTATCCCCTTCAATGTTTCTTTATTTATTGATTACTAGATCAAGTGAACCCATTGGGCCCAAACCTCTCCTGCATTGGTGCAGCACCCTCTCCTCCCCTCCCCCTTCCCTCCCTCCTCCCCCTCGCCTTCCTTCCTCCCCCTCCCTCCTCCGTCCTCCACCCCTCTCCCACCCTCCTCTCCCTCCCTCCCTCCCTCCACCCCCCCCTTCCCCTCCCCTCTTCCCCTCAACCCCCCTTATCCTCCCTCCCTCCCTCCCTCCCTATGAGATAGATTTAAATTTTAAAATGTGAATAACTTTTAAAATATAACACCGATTTCAATGAAACTTCTTCCATTAACACCAAAGGGACGACGGTGAGTAAGGTGGGCCTAAAATTGTCACGCTATCGTGTAACGTTTTGACTGTAGTTCAGGAACAATCAAACAAACAAACGAGAGTTTTAGTATATAGATGAGATGACGTCTTTGATAATGCCAGCATTAATTGTCTATCCCGAAATGCCCCTGGACTGAGGAGGCAGCTCAGAGTTTGCCATGTTGCTGGGTCTGGTGCCACATCGAGGCCAGAACGAGCAATGATGGCCGATCTCTTATCCTAACGGATGTCAGTGAACAGGTGTAAAAAAGACACAAAGTGCTGGAGTGACTCAGCGGGTCAGACAGCATCTCTAGAAAACATTGACAGGTAACATTTCGGATCACTCCTTCTTCAGACTGATTGTGGTGGTGGCGGGGGGAGAAAAGTGGAAGAGAACTGGCTCAGTGTCAGAGTAGTGGAGATGCTTCCTTCCAATGCCAGACAGGAATCCCCCTGGGGAATGGCACAAGGAACCCCCCCCCCCCCCTCTGCCTCCTGTTTCTACGCTGTATCACTAAACTAAACTAAAGGTGTAAGGTTAAGCCCCAGATGAGGTAGCATCTGATTATCTCTACATTCAGATCAGTATCTCACTCCTGCCACCACCAGGTTTGAACACTGCATGGACTTTAGAGACCAGGGCAAAGGCAGGATCCACAAACAGCGACGTACTGTCACAGCCACCCAACGAGTAAGATGATCTATTAGTTCCTATTCTTTACCTTCTGTCCTTTAACCAATCCCTCCATCCATGCTATCTCCAATCCCATGCACTTTGTTTCATAAATTCAAATACATCCCAGCCTCTGATTCGTCTTCATCACACCTGCTAGTTTGATCCCGAGCACAGATTCTGTCCATATGGAGTTTTGCATGTTCTCCCCGTGACTGTGCGGGTTTTCTCCGGGTGCCCTGGGTTTCTCCCACATCCCAAAGACGTACGGGTTTGGAGGTTACTTGGCCTCTGTAAAATGTTCCCTTGTGTGTACGATAGAACTAGTGCACGGGTGATCGATGGTCAGCGCAGACTCGTTGGGCCGTATAACCCCTTTCCATGCCCTATCTCTAAAATTTAAACTAAGACTAAAGGAGGGGCAGGAGAAAGCCTGGCGAGTTATAGGTGCTTACAGTTGAAACATGGCTGACCCCACTGGTGCCTGACCAGGTGATCTGCCCATCCGAGTCCTTCACTGTTTTCCGGGCGGACAGAACGGAAGAATCCGGGAAATCCAAGGGCGGAGGAGTCTGCTTCTTGACCAATAATAACTGGTGCAATCCTGGAAATATTAAGACGCTTTCTCGTTCCTGCTTGCCGGACCTGGAACATCTAACTATCTCATGCCGACCATTCTACCTACCCCGGGAGTTCAGCTCGGTGATCATCACAGCCGTCTATATCCCACCGCATGCGGACACCGACGTGGCACTGTCGACCCTACACGATGTGTTGTGTCGACACCAAAACAAGAAGCCTGATGTGGCTGTGCTGGTGGCTGGAGACTTCAATAGGGGAAATCTCAAAAAGGTCATGCCCAACTTCTACCAACACATAACGTGTGTCACCAGGGGGGAAAGAACTTTGGACCACTGCTACACGCCGTTCAGGAAAGGCTACAAGGCCGTTTCTCTCCCTCCTTTTGGAAAATCTGACCACGCTGCCATTTTCCTGCTGCCGGAGTAGAAACAACAGATAGTACGGGAAGCGACAATGACGAGGGACGTAAAGCGGTGGGCTGACCATTCAGAGGCCATGCTGCAAGATGCACTGAGCGAAGTCGACTGGAACATGTTCCAAGCAAGTTCCAGAGACGTAAATGAGTTTGCGGAAACGGTTACGGACTTCATTGCCACAATAGCCGATACCATCATCCCCACGGTAAGGGTCAGTATCTTCCCTAACCAAAAACCCTGGGTGGACAGGTCTATTCGCGTGGTCTTGAATGCTCGCACCGCTGCTTACAACTCCGGCCTGGCATCCGGCAACATGGACCACTACAAGGGAGAGTCCTACCGACTGCGAAGGGCAGTGAAGGATGCAAAAAGGAGGTACCGGGACAAGATGGAGTCACAGATGGAGCAGCAGGACACCAGGCGCCTTTGGCAGGGGCTACGGACTATAACTAGCTACAGGTCCAGCACCCCCTCAACCGGAAGTGCCGGCTCCTCCTTAGCTGATGACCTGAACTCTTTTTATGTACGGTTTGAGACGGGTAACACCACCAGCTCGCCGTCTAAAAACAGCACCGAAGGGGCGCTGGCTAGCGAGGCTGGAGGGGGATCCACCGCCGGGGATGTGCACACATTCTCGGTGTCCGAGCATGAGGTGAGGTGGGCTCTGACACGTGTGAACACGAGGAAAGCTGGAGGCCCATATGGTATATCTGGGCGAGTACTAAAGTCTTGTGCTACTCAGCTTGCTCCAGTGCTCACCACAATATTCAACCTCTCCTTGGCAAAGTCCGTGGTCCCTGCATGCTTCAAAAGATCCATCATTGCACCGGTGCCAAAGAATGCCTCTCCAGCGTGTTTAAATGACTACCGACCGGTGGCCCTCACCTCGGTTGTCATGAAATGCTTTGAGAGGCTAGTCAAGAAGCACATCTGCGCCCTCCTTCCTCGCAACATGGACCCACTACAGTTCGCATACCGTCCGAACAGGTCCACGGATGATGCGGTCTCCCAGGTTCTACACACCGCTCTCTCTCATCTGGACAGCCAGGGGGGCTATGTGAGGATGCTGTTCATTGACTTTAGTTCAGCATTCAACACAATAGTCCCCAGCAGACTGGTTGAGAAGCTGCTGGAACTGGGGCTTAGCACCCCTCTGTGTGCCTGGGTCCTGGACTTTCTCACTGCCAGGCCCTAAGTGGTCAGGATGGGGGAACACACATCTAGCTCCCTCACCCTGAACATAGGATCCCCCCAGGGCTGCGTCCTTAGCCCCCTACTGTACTCCCTGTACACACATGACTGTGGGGCCAGGTTCAGCTCAAACTCCATCATCAAGTTTGCTGATGACACTGTGGTGGTGGGCCGGATCTCCAACAACGATGAGAAGGCCTACCGGGAGGAGGTGGTTGATCTGGCACTCTGGTGTCAGGACAATAGCCTCCTCTTGAATGTCACTAAAACAAAGGAGCTGATTGTGGACTTCAGAAGGGCTAAACATCCAAGGACGTACACGCCACTGGAGATAAATGGGTCTACTGTGGATAGGGTGAGCAGTTTTAAATACTTGGGAGTCCGCATCACAGAGGATCTGACGTGGGCAACGCACATTGCCGCACTGGTGGGTAAGGCTAAGCAGCGCCTTTACCACCTTAGACAATTGAGGAAATTCAGAGTGTCTCTGAGGATCCTTCATTGCTTCTACTCTGGGGCTGTAGAGAGCATCCTGTCCGGCAACATTACAGTCTGGTTTGGGAACAGCTCTGCCCAGGACAGGATGGCCCTGCAGAGAGTAGTGCGTTCGGCAGAACGCACCATGGGAACTACACTCATCCCCCTGCAGGACCTATACATCAGGAGGTGCAGATCCAGAGCAAGCAAGATCATGAGGGACCCCTGCCACCCCAGTAACGGACTGTTCCAGATGCTACGATCAGGCAAACGCCTCCGCTGTCACGCTGCGAAAACGGAGAGGATGAGACGGAGCTTCTTCCCACAGGCCATCAGGACTGTCAACTTTTATAACCCCAGAGACTAAATTTTTGTCGACACTAATAGTAACTTATTAACTTTATTTATATGCTGTAACTGTAATTCTTTTTTGTGCACAACCCGCAGGCATTGCCACTTTCATTTCACTGCACATCGTGTATGTGTATGTGACAAATAAATTTGACTTGACTTGACTTGACTTGAGGGGTTGGGGGGTTTGATAAGCAGATGATTGGACAACGGCCAGAGATGAAATGACAAAAGGTGTGAGATATGGAGAGGGAGATGTAGCAACATCTGCATCAGTGAACAGATGTGTTTTTTACAACATCTGCATCAGTGAACAGATGTGTTTTTTACAACATCTGCATCAGTGAACAGATGTGTTTTTTACAACATCTGCATCAGTGAACAGATGTGTTTTTTACAACATCTGCATCAGTGAACAGATGTGTTTTTTACAACAATCTTGAAGTTTCATTGGCACCATAACTGAGAATGTCTTTTCCTTAAATTCCAGATTTATTAAATTATTTGTTTTTAATTTGCTCAGAAACCGTGGTGGGATTCGAACTTGTGTGTCTAGAGAAATGGTCCAGAACTCTGGCTGCAAGTCAGGTCCCTTGACCATGGCTGCTGTTCTTACAGGCCTCTTACCCACACAGTGAGGATGAGCAGATTTGAAGTTTTCACTCAGGGAAGGGGAGGCATAGTCCCAGGGGATGTGAGTTGTTCTTGATGTATCACCCCATGACTGTCTACACCTTGTGGAGCCCTGTGATAAAGCCAGGAACCCAGGGTTACTGCACCCACTTTGGTGAACTGGGGGAGATGAAGGCTCCTTTCCCTGATTCTGGAGCTTCAGTCACCTCCTGAATGCAGTGCCTATGACAGGCTGTGAGACAGATACACGGAGAGGAAGCATTTAGGGGGACGTGGGCCGAATGCAGGCAAATAGGACAGGCTTAGATGGGGCATCTTTGTCAGCATGGACGAGTTGGATCAAAGAGCCTCTTTCACCCCTATGTGACTCAATGGCTCTATGTGGCAGAGACCAGCAACAGTTGTCAGGAATAGCCCTGAGAGCATAAGATGACAAACTACCCCTCCCTCCACCCTTCCCCATACCACAGACCCAGTGGGGACAACATTACTGGAGGCAAGCAACAACAACAACACATGGAAGGGTCCCAACCCGAAATGTCACATCTGTTTTCTCCAGAGATGCTCCCTGACCCGCTAAGTTACTCCAGACCCAACCAGCAGAGGGACCCGTCAGCCATGGTGCTTCCAACAGGTCCCCACCTCTCTCAGGCAGTGTGCATCCACCTCTCAGGCCAGCTGGAGGAGCAACAGGGAAAGGAATGGAATACTTTATTGTCTATCTTTATAATAAACTAGCATCTGCAGAACCCTGTTTCAACATTCAAAAGGGATGCAGCAAATAATAACAGGGCATTCAGAACAAGAATGGCAAAGTTGACTCTGAATTGAGAAAGGGAAATAATATTTGACAAATCTTTTGAAGCTTTTTAAGGTTGTAACTAGCAGGCGTGATGAAGACGAATCAGAGGCTGTGATGTATTTGAATTTATGAAACAAAGTGCATGTGATTGGAGATAGCATGGATGGAGGAATTGGTTAAAGGACAGAAGGTAAAGAATAGGAATCAATAGATCATCTTTCTCGTTGGATGGCTGTGACAGTACGTCACTGTTTGTGGATCCTGCCTCTGTCCTGGTCTCTAAAGTCCCTGCACTGTTCAAACCTGGTGGTGGCAGGAGTGAGATACAGATCTGAATGTAGAGATAATCAGATGCTACTTCATCTGGGGCTTAACCTTACACCTTTAGTTTAGTTTAGAGATACGGCTTAGAAACAGGAGGCAGAGGGGGGAGGTTTCCTGACCCATTCCCCAGGGTGATTCCTGTGCCCATTCCCGAGGGGAAGGGGAGGTCTTTGTGTCCATTCCCCGGGGACATGTCTCCAGTGCACCGTTCCCAAGGACATTCCCTGTGCCCAGTCCTCAGGCAACTCTAGGTCACTTGGTTAACCTGCTGCCAACCAGCAGAGGGACCACATCAGCCATGGTGGTCCCAACAGGTCTCAGGGTAAAGCAGGCAAAGAGAGTCCAGAATGACTCTCTCCTCATCTGGGCCCAGGGTTCAACCAGCATAGTAATTCTGGTGATAGACAGTGATGGAAATGGGGGGGTACGCAGGCGGATGGCGTTCCCCTAGTTTTCAATTTCCAGCTCGGGTTTAATGAGTACTGCAGAAAGATTCGAGTCGTTTATCACTTTATTCAACTCAGACGAAAACAATTTGTTAACTGCCACTGTTAGCACTTGTTAACAGCCAGTAGTTAACAGGTAGTAGTTATACAATGTGTCATCAATACATCGATCCACATTCCTCAGTAAATGTAATTGTGTTTTGACCATGTATTAATGACACCACATTCCTTTGAATAAAATTCAAGGGAGAATTTCTTAAACTCACTGTCAGGGCTACGGGCTCAGGTAAAGTAACGTTATTTTATTATTCCACGTTATTTTATTTGCCGCTCTGCCGCTGTGCCTCAGTTGTTTCAGTTAAATTAGAATGGATGGGGAGAAAATTTAATAAGTAGTACCAATCGTTTTTTCCAGCCTAAATCGTGAGTGGTGAATATTTTATTGTGGGTGGTTTTATTTAGCAAAACAATAGTGCAAGTAGAAATATTTTATCACTATCAAATTTTATTATATATCACTATCAAATATCTATAAATTTCAGATTTGTGTACCCCTGTGAAAATGAGCATACTGAGATACTTTGAAAGACAGCATCTTCAGATCGATGAAGAAATAAATGATAATGAAAACACTCAGCCCGAAAAGAAGGCAAAACTACTTGAAAATGATAATGTAACTGATGCAGCTGTTTCGCCTGATGCTGCATGTGAAGACATTTCAAAAGATATTGAAAAATGTGATCTTCCAGACTGTTGGACACGAGAAATGTACTTAAACGAAAAGAAAGAATATCCCTGGCTAATTGTTAAAAACAGAAAACTAGGATGTAATGTATGCAGCAAGTGTCATTTTGGACTTGAACGAATACAAGGAATTTATTTGTCTCGTGAGTGGTGCAGTGTTAATGTAGTAGGAGTGAGTGATGACAAAGCAAAACAGTTAATGAGTTTAAGAAAAAAGATTTTTAAGCACAAAAATAGTGAAGCTTTTATCAGATGCCAAAAAATCAATGAAACAACTGAAAAAAAAAGCAATCGAAAATGTAGTGTATATGTCACTGAAAAAGGACGAAGCAAAAACAGGTCGAGTTTTTAGAACTGTATATAATATTGTACACAAAGGTAGGCCCTACACAGATATGTCTTCTGATATTGAACTGCAAGAAAGAAACGGCATCGACTTAGGATACATTCTACACTCTCGTAAGTCATGTGCAGATGTTTCTCACCACATAGAGAACCAGATGCGAAAGACAGTGGTGGAAAATATAATTTCAAAACAATCTAAAATGTCTATTATGATTGATGAATCTACTACTATTAATGGGAAAACTGTTCTAGTAGTCTGCTTGAGAGCAGCAGTTGGTGAATCTTCCCAACCTATATCATTCTATTTTGACTTAGAACATATGAAACTTGGTGCAAATGCAAAATCTATATATGATGGGCTTCTAAATTGCTTACAAGAGGTGGTTTTTCAATACAGAACCTAAAAGAAAATGTGATATCACTTGTAACTGATGGCGCATCAGTAATGTTAGGACGAAATGCAGGGGCTGCAAAACTATTTATTGATGATTTCCCTAATGCAACTGTTTGGCACTCTTCCAGTCACGGGCTTGAACTCAGTGCAGGTGATGCTATAAATGAGGTTACAGGTTTGAATCATTTTCAGATATTTTGTGATAAATTGTATTCCTTATATCATAGGTCTCCTAAGAATCAGGATGAGTTAACTGCATGTGCTGAGGCTCTTCACTGTCAACTGTTGAAAATTGGTCGTGTTTTCAGTGTGAGATGGGTTGCTTCGTCTTACTGAACTGTAAAGGCAATGTGGCAGTCTTATAAAGCTATTTGGGAGCATTTTGGAAAAGCACGCTGTGATGCTTCAAGATCTAGTGCAGAGAGAGCAAAGTATGAGGGGTTGAAAAAAGTATTAGTCATCAGCTTTCATAAATAATTTGGGCTTGTTGATGGACAGTTTACTCGAGTTGTCTGAACTGTCACTTGAACTGCAGAAACGAAATTGTACACTTAGTAAAGCACATGAGGAAATTAAACGAACTATCAAGGTTCTTGAATGTCAAATAGAGAAGCCAGAAGAATTTTATACTCAAGTGGAGAAAGCAACAAGCCAGATAATATTTAATGGAATAAATTCGAGAGCTGGTAAAGTACCTACTATACATAGACAACAGTTTTTGAGGAGTTTGGTCAATAATATGAAATCCGGCTGCTTGAATCTACAACAGCTTCCAATGATAAATGTAAAAAGTTAATTAACAAGTCAAAATATTTAGATATTAACAATATACCAGAAGATTCACGTTTTATCTTTGGGGATAATGATGTAGAAGAAATGGCAGAACAATTTGGCTTAAATGGTCGGCTTTGTGTCAGAGCCTCCAGAGAATTCAAGGAATCTAAAGGGAAGATAGTTTCTGCAGATTTTCAGCAGATGGTAATGGCTGTAAATTCAATTCCGGTATCAACAGCAGAATGTGAAAGAAGCTTCAGTGGCATGAATTTCTGCATGTCACCACAACGTGCAAGAGTTCAAACTGATCATCTCTCAACTCTTCTATTTATTATGTTGGTGGGACCTCCTCTATCAAAATTCAACGGCGAAGAATATGTGAGGACATGGCTTCTTAGTGGCAGAAGGCGTGCTGAAGAAACGGCATGCAGAAAGAAAGAGGTGGTGACAGAAAACAATGGAGATTATATGCCGTTATGGAACATTTTGTAATGTAAACAGAGAAAGAGAGAGAGATGCCAGAAAGCAGCTATGACATATAATACACAATAAACTATATTATAAATACACAATAAACAAGTTATGCATTCTTGTACTCTTACATGGGTATGACCGCACATAAAAAAATCCCCCACCCCCCTTCCTTCCCAACCTCAGCCTCACGGACCATAGAGTGCCCCTAGTTCCTAAAACCCATTTCCATCACTGGCGATAGACACAATATTCTGAAGTAACTCAGCGGGTCGGCAGCATCTCTGGAGAAAAGGAATAGGTGAAGTTTTGGGTCGAGACCCTTCTTCAGTCTGAGAGTCAGGGGAGAGGGAAAAGGTTTAGAATAAATCAAAGCCGGCACCTTTGACCAAGGATAGGTGGAACCGCTTGGTCCATTGCTGGCTGTAGACAAGGTGATAACAGAGGGATATTTGGATGCAACTGTGGAACTAGCGGGATAACTAGGGTGGAGGAAGGATGGAGAGAGAGGGAATGCAGGGGTGACTTGATGGGCCTTTGAGAAAAGGCACATCCACTTCTAATCAGATGTAGCGTCTTCAAACTGAAACGTAACCGTTTCTCTCTCCATGGTTACTGCATTACATGCTGATTGTTCCCACATTTTTCCTGTTTTACTTCAAGTTTCAGGCACCTGCCTTTTTTTTGTTTTCAGTTTCTAAAAATGTTTGTGCTTTGTGGAGAAGGTAACAGGAGTAGGAAAGAGCAGAGGGAGGGAAAGAATCAGAAAGAGGAAAGAAGAGGGAAAAATAGTTGAGAAGAAGGAATGCAAAGCTACAAGAAAGAGCTCTAAATAGAGAGGGATTAAGTAGGATATCAGCCTAGAATACTTGTGGTGGAAGGATTAGGTTTAAGAATCTGCAGGAAGCCACAACTGGAAAAATGTAGTGATCTCCAAGGATTGGGATTTTGGAGGAAACTAATGAGAAAGGGAAGCGTGAGGGAATGGAGGGACTTGAGAATGGATAAGAATTGAAATCGTTACCTGTTGCCAGCAGCAGCAGCAGCAGCAGCAGCAGCAGAAGGTGGTGATGAATGAGGCTCTGGGAGATAGGCAGCAGAGTTTTGGGAGTGCAGCCCTAAGGGTTTTCAACCTGAGTTGTAATGGCTGTTCCCATCACCGTATCACCTCCCTCCAACACATCAACCTAACACCATCACCGTGCAGAAAGGTTTACCAGATATCTGCCTGGATTAGAGAGTATTAGCTGTAAGCAGAGGATGGGTAACACAGTCCGCGGCTGTGGACTGGGAACGCGGCCGGAGGCCTTTATCGAGGCGTCGCGGTCTCGATGCCTCCCGGATCGCCATGTAGAAGCACGGGAGGTGGGGGACAAAGGACAAAGGACAATGGGGACCTGGTCAGCGCCATAGGTGGCTGCTATTTGTATACAATGGGTATGCAAGCAAAAAATCTCACTGTGCCTAGTCATATGTGACAATAAAGTATTCCTATTCCTATTCCCAAGGGCTTTGGTGATATCGTGGGATAAAACTGGAGATGTTCCCCTGGATTCACCACCCTTCCTTGGGCTGGTGCCATGGGCACTCACCTGCTCCCCCATTTGCCAAGGGGTTGGTGCTTTAACGGGCATGGGATCCAGTCGCAGCTGGAACCAGCACAGATCGACTTGTGCAAGGTGAGGCACCTCCCTCCGACCCCATGGGAGGTGCCGGAGTGGTGCTCTGGTGCCGAGTGGATGTGATGCCGGGGTTGGTTTCTCAGCCCGGGAAGTAAAGCAGAGTCCTACAAAACATTGACCAACCCCACGTCTTCAGTGAGAGATCCCTGGCTTCTTCATGGAGCCTTCACCCATCTATCTCCACTAGTAGTATACACTGGAATTTAGAAGGATGAGAGGGGATCTTGTTGAAACATATAAGATTATTAAGGGATTGGACACGCTAGAGGCAGGAAACATGTTCCCGATGTTGGGGGAGTCCCGAACCGGGGCCGCAGTTTAAGAATAAGGGGTAGGCCATTTAGAACAGAGATGAGGAAAAACTTTTTCACTCAGAGAGTTGTGAATCTGTGGAATTCTCTGCCTCAGAAGGCAGTGGAGGCCAATTCTCTGGATGCTTTCAAGAGAGATAGATAGAGCTCTTAAGAGCAGAGTCAAGGGATATGGGGAGAAGGCAGGAACGGGGTACTGATTGTGGATGATCGGCCATGATCATGGTGAATGGCGGTGCTGGATAGAAGGGCCGAATGCTCTACTCCTGCACCTATTGTTTATTGTCTCTATCCCTAACCGGCAAACAGTGGTGACAGGTGAAGACCTTCTCATCAGCCACCTGACACACACCATTGTAAAGCCAACAACATGCACAGTGGCACAGCAGTAGAGTTGTTGCCTTACAGCGCCAGGGACCCGGGTTCGATCCAGACCATGGGTGCTTGTCTGTACGGAGTTTGTACGTTCTCCCCGTGATTTGCGTAGGTTTTCTCCAGGATTTCCGCTTCCTCCCTCACTCCAAAGACATACAGGTTTGTAGGTTAATTGGCTTGATATAATTATAAACTGTCCCTTGTGTGTGTACGATAGTGTTAGTTTAGATACAGTGCGGAAACAGGTCCTTCGGCCCACCGTTTCCACGCCGACAAGCAATCTCTGCATATTAACACTATCCTACACACACTAGGGACAGTTTTTGCACTTATACCAAGCCAATTAACCTATAAACCTGTACATCTTTGGAGTGTGGGAGGAATCCGAAGATCTTGGAGGAAACTCACATGGTCATGGGGAGAACGTACAAACTCCGTACAGACAGCATCCGTAGTCAGGATCGAACCCGGGTCTCTGATGCTGCAAGCGCTGTAAAGCAGTAACTCTACCGCTGCGCCACCGTGCTGCCCTGGTGCACGGGGATCTCTGGTCAGCGCGGACTCGGTGGGCCGAAGGGCCCGTTTCCGCACTGTATCTCTAAACTAAACACACAACTCACACTAATGCCAACCCTAACTCCAACCACCCAATGCAAGATAAATACACAGCCAGCCTGTGGGGGAGAAAGCTGAGCCACGTGGGCTTCCAGAACTATCCAGAAGGGCAATGGAGACAGCTCTGTTCTGATGTTGAGAGTTTGGCCTATTCCAGTTTAATGAACACCCAGTATTGAGCAAGGTCCACACTGCCAGTGGAGCCATTTTTCTGATGAAAGGCTTGGTCAAGGTCCTCTCCACCCTCTAACTGGAGAGAGGAGGTCACAATCTGAACAATACCTATCCCTCCACATCTATAAAGCAGATTATTTTGCAATTATTCCACTTAATTGGTGGGATCTTGCTACGTTCAAAGCCGTGGCAACACCTTAATGGTACTCTGTTGGCTGTGGAGAACTTTGAGAAGCTCTGTGAAGAAGAGAGATGCCACATTAATCCATGGATACCATCCCTGGGTGGAGTTTACACGTTCTCCCCCTGACTGTGTGGGTTATCCCCCAGTGCTCCAGTTTCCTTACATATTTCAAAGACATGCGGGTTGGTTAATAGGCTGCTGTAAATTACCCCTGATTGGCAAAGGAGAGTTGATGGGATGTTGGGCGAGTAAGCTGCTGGTCCACAGGGAGATAAGTGGTGGGAGAAAGGGGCTGATGGAATTGCTCTGCTAAGAGGTAGCATGAATCCCATGGACTGAATGGCCTCAATGATGTGCCGGAATCATTCAGGAACCTACCGAATAATGAACAGCCAACATAGACTGGATGTGGAAAGGATGTTTACAGTAATGGGAGAGCCTAGAACCAGAGGGCACAGCCTCAGAATAAAAGGACGTGCTTTTGGAATGGAGATGGGAATTTCCTTAGCCAAAGGGTAGCAAATCTGTGGAATTCATTGCCACAGACGGCTGTGGAGGTTAAGTCATTGAGTATTTTTAAAGCGGAAATTGAGAGGTTCTTGATTAGTTAGGGCATAAACAGTTATGGGGAGAAGGCAGGAAAATGTGGTTGAGAGGGGAAAGTAGATCAGCCATGATTGAATGGTACAGTGGTCTTGATGAGCTGAACGGCCCAATTTGCCTCTATGTCTTATGGTAGGTAGTTGCTTCCCAATCTCACTGATGGAGTGCAGGGGATGAGGACGGAGGTGTTGGCGGTCGCTCCGGGAGTGTTTTGTCCGCCGAGGTGTAGCCAGCTCGACCAGTGAACGGCTTCACACCTGTGAGGTCCCACTCACTTTTGCAGTGGCCACAACTCTCTGGAGCTTCACGGGCTCGAGTCTCGCCCGCCTAAAGAAAGAGCACCATCTCCCCACTGCTGAGGCACGATACAGGAACAAGTCCCACGTCCTCACAAAGCACGTCAGGGGCTGGGGTTGCATTGGTGACCATAGTACAGCACAGAAACAGGCCTTTCGGCCCACTCTGTCTGAAGCATGATAGTAAATTAAACTGATGGTCGACACAAAATGCTGGAGTAACTCAGCGGGTCAGGTAACATCTCTAGAGAAAAGGAATAGGTGACATTTCGGATCGAGACCCTTCTTCAGATTACATTAAACTAATCCCTTCTGTCTGCACAAGATCCATGACCCTCCATATTCACGTGCCTATTTAAAAGCTTCTCAAACGCCATTATGGTATCTGCTTCCATCGCCCCAGCCCATACATTCCAGGCACTGGCCACTCTCCACGTTAAAAACGTGCCTCGCACATTGACTTTAAACTTTGCCCCTCTTAAAGCTTTCTCTGGTCCTTGACATTTCCAGCCTTGGGAAAGAGATTCTGACTGAACACGCTATCCATGCCTATCATAATGTTACATGAAAAGTCACCAAAAGCTCTTTAAGAAAGACCGAACAACTTGAATGCACATTTCCCCCTAATCTGCATCGTTGCCCCCCAGTCACAGGCTTGCACAGCTCCGACCTGACGCTGCAGCAACCTCGCAGCTCAATATAAGCACAAAGTCGATGGCCCCTGCTGGCTGGAGCCGAGGAGCAGAGATTGGCTCGTCTTCCTGCGAGCTGCAGGAGGAGCATTCCTGTGGTTAGTGGGGAGCTGGCGCTCCACATAGTTCGGGCATGTTGTCATCCCGCTTATCTCCCAGTCTTTGTCTTTGTCACATTCCACAGACTGACTCGCATGGAGCAGCCTCACAGCAAACCGGCGGCTCTGCAAGTCCTTGCTCCACCGCCTTCCCAGCCAGTAATAGGAAACCTCTCCCGAGCAGCAGATACTCGGGGGGGGGGGGGGGGGGGGGGAGTGGTGAGAAATGATGGAAGGAACACGTTCAGGGCCGGTTGCTCAGTGTCGGTGCGACTGGAGATGTTTCTGCTCCAACATGGGGAAATGTTTGCTGTAAAGTTCATTGCAAATTCCAACCAAATAATTAACAGGTCAAATAGAAAACTGTCCTAGGGCATTCTTGGTAATCCACCCAGGGAGCAAAGGGCGCCAAGATACCGAATCAAAACAGAACGTACTATGCTCCACTCTCACATAGCACTGGCGGGACACACTTAACATAACTGCAGCGTCAAGTAAATGTTACTCGAGAAACTGGGAGAGGGAGTTGGCAGAGGAAATGGGGGAGGGAGGGAAAGAGGGAATAGGCAGTGGGGAGAGGAAATGGGGAGGAAGAGAGGGAATGGGAAGAGGGAGCAGAAATGGGGGAGGGAGAGAGGGAATGGGAGGAGGAGAGGAAGTGTGGGGGCGGAGGTATTGGGAAAGGAGAGAGAAATTACAGGAAGAATATGGATTCTTTTGAGAGGATGCAGAAGGGAATTACCAGAGCGTAACCTGGATTACAGAGTGTTAGCTTTCAGGAGTGGTGGGACAAACTTGTATTGTTTTCTGTGGAGCTTCAGAGGCTGAGGGGAGACCTGATGGAAGTATATACAATTCTGAGCAGCGTAGATAGAGTTGACAGCCCAAACCTTTATACCAGGGTGGAAATATCAAAAGCTACAGGGCGTAGATTTAAGTTCAAAGTGGAAAATTTAAGGGAGATGTGTGGGGCGAGTTTTTGACAATAGAGAGCGGTGTGGTCTTTTAACGCACTGCCAGGGGTGGTGATGGAAGCAGATACAATAAATGGGCACATGGATTTGAAGTGAATGGAAGGATTTGGATCACGTGCAGGCAGAGGAGATTAGATTAATTTTGCATCATGTTCCGCACATATTATGGACAGAATGGCCTGTTCCATTTTTTTCTTAACAAGGAGCTTTTATTATAAATTCCCAGTTTACTATATGCTGCATTAACCAAAACTGATATTCATTCAGTTTGCAAACATCGACCATCAGATGACAACATTGTCAGTCATATCCACGAGGCATTCGACCCCCACTGCAACGACCAGTGTTCACGGAAGGCCTGTGAAGTCCCTGTGGACACATCGTGCTCCCTCTCAAGGGACACGTGGGCATGGACGTAGGCCTCGAAGAGGGGCAGTCAGTCAACTTGGTAGAACCCTCATCTGCCAGCTGTCTGGACCCTTGAGTGGCCAACTTGACCAGGCGGGGGGGGGGGGGGGGGACTGATAAAAATCCCCCCTCTACCAACCAACCCTCCCCCTGTGTGACCAGAGATCAGTAGCGCAGGGCTGAAACGCAGCCAAAAATTGAGGAGCGGCCCCTTTAGACACTAAAACAGTGGTTGCAACATCTCGCACTCCATGTACACGTGGTACACGGTCTCTTCCATCAGGCAAGAGTTACAGAAGTGTGAAAATGCACACCTCCAGATTCAGGGATATTTATTCCCAGCTCTTATCAGGCAACTGAACCATCCTATCAACATGTAGAGAACGGTCCTGAGCTACTATCAACCCATTGGAGACCATGGGACTATCTCTAATGGGACTTTATTGGACTTTATCTTGCACTAAACGTTATTCCCTTTATCACGTGGATAGCTCGATTGTAACCATGTATAGGTCTTTCTGCTGACTGGTTAGCACGCAACAAAAGCTTTTCACTGTACCTCGGTACAAATGACAATAAACTAAACTAAACTACCAGGCCGCAAAAGTGAAAGGCAGCCGCTGAGCCTTTGAACCGGCTCCCTTATAGCAGGGAAGGAGAGAGAAAACGGGCAATAATAGACCAGTTAGCCTAACATCGGTAGTGGGGAAAATGCTAGAGTCAGTTATTAAAGATGTGATAGCATCACATTTGGAAAGTGGTGAAATCATCGGACAAAGTCAGCATGGATTTATGAAAGGCAAATCATGCCTGACGAATCTTATAGGATTTTTCGAGGATGTAACTAGTAGAGTGGATAAGGGAGAACCAGTCGATGTGTTATATCTGGACTTTCAGAAGGCCTTTGACAAGGTCCCACATAAGAGATTGGTGTACAAACTTAAAGCACACGGTATTGGGGGTTCAGTGTTGAGGTGGATAGAGAATTGGTTGGCGGACAGGAAGCAAAGAGTAGGAATAAACGGGTCCTTTTCAGAATGGCAGGCAGTGACTAGTGGGGTACCGCAAGGCTCAGTGCTGGGACCTCAGTTATTTACAATATATATTAATGATTTGGACGAGGGAATTGAATGCAACATCACTAAGTTTGCGGATGACACGAAGCTGGGTGGCAGTGTTAGCTGCGAGGAGGATGCTAGGAGGCTGCAGAGTGACTTGGATAGATTAGGCAAGTGGGCAAATGCATGGCAGATGCAATATAATGTGGATAAATGTGAGGTTATCCACTTTGGCGGCAAGAACAGGAAAGCAGAGTATTACCTGAATGGTGGCCAATTAGGAAAAGGGAAGATGCAACGTGACCTGAGTGTCATGGTGCACCAGTCATTGAAAGCAAGCATGCAGGTGCAGCAGGCAGTGAAGAAAGCGAATGGTATGTTAGCATTCATAGCAAGAGGATTTGAGTATAGGAGCAGGGAGGTTCTGCTGCAGTTGTACAGGGCCTTGGTGAGACCGCACCTGGAGTATTGTGTACAGTTTTGGTATCCTAATCTGAGGAAAGACATTCTAGCCTCAGAGGGAGTACAGAGAAGGTTCACCAGATTGATCCCTGGGATGGCAAGACTTTCATATGAATAAAGACTGGATAGACTAGGCTTATACTCGCTGGAATTTAGAAGACTGATGGGGGATCTTATAGAAACATATAAAATTCTTAAGGGGTTGGAGAGGCTAGATGCGGGAAGATTATTCCCGATGTTGGGGAAGTCCAGAACCAGGGGTCACAGCTTAAGGATAAGGGGGAAGTCTTTTAGGACCAAGATGAGAAAACATTTCTTCACACAGAGAGTGGTGAGTTTGTGGAATTCTCTGCCACAGAAGGTAGTTGAAGCCAGTTCATTGGCTATATTTAAGAGGGAGTTAGATGTGGCCCTTGTGGCTAAAGGGATCAGGGGGTATGGAGAGAAGGCAGGTACGGGTTACTGAGCTGGATGATCAGCCATGATCATATTGAATGGCGGTGCAGGCTCGAAGGGCCGAATGGCCTACTCCTGCACCTATTTGCTATGTTTCTATGTTTCTAAGACCACACTGGGGACCTCCCTCACTGTCAGATGGTAATATGGACCCCCACGGTGAGTCCAGACGGAGGTCGAGGACGAGGAAGTGTAGAGCATCACTGCATCACTTAAGGGCGTGCTGGGTATAACAAATGATTCATGCCTTGTGGTATCGGCTCCTGGGAAAGATCCAGTGGTTTGGATCCAAGGAGCAATTCTGATGGAGCGGGGATAAGCTCAGGCGGAATCACTCCACTTTCATAAGCCTCCCCGATACCCACCGTGACAGGGTGAGGACCAATCTACCAATCTCACAGGTACAACACCCCCCCCCCCCCCCCCCCCTAGTGATGTGTAGGAAGCAACTGCAGATGCTGGTTTAAACCAAAGATAGACACAAAAAGCTGCAGTAACTTGACCGTAATGTTACCAATTCCTTCTCTCCAGAGATGCTGCCTGGCCCGCTGAGTTACTCCAGCTTTTCGTGTCTACCGCCCTAGTGATGGTGTACTGTGTCCAGTGACATTTCCCTGCCTGGCACTTGCATTGAGTGTGGTGCTCCTGGCAGGAACTGCCCACATGGAGACTGAATGCGGAGAGGTCTGTCTCTGTCTTACAAATTAGTGGCGATGCATTCCGTCCTTACACTCACTTGCTTTTCATTTCCCTGTATTTTCAAGCTTGGATCGAAGGGTTAATGCAGCATTTGCAGGATGGGGAGCTGCCTCTGACATGACCCCCTGAATCTCGGTCATCTCCGTCTGGGAGCAGTGTTGACAAGGTTGGTCCGGGGAATGTCAACACCTTCTCCCCTCTCACAACCTGTCCATGAGTTTTAAATATGGCAATCTGATCTGCCGCAGAATAAACGCAGCCCCAAATATGGGCATCAGCCAAGAACAGCTGATTACAGCAGCTCATTCCAAAGAGAGTCTTCAAATACAAGGCTCCAAGACCATCAGGGAGAGCAGGGATCCCTGAGAGAGACACAATTCCTTTCCTTAAAGGTCTTGGAAGCCTGGTGATTAGAAGCCTGCCTGGCTCAGTCCCTCTCACTCTGCCTCTCAGCATTGCTCTTCACCCAGTGCAGCTCAGGTCCACTCCCTCGCCCGACCCACAGCCATGGAAGCCATCAAGAAGAAGATGCAGATGCTGAAGCTGGACAAGGAGAATGCCATTGACCGGGCTGAACAGGCAGAGGCCGACCAGAAGGCAGCAGAAGAGAAATACAAACAGGTTGGCTGAGGTGGCTGGTGAGAGGGTTGTGGGGAATGGAGTGTGTGTGTGTGTGTGTGCTGATGCTGTATAATAGTGTGTGTTTGGTCTGTGTAATAGTGTGTGAGGGCCGTGTAATATTATGTGCCGGTGCTGTATATTGGTGTGTGTGGCTATATAATGGTGTGTGTGGGCTGGGTTATGGTGTACGTTTGGGTTGTATAATGTGAGTGTGTGGCCTGTGCAATGGTTCTGTCTGGACTGTTGTGGTAGGATGAATAATGGTATGTGTTGTCTGTGTAACACTGCGTGCCCAGGCTACATAATTGTGTGTGCCTATGCTATTTAATGGTGTGCGTTCGGGCTGCTTAAGGAGTGTGTGTCTCGTCACCGAGAGACAAGGCAGTGATGTAACTTTGGTATATAGGGTATAGTCTGGCCCCAGGGAGGGAGGGAGAGAGAGAAAATGGAGAGAGATGGAAAGAGGGAGAGGGAAAGAGGGAGAGGGAAAGAGGGAAAGAGGGAGAGGGAAAGAGGGAGAGGGAAAGAGGGAGAGGGAAAGAGGGAGAGGGAAAGAGGGAGAGGGAAAGAGGGAGAGGGAAAGAGGGAGAGGGAAAGAGGGAGAGGGAAAGAGGGAGAGGGAAAGAGGGAGAGGGAAAGAGGGAGAGGGAGAGAGGGAAAGAGAGAGAGGGAAAGAGAGAGAGGGAGAGAGGGAGAGAGGGAAAGAGGGATAGAGGGAGAGAGGGAGAGAGAGAGACAGAGACAGAGGGAGAGGGAGAGTGAGAGACAGAGAGAAAGAGAGAGGGAGAGGGGGGAGAGGGGAGAGAGGGGAGAGAGGGAGAGAGGGAGAGAGGGAGAGAGGGAGAGAGGGAGAGAGGGAGAGAGGGAGCGAGATGGTGTGTGTGAGAAAGAGAGACGGGGAGGGAGGGGGAGAGAGGTAGTTGGGGAGTTGAGGAAGGAGAGAGTATGTAACAGAGTCCCAGGCAGAATCCTCTATTTCCCCACATTACAAATCAAAGCTGCCGTGAAGGACAGAGGGAGCGCAGGTTAACCAGTGCACAGATGTCCTGGAATGGGTGGGCCTGGGGTTTCTGTGGGGGTGAGCTGTCAGACCACCAGGGAGGATGTCTGGGCTGTGAGCCAGTGAGACTGGGCAAGTACTGGGTGTGCAGACCCCTCCCCTTTTAAGGCAATCCTGTAAGGGGATGTTCCAGCCAGAAAGTCAGGCTTACTGTCAGATCAGAGCAGGCACAATCCCACCCACCACGGGAATCTCTCCACACAGAGGAGTGAGCACGGGGAACGTTAGTGTGGGCACACGGCGCGGCTGTGTGGGTTCACCGTGTGTGTGGGATCCACCCATAGTGTCACCCCCTCACCAGAGAGAGAGAGCTCCGTAAACTCACTGACCATCTGTGGACGTCATTCACAGCAAGAGTGTACTCACTAGCACTGAGTGAACACACAGTGAGTGTGAGCTCACAGACTGAGGATCCGCTCACTGGCTACATGTAAACTCAACAAGTGTCAGGATAAATAACGTGAACTCACATGGGCTCACTGATTGCAAGTGCGAACACACTAAGAGACAGTGAGTTTACAGACGGTGAGTGCAAGCCCACTAATCATAAGTGTGACCATGCCGACTATGAGTGTAAACTCAGCCAAGGAACACGAGCATGAGTGTAAACTCATTGACCCTGCACACAGCCTAAGTGATGGGAATGGGAGCACGGAGGATACATCCTCCTCCATCCATGCATATGGATGCATACATGTCAGTTCATAGTATGTCAGTGATCACGTGGATCGTGTGTGAAAACTCATGAACTCATGTTCAGAAAGTGTGAGCTCACGACTGGGCACGTGGACCGTGCAAGTGCTCGACAAGAGTGAGCACACGCCACAGGTGTGAACTCAAAAACTGTGGGGTGAGTCTTGTAACACTGACGTATAAACGTGGTGACCACAAATCTGAGCTCACTGACTTGAGCGTAAACTTATTGGCCACAAGTGTGATCAAACGCTCTCTGTGTAAGAACAGTGAATGAGAGTGTGAGCACAAGATCTGGAGAAACAGAGTTGTATGGTGCAGCGATAGTCCCTTTGGCCCACTATGTCTGTGCTAACCACGAAGTACCCACCCATACAAATCCCTTTAACCTACACTTGATTCATGGCCTACTGGGCTTTGGTGATTCAAGTTCTCATCCAGATATTAGTCAAATGTGATGATTTCTGCCTACAACAACATCTCAGGGAGTGTACTTCCGATTCCAACCACCCTTTGGGTGAAAAAAACCTCCTTAGATCCCTCTAAACTTCTCCCCTCCGCCTTAAACCTACACTCTTTAGATTCAGACATCTCACACTATGGGGAATAGTTTCCTACCATCCATCCTATCCATGCCCCTGATCATTTTGTCTAGCCCAATCAATTCCTCAACCCCCACCCCATTCCTCAGCCTCTCCTCTCCAGGGAAAGCAAAGCCAGCCTAACCGGTCCCTTCTTACAAGGAACACACGACAAACACGACATCCTGGTGAATCTCCTCTTCCTGTAAAATGACATGCTCCCTATAATTTATTCACAAAATGCTGGAGTAACTCAGCAGGTCAGGCAGCATCTCAGGAGAGAAGGAATGGGTGACATTTCGGGTCGAGACCCTTCTTCAGTCTGAAGAAGGGTCTCGACCCGAAACGTCACCCATTCCTTCTCTCCCGAGATGCTACCTGGCCTGCTGAGTTACTCCAGCATTTTGTGAATAAATCGATTTGTACCAGCATCTGCAGTTATTTTCTTATATAGCTTTCCCTGATCTCATATTCTACATCTCGAAGCATCCTGATCATCTCCCTATGCTGCACCTTCAGAGGTCTTGGACGACACCAAGGTCACTTTATTCTTCAGTATTCCCTCAGGCCCCACTCATTCCTTTTGAGTAAACTTGCACCAGCTGCACTGTAGGCTGACCAAGAGGTGAGGGCAAACACAAGGGAGGAGGGCAGCCATATCCTGTGTGTAGCTGCACCACCACACGAGGGGCAGTACCCATGATGACAGGCCCATATGGCACCATTGCCTGAGCAGTGAAGTGGGATTACCGACACTGAGCTGCAGTGAAGAGTTTGGAGCAATTGTTCCTCAAGCCGAGGTGAGTTTGCTAAGATGTTGCGTGTTGCAGGAGAGGTGGGCAGATACATTGCCCAGCACGTGGGCGTCAGTGTGGCTCTTGAACAGAGGGAGCTCGGTGTACAGAGAATAGCACATACACTGTGAATGGAGGCAGTATTGAGGAACAGAGACCATGCATACACCATGCATGGTAGGGAGCATTGAGGATCAGAGGGAGCTCGGTGTACAAGGGTGGGACACACACCGTGACTGGTAGGGAGTATTGAGGAACAGAGGGGGTTCGGTGTACTTATCTGTAGCTGTGCACAAGGTCATGTGGCTTCTGGCGGTTAGGATTTCATTTGATATGAAAACCAATGCAACCTGCTCTCAGTAGAGTTGAATGCTGCACATTTTGTGCCCTAGATCTAGGAGTCAGCCCAATCTCTTGGGCGACTTCCCAGTCCTGACCTTTTTAAGCCATGTTTCAGTTATCCCCACCATCACAAAACCACACAACTGTTCGTGCCTGCAACTCATCAGCCCTAGCTGTTCCTACTAAATATACGCTGTCTCCTTTCCCACTCCTGTCTCATTCCTCATATTTACTTATGACCTTGGAGGCCAGTTGGCCCCTCGGGTCTGTGCTGGCTCTCAGGGCAATGCCATCAGTTCCATCCCCTCAATTGTTTCCTTGCTCCCGCTCTCTCACACACGCTCCATACACGAGGTATCCATGCCCCAGCAGTGTGGGGTAAGTGTTGCCCGACTTGCCCTCAGGGAGTGGGGAGCCATCCCATTGGGACAACCCTTCCATCTTGACAGAATGGCGCTTGTCACTGCCCTGGTCACAATGTGCTGAGAATCTGAGGAACCCCCATAAGACATCGGAGCAGAATGAGGTCATCCGGCCCATTGAGTCTGCTCCACGAAATGATCACGGCTGATGTATTGTTCCCTCACAACCCCATTCTTCTGCCATCTCCACGTAACCTTTGACCCCCTTACTAATCAAGAACCTATCAACATCTGCTTTAAAAATACCCAATGTATTGGCCTTCATAGCCATCTGTGGCAATAAATTCCACAGATACACAGATTCACCACCACCATTCCATCCCATTCTAAAAGTACGTCCTTTCATTCTGAGAATATGCCCTTCAGTTTTTAGACTCTCCCATTACTGGAAACAGCCTTTCCACATCCACTCTATAACCCTGTACTACACCATGTCTCCCCCTTGGGTCCAATACTTCCACTCTTGCTGGCATGTGACAGCAGAAATAATCCCGTGGTCCCCACCCTCAGAATACTGTCTTTTCATCTCTTCCCTCCCTCCAGGAGGTCTACCTCTAGGACCTTGTTCCAACTCTTCCTCAGCTGTTGATACCACGGATGGGCTCACCCCTTCCTCCTTCCCTTTGATGAAAGCCTTGGCTCATCCAGTGACGTCCCTGACCCCAGGCAGGTGGGCAGCACCCTCGGTCACACTCACACTGGTGGCACGGGTGAAGCCTGGCTGGCCCTGGCAACAGGCTGCTTGCTGACCGCTGCCTTTCCTCACTCTTCCCATCACTGCTCTGGACTCAGGCACATCCAATCTCCGATGAGGGCGACTGGCCTCTCACCGTCATTAACTCATTCAGTCCGTGGGCCACGATGTGCCTGTGTGTGTGTGTGTGTGTGTGTGTGTGTGTGTGTGTGTGTGTGTGTGTGTGTGTGTGTGTGTGTGTGTGTGTGTGTGTGTGTGTGTGTGTGTGTGTGTGTGTGTGTGTGTGTGTGTAGGTGCATGCATGTAGATGTGTATGAGTGTGTGTTTACGTAAGTGTGAAGACATATGTGTGTGTGTGTGTGATCGTTTATGTGAGTATGTACTTTTGTTTGTATGGGGGTCTGTGTTAGTGTATATCCCTGTGTGTTCTTGGCACATGTGCAAGTGCATGTTTTGTGTGTTTCTGCAAGTGTGTGCATTTTTGCATATGTGACTGTGTGTGCATGCATGTATGTGCTTGTGTGTGGAGGGGTGCAGGGGGAGGAAGGTGATACGGAGTTGGTGGGTAGGTGAGGATGCAGTGAAGGGAGGTGGAGGAGGGTGGAGGTTGCTGGGTATAAGGGAGTAGTAATATAGGTGGGTGCGCGTGAGGCAGTGGGGGGACAGGTGGGGGGACGGGTGGGGGGAGGTGGATGTTAGGGAGCTGGTGTATAGTGGATGTGTGTGAAGTGGCAGGGAAGAGGATGGAGTGGTGGGTGTTCGCAAGCTGCGGTATACTTGCAGTATAGGTATGGAGAACCTATACGCCTTTCCCGTAGGTGAAGCGGTGGAAGGAGGGTGGAGAGATGAGGGTGTGTGGAACCGGTGGGGAGAAGATTGGAGGCCTTGGTGATCAAACACTCCGCACTCTGACATTTTCCACCAAGTATTTTTGTGTGATCTTACTTTGAAATCTGACCCATGATAGGAGATGTCCTCAAACAGCCAACTGCCTATGTCCACAGGGTGACTCCTCATGAAACCCACCATCAGGGGTATCCACTTCCGTAGGTACAGCCCAGCCCAGCCAGCAGCACCAGATGTGCGCAGAAGTCCCTGACTGGGAGCTGGAGGCTGGCTTCCCTTTGGCCGGCACTGCCAATGTGTTTGTCCATTTGCTGTACGTTATACTTCTCCCTGGATTTTCAGTTGCACTTATTTCAATCACTCTGTCCCTGAGTTGTGGGAATGTGAGTGTGGTGAAGAGGGTGTGTGGGGAACAGTCTGCATTCCCCCGTCATTAGGTACAGCGTTACCCAGGTAGTTACCCGAGAGAATGACGACGATCGTAGACAAACCCAGAGGTGGGATTGCTGTCAATGGAGCCAAGGTTGCCTCCAAGTTTACCTCCAGTAACTCAGTCAGCATTCACTTAATGTGCCCCTGAGACCATTGTTGCCATTTACCTGCATTGTGCAGCTTACTCAGTGTTGGCTGTGGTTGATTTCTCCAAGCAACTGATGGTGGCTGAGCTGTGTCTGCAGGAGGCCCTAAAGGAGTGGTCAATCATCCCGGGGAAACTGGGAAGGCGCCTCACGGTGGAATATCATTCTTGGCATTCCACTGTGAATTCCTGAGTGCCAGGTTTTTCCAGGTCAATGGCTGAATGCTTTACAAAAACAATCAGGTCTTGTCTGGGCAAGAATTCATTTGTGAATCTGGAGAAAGGGTGCGTGTGTGTGCGTGTGTGTGCGCGCGTGTTTCTGCGTGTATGTCTGTGTGTTTGCTTGTGTGACTGCATTTGTGTGTGCATCTGTGTGTGGAAGGGTGGAGGGTGAGGCGGGTATGTAGGGAGTTTGTGGGGGAGGGTAGGTGGGACAATGCGAGGCGATGGGGAGGAGGATAAGGACCACATCCCTCAATGTCTCCGTGCTATGGAATTTTACATAAAGTACTTTTGTGTGATCTGAGACAACGACTTACAATTCCTCATCACCCCCAATTCTCAACCCCCACTGACCTGTCAATTTTTGAGGAGTTATTTCCCCTAGAAAAGCTCAGTCTGGAATGGATGTGAGGTTCATTAAATTCAAGAACGGGTTTGAACAGGCCTGAGACTGAAAACGGGGACCATGAATACAAGGTGGTCTTTGAGAGTCCCAAAGTAAATACAGGAGATGACGGGGGAGGGGGGGGGGGGGGGGGGGAGGTGTGCCTCAATAAAGCGGGGCCAACTCAGGCCTCCTGGTAGATGATAAGAGAGAAATTAAGCAGGTAATAATCAGAGGACAATGTGATAGATCGGAGGCAGAGGAGTGGGAGGAGGGCTATGGGAGGCGTAAACGCACCAGCAGTCACCAGCTGGCTTGTTTCTGGGTCGAAGATTCCACATGCTGTATGGGGGAAGACCTGGCACAGTAACTGATCGTCCCTGCTCCTGGCTGCAGCCCAGGCTCCACACACATGGACGGCAGCCACCTTGCAACTGAAGATGGTACTAAAGGCTTCCGATGCCATTAGTCAGACCCAAGGGGCACCCTATCATTAGCCACACATTAGTCAAGGCTCTATCTAATCCTCTCACATAAAATGTACATCATTGGATAGCCTAGGAATTAGCTGGGGGATCCAAGCGATTTAGACTTCTGCAGTTTAACAAAGTGTAATGGCACTGGCACTCAGCATGAAAATTACTCAGGCATAAGGAGGATAATGGCTCCCCGGTGTGATTACAGCGTGAAATTTAATCAACGCGTTCAAATGATTTATATTTAGGACTGGGGCATTTCTGGATTTATTTGACCACTTTTTCCACTGCAAGGTTTAGACTTGCCAAAAATAACAAAGAAGTTCATTAAAAGCTGAATTTTAAAGTAGGTTTTATTTGAAGGGGCTAGAGGAATGCAGAGGGAAAGCTGGGTGGGATGTGGACTCTGTACAGAGACAATAGTTTAGACAAGCAGCAGTCAGTAATTAGGTAATTAATACACCCCTCCATCTACTCTCCCATCCACTTGACCTCCCTGGATCGTGCCAACCCCTCTCCCTCACCCACTCTCACCATCACACGTACAACCACATTTTCCCCGACCCTCTCCCTGCCTGACCACTGCTCCTACATTTATATGCACCCATAACCATTTCCTTTCATGATTATTCCCCCCCCCTTGACCCTACCCCTACTCTCCCCAATCATCTGCTCCTTTGATCATCCCCTTGCCCCCTTGAATGTGTCCTCCACTCCCCTCTTTTCATCAACTCTGCCCCAGATCTCTCCTAAGACTGTTTCACCCCATGTACACTCTCCTCTCGACTCTTCCTGTCCCTAACTCGCTCCCTCTTTCTCAACTCGCTCCTGACTGTCTACCTCCATGACTCTCCTCCTTCAATTGCCTCCTCTCTTTGTGTCCCTCCATGGTTATAGAGTCACAGAGTCATACAGCACGGAAACAGGCCCTTCAGCCCATCTTGCCCATGCCGAACAAGATGCCCCATCTACACTACTCTAATCCCACCTGCCTATGTTTGACCCATTATCCCTCTAAACCTTTCCAATCCATGTACCAGTCGAAATGTCTCTACTTTCATCTCCTCCCTCATGCTCCATCCCACCCCACCCCTTGGCTGTCATGCCCCTTGTCTACCACTATCTCCCTCATCCGTGACCTTTGACCATCCCACAAGACCACTAACCCCCGGTTCATCTCCGTCATCCATCCTCCAGTGCGTTTCTTCCATTAACTGCACCCTCTTAGACCCTCTTCCACAACACTCTCCCCCCAATTCTCTCCCTATTTGACACCATCCCCTCACCTACATGCCATCAGCTCCCTCCCCACAATGACCATCTCCCCTCCAGACTTCTCTTAGTCATCGCTTCTCAGCTCTCTTCTCAACTATTTTCCTGCCATTGCCTCTTCCCTGGAATGTCTCCCCTTCTGTTTCTTCCTGACTGTTTCTCCATCGGAACCACCAGATGCTCGTTTATATACGAAAGGCACAAAGTGCTGAAGTAACTCAGTAGGTCAGGCAATATCTCGGGAGAACATGGGTATGCAATGTTTTGGGTCGAGACCTTTCAGGCAGCCAACTAACAAAACTCAAGTCATCACCACTAAACCATTCTACCATTGCATTCATTACATTCTGGCTTCCGCCACTCCCTGCCTTTCCCATTCAACCAATATTCCATTGAGCGCATGAATGCCTCCTTTTCAATATATTCTTATGCAGAAACTATCAAATTCTCTTTGGAACTTTATACAAGTAAGATTCATTTAAATCAGTATCAATTTGGAAACGAGTTAACAACTTCCTGTTGAAACCCTGCGATGGGATTGAGAATGATTTGTGATTTCCACAATAACAACAATGTATCTCTCTCTCCACTTAATATTATATAGTCCATGATTTATTTTTAGTTTATTTTTTATCTGGGAATGTTATCCACCATATTATTTTACAATACTGAGAAGCCAATGAAGAAATCTGCCATTTCTTGAATTCTGATGATAATTAATTCATACACTAAGAATATTATACAGGAGCGATGCAATGCAGTGTATTTTGTAGTGGTAGAGCGTAAATGTATATTGTAGTGGGATAGAGTTAATACTATGTATACTGTGGGGGGGGTGGGGGGTGGGGATAGTATTAATACAGTGTATGCTGTTGTGCGATAGTGTTATTACAATGTATGCCATCATGGGATAGTGTTAATATAGTGTCTAATGTAATCGGGGAGCATTAATACATTGTGTACCATCGTAGGATGGTGTTAATAAAATCTATTGTAGTGGGACAGCATTAATACAGCGTGTACTATCATAGGATGGTTTTAATACAAAGTATATTTTAGTGGGATAGTGCTAATGCAATGTTTTTTTTATTTTATAGTTGGGTTGCAAACAAAATCTGTTTGTTTAACAAATCAAACTATGAAATAAAAATTGAAAATAAAACCAATAATTATTCTTATTGCTTTGTATGTCTCAGCACTCATTGGAAGCAGGGGGTTTTAAATGAGCGACTGAAGAATGGATTGGTGTTGGT
Organism: Rhinoraja longicauda; assembly: GCF_053455715.1. Taxonomy (NCBI): domain Eukaryota; kingdom Metazoa; phylum Chordata; class Chondrichthyes; order Rajiformes; family Arhynchobatidae; genus Rhinoraja; species Rhinoraja longicauda. The sequence continues at coordinate 16,982,958 of NC_135980.1, read as the reverse complement.
TTATGATGTGAGGCTGTGTTTTGTGGGTGAGCAGTGACCAGAGTGTTTCTGCCCTTTCCCCTGGACAGGTTGAGGAGGAGCTGATGGGCCAGCAGAAGAAAATGAAATCCACGGAGGATGAACTAGACAAATTGTCCGAGGGACTCAGAAGCGCTCAGGAGAAGCTGGACATGTCCGAGAAGACAGCTTCCGACGTGAGTGTTTGCAACAGTCACTGGCTCTTCCCTAATACCCAGCATAAGAAGAAAAGTGGTGAATCTAATATCAGGGCATCACGGTATATAGATTAAAGGCATGGTGGTCTCCTGGATTAAGTACTTTGAATTCACTCTCCCTGTAAAGTAGTAACTCTCCCTACAACAGCGTGGAAATTAACAAATTAAACTAAAACCTTTTTTTCAAAGAATAATTTGCCAATGCTGGAAATATGTAATAAAAACAAATTCTGGAAATTCTCAGCAGGTCAGGCAGCATCTGAGAAAAAGAGTTAACGTTTGAGATTGGACATTAACTGTTTTTCTGTCTCCGCTGATGTTGTCTGATCTGCTGAATGTTTCCAACATTTTCTGATTTTATTCATAATCAGGTGGCTTGAAACAGAAATCCAACCTCAAATGGAGGGAAGTGTTCCGATTTGAGATCTGCACTTTAGGAAAAATGTGGTTGAAGGACAGAGTGCAGAGGTTTACCTAATGAGGTGAAAGAAAACAACGTTCAGGGTTGTTTATCATGAAAAACTGGAGTTTTCTTTATAGCAGACAGGAGATAGTAGAGGTATGCAACATTATGGAATGGTTGGAAAGGAAAATTGGAGAGAACCTATTACCATTGATAGGAGGACACAGAGTTAATCTCAGAATTAAGAATAACAACTAGTGCATTACATCTACAAAGCATTTTTCACATGACAAAATATATCACGGCATTTCATGGAAATGTTATCAAACAAGTTGTATCATGACAGAATATTAGGGCAGATGCCTAAATCTTAGTCAGAGACATTGATTTTAAGAAAGAAGTGAGAAGTAGAGAGATTGGGGAGGGAATCCATGAACCTTGGAAGCCTAATCACATTATGGCACAGTTACATTCAGGGGTGACTTAGAACTAGAATATGAGGTGAAACAGAGCTGGAAGAGGTCACTGAGATTAGCGGGAAGAAGGAGTCGACAAAATGGTGGAGGAAACTGAGAACAGGGGTAAGATTGTTGAAACCAGGACACTGCTCGCTGGATGGCCAATGCAGGCTGACATTCACTGGGTACATGGACAGACAGGACAGTAGCTAGTGAGGATGGGAAGCACACCTCAGGTAATGGAGTGTGTGGGAGTGTAACTGAGGCATGGATGGTGGTAGCTGGTCAAAGGACAATGCCTTCTATGTAATGGCCAGTTGGGGAGCACGTAATCGCTGTGCTGAGCATATTCTTCGGTCAGGTGAGGTGCCCGTAATCCAGTGCAAACGTTAGTCAGTGAACATCAAAATCCTGGCTTACCACGGTGATGCACTGGGCCGTACAAAGAACCCAGTGGAGGCCTTGCCTTGTGTGGAGCATATTTAGCAAAGGCTGTGGATGGTGTCACAAGTGAAGTTAGTTGGGCTGTTTGTAGTGCCCATTATTGATATCAACATCTATGCTTAGTTTAGTTTAATTTTTGTTGAGTTTATTATTCTCATATGTACAGAGATATAGTGATTTGTGTGGTATCCAGTCAAATCATACTGTGCATGAGTAAATCATACACAAGTAAAAGAGTAAAACATTTGTAAACGATAATAGTAGATTTTTTTTCTGGGACAACACGCAAAGAGCCGCAACGCTCCAGTGCCAACTTGCAACTTTCAAGTTCAAGTCTCTGAAATCAAGTCTGAACTTAGAAACATAGAAAATAGGTGCAGGAGGAGGCCATTCGGCCCTTTGAGCCAGCACCACCGTTCATTGTGATCATGGCTGATCGTCCCCAATCAATAACCCATGCCTGCCTTCTCCTCTAAAGTGATATGCATTTCTTATTTTCTCACCTCATTTTATGGCCCGGTATCCTGTTGGCACCGGATTGATGAAGTAGGTGTCGGCCTGGTCCAACGCAATGCTGTTGGTTCTTTCTACTGCCGCTCCGTGCAGCTGCCACAGGCCGTTCTCGATCTACTCACTCACCCAGCTGCTGTAGGGCCTCCAGAGGCCAGCCACCTCCACCAACACCACAACTTGTAACCACTGCAGCCCTGATATCTGTCTCTTCCTGCAGCCGTCCCTCTGCTTTCAGGCACCGAGGTTGCCCTGCCACGCTATCCAAACTGTTTGAGGCAGAGGTCTGAGTGGTGAATTGGGCATTACTTCATTTTGGATCATCCTCTAAACTGGAATAATTTATTTCAACACGACCTGGTCCTTGTGCAGTAGCTGGCAGTGAGTTGGAATCGGCAAGTTCATTTGAATGCAACCCCTTTGGATGTGAGGAGGAACGGTGTTGCTGAAGAGAAGGAGCTTTATCAAGAGGGATGAGTGCGTGAATTAGCAGCGCATCGTTAAGTTGCAATTTGTGCAACACCTCTGGTAGTAAAATCTGATTCAATTATACCTCTTAAACACAGAGGGTGGAAATTTTACAAGCCAGGCTTTAGTAGACCAGGAGCCAATATTGGTCAACAAATGCCTGATCTGAAGTGGTATTGGATAGGATATCGTCAGTGGGGTGTTGGATCAGTTGTGATGTATACAGCTCATAGATTGGAAATCTAGAAAATGCAACTTTGGATAGTTCAACTTGAAAGTTGCAAAAAAACTTTGATGCGGGTTTCAGAGCAGCAGTGCAGAGATAGGCAAAGACAGGTGAGAGCTGGTGGTGTTTATGATGTGAAGCCGGAAGCTCTGACCTTCCCAAGGTTTGACAGTATCTCATCTGCACCTCATCCAGCTAGGTGTTCGCTGCTAGAGTGAACAGGTGTTTCTCAAGACTTCTTGAAGAACATAGGACACAGTGCAGGAACATGCATGTCCATGCCAAACACAATGCCAAGTTGTATGGTTCTGTAGAAAAACAGGGTTGCAATGAGGGAGTTCAAGCCAACCAGCACAAGTTCCAGGTACTTGGTAATTTCATGACTCCCATGACAGATCACTGCATTGAAAGTGACCTGTTCAGGCTCTAACTCATGATAATACTGCAGTATTAACTCAATCGCCTTGCAGTTACAGGGGAGCAGGTGGGATACGTTATACTGAATGCCTTACAAGTAGGGTCAGGTCAGGCAGAGTAACTGGTTTAATTGCCTAGGGAAGGGGATACAATCAACCAAATGCAGAACAGTGGTTAAGCATGCCACGGCTGAAATCTTCTCCACACATTATCTGACCGACTCACTGGTCTTAGGCGACTTTTATCAGTACTTGGGCGTTCAGGTTAGACATCCTTCACACGTATCCACCTATCACTTGCCAGGCCCCACTTCCCTTCCAGCTTTCTCCCCAATATCAGGCTGAAGGGTTCCGACTGGAAACTTCACCCATCCATCATGTTCTCAAGAGATGCTGCCTGGCCGGCTGAACTATTCCAGTATTTTGTGTCTTTTTCTGTAAACCAGCAAAATGTACTTCCCTACATTTTTGATGAAAGATTACTTTGTTTCTTTCTCCACAGATGAAGCCTGACCTGTTCCTGAGTGTTGAAAATGATAAGTGTTCCCAGCACTTTCCGTTTTATTTCAGATTTCCAGCATTTTTTTTTTTTTTTTTGGTCCATGATCACGACGGGGATAGATGGTTCTTTTTAAATTACTGTTTTGTGGGGCCTTTCGGCAATTTATTCCCTTACAGACAGTCATCCATGTATGCAGGCTGTATGTAAACGGGAGAATAGAGAGGAATTTTCTTTCCATTCCAGAATTGAGGCGAGAGAGGCTGAAATACGCGGGGTAATGAGTTTTTCCGCGGTTGATTTCCTCTCGGTCTGAGCTTGGGCCAGTTGTGCAAGGCGCTCCCTGGGCCAGTTGTGCAAGGCGCTCCCTGGGCCAGTTGTGCAAGGCGCTCCCTGGGCCAGATGTGCAGGCTGGGCGGATCCTGCCTCACCTTTAGCCGGGGAAGGGGAGGACTCTGCCCCCTCTTTTACACCACTCATTCCCAAATAAGGCGAAAAGTTCCATATTCCAGGATGGGACCCCCCCCCTGCTGACGTCAGCGGGCAGGGGGGAGGGGGGAAGAGGGGTCCAGGGGGCCGCCCTTGCCCGCTGATTGGTGCACGTATCCCGGGACAGCGCGGTCACCCTCCCGCCCACCTTCGCCCCGCTGCATCTCCCCGCACAGTCGCCGGGCCGCACAAACTTGTACCATGGCCGGAGCTACCTCGCTGGACTCGGTGCGGAGGAAGATCCAGACCCTGCAGCAGCAGGCGGACGAGGCGGAGGGCCGGGCCGAGGGGCTGCAGCGGGAGTTGGACACGGAGCGCCAGCTGCGGGAGCAAGTTAGTGAGAGCGGAGACGGCGGGCGGGCGGGGGGACCCGGGGAGGGCGCGGCGCCGGCGCCAGCGATGCTTCCAAGCTCACGGACCAGGGCGGTGGCCGGCAGAGGCCCCCCCAGGGTCCTAGTGCTGGACGAGGGGGGGGGGGTCCTACAGAAAATGTGGCCCTAGACTCTCCCTACCCTGCAATCGACGGAGGGAATGGATAGGAAGCGAGGCTCTTCTCCCGAGGGAGGGAGAGGAATGGGGGCAGGGAGCGAGACTTTTTTTTCCTTGTCTGGAGGCAAAATGGGAGCAGAGAGTGAGACCTCTCCCTGGGATGGGGACAGGGGACAAAAGATCTTCCCTCTGCCCCCCGGAGAGATGGAGTGGGGGTAGGGGGTGGCTCCCCTCTCCCTCCCAGGTGGGATGGGTTGGGGGAAGGGGAGGAGGCTTCCCTTCCCTGGAAGGGCGGGATGGGAACGTTCCTGTTAGGGTGGAGGGGGGGGGGGGTCAGGGAGCGTCTGCCCCTTGGGGAGGGGGGATTATCCCTGGGATGTGTGATGTGGGGGCAAGGATATAAAACTCCCCTCTCCCCGGAGGGGCACGATGGGGAAGGGAGCGAGTGCTTTGATGAACTGCTGAAATGAAAAGAATGAAATAAAGTTGGAGATGAAATAAAGTTGCAGAGGGAATGGATGGATAGCAAACTTTCAAACAAAGTTGAGATGGGTAAGGTGTCAGACTGTTCCAGGTTAGTGGGAGTAATCGCCTGGAAACCACTTGCATTGTGAGCTTTCATTTGAGTTGGAAGTACAATGTCAAAATTTGTGACCTGCACAACCTGGGGATTATAACAAAGGAACAATTTGCAAAACAGCAAGATAATCCACTTTTGAAAGAGGCCTGTTATCAAAGGATCAATTTTCAGATGAGTGAATGTGAGGTAATTCACTTTGTGGTGAATACCACAAGAATCCGCTGCTTGGAGCAGAGTGTGAATGTGGTGATGTGGTATCGCCAAATAGGCCATTAAAGGAGCAAAGATATACTATTTGTAAACAAAAGGATACAACGTGTTGGCCAATGCAGCAGGTTAGGCAGTAGCCCATGCAATCAGTCTGAAGAAGGATCTCTACCTAAAACATCATCTTTCCACGTTCTCCAGGGATGCTGCCTGACCCGCTGAGTTACTCCAACACTTTGTGTTGTTTTGTGTATCAGCCAGCATCTGTAGTTCTTTGTTTCTACAATTCCTATTTGTAGTATGTTACGTTGAGTTTTGAATGGGTCCAGTGTGATATGCAGGGCGGAGCTACGTTTCCACATTAGTGGCAAAGGTGAATAACGGGTGCAGGAACATTAGGTGTCTGTTGCTGCAATTCCTTCATGCAGATGGGTGAAGACTGGGATGGGCTGTCTGATCGTGGACATTTTGAAAGGAGTGGAAAATTCCACTTGTGGAGCTGAAAGGCAGTCGTCTTAAGTATGAGTCACCAATGTAAGGCGATCAGGAGAATGGTTCACAGTGGTTACAATGTATAACTCTTTAAGCGGTTGATACAAATATCTTGGATTAATCTGAGCACAGTTTGATCAATATAATTCAGATAGGAGTTGGTGAAACAGTGTGATGAGACTGGACCACAAGCAGTAGGGTAGACCAGCTGGCCAGAAGGAATTGCTGGGTACAGACCCAGTGGGAAACCTTTATGGAAAAATTTGACCTGAGTTTGCTGGGGTTTGTCAACACTTAGACTGGAACCCCAACAATTTTGCGATGAGAATGTTCAATGTTCAATGTTCCTGACTATGCTGGCTGAACACTGTTGCTCATTGCACTTGGAAAAAATAACCTCAATTTTTAATAACCGTGCGAGGTGGCAAAGCAGGGATGTGGTTTTTCTGTCTGCAATCCTTCCTGGTGGTTTGGAGCCAGCCCTGTCCTGGCTCACTCAAATGACCCTCCGTCCAAGATCCTGGCACAGTTGGGTCTGGAATCCTAGGCTGCAAGGTTCTTGAAGTGTGTGGGGAAGTCATTTTGGGAGAATTGCCCATCTCAACAAGTGGAAGTTTGGACTCGCAACCAAGGGCTCGGGCGTTGGGGCAGTTGGTTAAGGGGAAGATGGTGCGACTGGTGTGATATCCTTTGCATCTGTTCAGTAGCACTGCAGAATGGAGCGGGTTGAGCCAAGTTGGGGGTATTGACTTTGAACTGGGGGAGTGGGAACTAATGTAGACTGACCCTGGAAATGAGCACATGGGGTTGGATGAGGGATGCTTAATAGTTGCAAATTGATGACAATTTAAGTATTTTTGTGAAGGAATATTTCCACTTCAGAGAGGCCAACATCTGACCATCTATCCCCAGTCTTCAGGCTCTGGCCATTTTTGTTTCAAGTACCATAAATAAATGCAGTAAGGAGGGCAACTCTCAATCTGGTGGAATTTTAAACTTTGGTGGCGCCTCAGTCGGGTGTGGAATGAATATTCTACGTCAGTTTCCAAAGCAGAATAAGGCAGCACAGCCCAGTATTTCTCAATAATCATAGGATCTTGCTGCGCATATGTGGCTGGAAGTAAAACTCAGGATCTTTGGTGCTATGTTCATCCTAAGATGGCGAAAAACAAGTATTCATGTTTTTTCACTGCTCTGGACATTGTGCTGGGGTTTGGATGGCCCAAGACAGGCCGTGCAAAGTGATGCAGTGTATGGGAGGGGAGTGTTGAACTCTGCCCCTGTGGTGTGAACATGAATTCATGCCAAAGCAGGTGGAATGATGTAATTGATGGCTATCTCCCCTTGTATCTGCCCAGTTTGATAGAGCTTTCTCCAGTCACGATTCCCACTGTATTTCAGTGTGGGATCCACTGTACAGAAGTTCCAACGTGTGACAATGCAGTGCTTCATAGAAGCCTATTCCATTGCATTGTTTTTTTCTATCAATGTCAAACTTTTATTCCCTATTGTGATTAGCACAGACGTTTATTATTTCATCTCACTTCCTGAGCTTGAGACTCCATGTAAATTCAGTATTTCAATAAAATTAGCGCTGAAATAGTTTTCAGGCAAGATCAAGGCAATTATTTTCTGATGACTGCCCACTATCGATCCTCAACTGATGAGTCAGCATCCTCCATGTTGCAGAAACAGTAGCAAGGATTGCTGGGTGGGGCCTTTAATGCTATTACCATTGAAGCCCAGGGGATCAACCTGCGGGTCTGTTGGAAACTCTGCAGTCCTGCCACATCTGGCCAGTGGACAATCAAACAGCTCATGTAGGGAGGGGGCTCCAGGATCCCCCCCCCCCCCCCCCCCCCCCCCCCCGTCCTCAACAGTAGTGGGACCAAGAATGTGAGTGCCAGAAATGGTGAGTGGGTGGTCCAGCTCAATTTGCTCTGGAGATCCCCATCATGTGAAAAGCCAATCTCCAACTAATGCAGTTCACTCTGTATGATTCTGTGAAGTCACTGGACACTGGACTGTCTTGCTAAGGTGTCCCTAGTTTCTTTTTGTGTTTAGTTTAGAGATACATTGTGGGAACAGGCCCTTTGGCCCATCAACCGGCAATCACCTGTATGCTAGTTCTACACGCTCGGGGCAATTTTACAGAATCCAATTAACTGACAAGGCAGCACACCTCTAGAGCACTCAATGCATGGATGCCCTGGTAGTGTTTGAGCACACTTTTGTTTACCTGGCCCTCTGAATTCCAGTCTAGGACCAATTCCAGCTGCTGTCTGGTTACTTGGTGTGCCCAACTATCAGTTCTTTGTTCTGGGACCTGAGGACCATGATTTAACAGCTGCTGGAATGCGGCAGAACCAGTAGAAGCAAGTGACGAGAGCTGCCTATGGTCCAACGAGTAGTAGTGGCAGCTTTTCCCATTGTGGTTCAGATGGAGTTTGTCTGCTCTCCCAAGCTTCCACGCCCATTTGGAGTTTTTCCTGCCTTAAACAATAACACTTCCTGCCCAGCCCAGCGCCTGAGGTTGAAGAGTGTGGGGATGGGAGTATCCTGTGATAACAGAGAGCTTGAACATGTGGAAACCCTGCCAGCACCCCTCGCACACCCCGGAATGAAATGAAAATAATTGCTGAACCGCAGTGAGGAAGCTGCATTGTTTGATAAATCTATTGCATCAGGAGGCAGCAGGAATGAGTAATTCGCCAGCTGTTGAGGTTTTCCAGCATGTTCTGGATGAGGAAGAGGTTTGAGCAGGCATCCTGTTGCTTATCTATACGTAGTGTTTTAACTTCAGTTAGCTTGGAGGCTGCTGGGGGGAAGGGCTATTGGGGGAAGGGCTGATGTCAGCCTGCTTTGTGTGCAATGTAACTAGTCTCTGCAGTGTGACCAGACTGTCAGTGCCCCTTGTGCACAGTGTGACCAGAGGCTGTCAGCTCTCCTTGTGCACAGTGTGTTTAGAGATACAGTGCAAAAACAGGCCCTTCGGCCCACCGAGTCCACACCGATCAGCGATCACCCCGTACATTAGCACTATCCCACACACAATGGAAATATTTTCTTTTGCAATTACCAAATTACTGAAACGAATTAATCTGCAAACCTGTACGTCTTTGGAGTGTGGGAGGAAACTGGAGCACCCGAGAAAACCCACGCAGTCACAAGGAGAACAAACAAACTCTGTACATACAGCACCCATCGTCAGGATCGAACCGAGGTCTCTGGTGCTGTGAGGAAGCAACACTACCGCTGCACCATTGTGCTGCCCAACAGTGTGACCAGACGCTGTCAGCTCTCCTTGTGTGCATCTTTTTTCCTTAACAAGGAACTATTACATAATCACAGTTACAATATGCTGCAAAACTGCCCGGCTGTTTGCAAACATCCATCAATCAATCATCAAATGACAACATTATCATTCATATCCAAGACGCTCTCAACCCTCTACGGTGCCCCCCCCCCCCCCCCCCTCGCGTTCACGGAAGGCCTCCAGAGTCCCCGTGGACACTAGGTGCTCCCTTTCTAGGGATACGCATGGGACAGAAAGAAAGACAGGCAGTCAACTCGGGCAGAACCCTCGACTGCCTGTACCCACAAATGGCAATCTTCCCTCCAGAGATGCTGCCTGTCCCACTGAGTTACTGCAACATTTTGCGTCGACATAATGGCAATCATGGCCAAGCCGTTGAGCATATGGTCTTTTGCACCCACTGGAATTTGAATGAAGGTGCACCCTGCAGTGAGAACCCTCAGTAACACCGGCCATTTGGAGTAATTGGCTCGCTAGTCTCACTGGGAACTGCTGGCACTGATAGAGATTTCCTTCCTCTACCCCTGCCTTCAGGTACTCGAAAACAGGGGTTGTCAGCCTGTCTTGTGTGCAGTGACCAGACAGCTTGTCTTGTGTGACCACACACTGCCTTTTCTCCTCGTGTGCATTGACCAGACACCTGGCAGACTTGTGAAACAGTGGCAAACACGAGCTCACCGTGAAGCTGCTGGTCAGGCCTCTCTGTCCTGAGGACTGGTGCTGTTGCTCACCTAATGGAAACGCTAACCCATTGGTCCTGCATGAGCTGATGCTTAGTGCCCACATCCATGGGCTGAAACAGACATCAGGCCCGCTGTGCCAACCAGGTTTGTCACTTGTCGATAGTGACCAAAGTGGTTGTTCGGGGTATAATGTAAAAAAGGGAACGGCAAATGCTGCTTTATACCAAAGACAGACACAAAGTGTTGGGAGTAACTCAGTGGATTAGGCCGCATCTCTAGAGAAAATGGATAGGTGACGTTTCGGGTTGGGACAGTTCTTCAGAATGATAGGGGATGATTCGGGTCGGGGCCCTTCTTCAGACCAATCCTGAAGAAGGGTCCTGACCTGAAATGTTACCTATCCATTTTCTCCAGAAATGCTGCCTGACCAACTGAGTTACTCCAGCAGTTTGTGTCTTGTCTTAGAAACATAGAAACATAGAAAATAGGTGCAGGAGTAGGCCATTCGGCCCTTCGAGCCTGCACCGCCATTCAATATGATCATGGCTGATCATTCAGCTCAGTAGCCTGTACCTGCCTTCTCTCCATACCCCTTGATCCCTTTAGCAAAAAGGGCCACATCTAACTCCCTCTTCAGCGTACTTGGCAGTGATCGAAGTGGTCATTTAGGGTGCCTGCTGATGGTGACCAAAGTGGTCTTTCAGGTACTTGTTGGCAGCAACTCCTCCAGCAGCTTCTGCCTTGCGCAGGTGATGGGGTTTGATTCTCAGTCCTGACCAGTACCTGTTCCCTAGGGGGACGTCAAGTCACGAGGGATTGATACAGTTGTGCGATCTGCCTGTGGCTTGTGGTGATCTTGACACCTCTCGGTGTGTGCTGGTGACGAGTTGCGACATTGCTGTTTCTTTGTCGAGCTGGGTGCTCCTCAGTCAGTTCTCATGGTCGGCTGTTCACTTATTCTGTCAGAGCAGAGCCTACAGCCAGCTGTTTTTTGGCAGTAAGTTGCAATCATTGGCTGCCCTGTGAGCTCCAGATGTGAGCCAGGGACAGTGTGGGCTTTGTCCCCTGGGAGTGAGACACCCATTACCTGATGCAGATCAGTGTCATAGTGAGTTGCCTATGAGTAAGACATTACCCTTGCATTGTCGGTGTCCAGATGTTTCCATGATTCATTTCGCGAGGATGCCAGCTCATGGAGCAATCCCATTCCCCACTAATTTTACTTGTAACCTGCCCTCTCACATGTTGCCAATAACTCCCCCCATCTTCTACTGGTCATCATCAGTAAGAGTCATTTACAGTGGCCAGTTAACCTGTTACCCCTCGCATGTGTGAGGAGGGTGAGCAGCCAGTTGTCGTGGTGCACGTTGGCACCAACGATTTAGGTAAAAAACGGGATGAGGTCCTACAAGGTGAATTTAGAGAGCTAGGAGATAAACTAAAAAGTAGGACCTCAAAGGTAATAATCTCTGGATTACTACCAGTGCCACGTGCTAGTCAGAGTAGGAATAGGAGGATATTTCAGATGAATACGTGGCTTGAAAAATGGTGCAAGGGGGAGGGATTCAAATTTTTAGGACATTGGAACCAGTTCTGGGAGAGGTGGGACCAGTACAAACAGGACGGTCTGCACCTGAGCTGGAATGGAACCAATGTCCATCGGGGAGGATTTAAACTAATGTGGCAGGGGGATGGGAGCAGGAGCAGAGAGACAGAGGGGTGTAAAATGAGGGTAGAAGCAACAGGTAGCAAGGTGAAAAGTAAAAGTGGTAGGCAGACAAATCCAGGGCAAAAATCAAAAAGGGCCACTTTTCAACATAATTGTATAAGGGGTAAGAGAGTTGTAAAAACAAGCCTGAAGGCTTTGTGTCTCAATGCAAGGAGTATACGTAATAAGGTGGATGAATTAAATGTGGAGATAGTTATTAATGATTATGATATAGTTGGGATTACGGAGACATGGCTCCAGGGTGACCAAGGCTGGGAGCTCAACATCCAGGGATATTCTATATTCAGGCGGGATAGACAGAAAGGAAAAGGAGGTGGGGTAGCGTTACTGGTTAGAGAGGAGATTAAAGCAGTGGAAAGGAAGGACATTAGCTTGGAGGAAGTGGAATCGATATGGGTAGAGCTACAAAACACTAAGGGGCAGAAAACGCTAGTGGGAGTTGTGTACAGGCCACCTAACAGCAGTAGTGAGGTTGGGGATGGCATCAAGCAGGAAATTAGAAATGCATGCACTAAAGGTGCAGCAGTTATAATGGGTGACTTCAATCTACATATAGATTGGGTGAACCAAACTGGCAGGGGTGCTGAGGAAGAGGATTTCTTGGAATGTTTGAGAGATGGTTTTCTAAACCAACATGTCGTGGAACCAACGAGAGAACAGGCCATTCTAGACTGGGTATTGAGTAATGAGGAAGGGTTAGTTAGCAGTCTTGTTGTGCGAGGCCCCTTGGGCAAGAGTGATCATAATATGGTAGAGTTCTTCATTAGGATGGAGAGTGACAAAGTCGATACAGAAACAAGTGTTCTGAACTTACAGAAAGGTAACTTTGAGGGTATGAGGCATGAATTGTCCAAGATAGACTGGCGATTGATGCTGAAAGGGTTGACGGTGGACATGCAATGGAAGGCATTTAAGGGTCGCATGGATGAACTACAACAAGTGTTCATCCCAGTTTGGCAAAAGAACAAACCAGGAAAGGTAGTGCATCCGTGGCTAACAAGAGAAATCAAGGATAGTATTAAAACAAAATACTGTTGAAAGGCTGGAGCGATTGGGCTTGTATACACTGGAATTTAGAAGGATGAGGGGGGATCTTATTGAAACATATAAGATAATTAGGGGATTGGACACATTAGAGGCAGATAACATGTTCCCAATGTTGGGGGAGTCCAGAACAAGGGGCCACAGTTTAAGAATAAGGGGTAGGCCATTTAGAACGGAGATGAGGAAGAACTTTTTCAGTCAGAGGGTGGTGAAGGTGTGGAATTCTCTGCCTCAGAAGGCAGTGGAGGCCAGTTCGTTGGATGCTTTCAAGAGAGAGCTGGATAGAGCTCTTAAGGATAGCGGAGTGAGGGGGTATGGGGAGAAGGCAGGAACGGGGTACTGATTGAGAGTGATCAGCCATGATCGCATTGAATGGCGGTGCTGGCTCGAAGGGCTGAATGGCCTACTCCTGCACCTATTCTCTATTGTCTATTGTCTAAAAGATGAAGCATACAGATTAGCCTGAAAAAGTAGCATACCAGAGGACTGGGAGAAATTCAGAGTCCAGCAGAGGAGGACAAAGGGCTTAATTAGGAAAGGGAAAATAGATTATGAGGGGAAAACTGGCAAGGAACATAAAAACAGACTGCAAAAGCTTTTATAGATATGTCAAGAGAAAAAGATTAGTTAAGGCAAATCTAGGTCCCTTGCAGTCGGAAACAGGTGAATTGATCATAGGGAACAAGGAGATGGCAGACCAATTGAACAAATACTTTGGTTCTGTCTTCACTAAGGAAGACATAAACCGTCTGCCGGAAATAGCGGGGGACCGGTGGTCTAATGAGATGGAGGAACTGAGGGAAATCCAGGTTAGTCGGGAAGTGGTGTTAGGTAAATTAAATGGATTAAAGGCAGATAAATCCCCAGGGCCAGATAGGCTGCATCCCAGAGTGCTTAAGGAAGTAGCCTCAGAAATAGTGGATGCATTAGTGATAATTTTTCAAAACTCTTTAGATTCTGGAGTAGTTCCTGAGGACTGGAGGGTAGCTAATGTAACCCCACTTTTTAAAAAGGGAGGGAGAGAGAAAACGGGGAATTATAGACCAGTTAGCCTAACATCGGTAGTGGGAAAAATGCTAGAGTCAGTTATTAAAGATGTGATAGCATCACATTTGGAAAGTGGTGAAATCATCGGACAAAGTCAGCATGGATTTACCAAAGGCAAATCATGTCTGACGAATCTTATAGAATTTTTCGAGGATGTAACTAGTAGAGTGGATAAGGGAGAACCAGTCGATGTGTTATATCTGGACTTTCAGAAGGCCTTCGACAAGGTCCCACATAGGAGATTGGTGTACAAACTTAAAGCACACGGTATTGAGGGTTCAGTTTTGAGGTGGATAGAAAATTGGTTGGCGGACAGGAAGCAAAGAGTAGGAATAAACGGGTCCTTTTCGGAATGGCAGGCAGTGACTAGTGGGGTCACCACACAGCAAGGCTCAGTGCTGGGACCCCAGTTATTTACAGTGTATATTAATGATTTGGACGAGGGAATTGAATGCAACATCTCTAAGTTTGCGGATAACACGAAGCTGGGTGGCAGTGTTAGCTGCGAGGAGGATGCTAGGAGGCTGCAGAGTGACTTGGATAGATTAGGCGAGTGGGCAAATGCATGGCAGATGCAATATAATGTGGATAAATGTGAAGTTATCCACTTTGGCGGCAAGAACAGGAAAGCAGAGTATTACCTGAATGGTGACCGATTGGGAGAAGGGGAGATGCAACGTGACCTGGGTGTCATGGTGCACCAGTCATTGAAAGCAAGCATGTAGGTGCAGCAGGCAGTGAAGAAAGCGAATGGTATGTTGGCATTCATAGCAAGAGGATTTGAGTTTAGGAGCAGGGAGGTTCTGCTGCAGTTGTACAGGGCCTTGGTGAGACCGCACCTGGAGTATTGTGTGCAGTTTTGGTCTCCTAACCTGAGGAAAGACGTTCTTGCCTTAGAGGGAGTACAGAGAAGGTTCACCAGATTAATCCCTGGGATGGCGGGACTTGCATATGAGGAAAGACTGGATAGACTGGGCTTGTACTCGCTGGAATTTAGAAGACTGAGGGGGGATCTTATAGAAACATATACAATTCTTAAGGGGTTGGAGAGGCTAGATGTGGAAGATTGTTCCCGATGTTGGGGGAGTCCAGAACCAGGGGTCACAGCTTAAGGATAAGGGGGAAGTCTTTTAGGACCGAGATGAGAAAACATTTCTTCACACAGAGAGTGGTGAGTCTGTGGAATTCTCTGCCACAGAAGGTAATTGAGGCCAGTTCATTGGCTATATTTAAGAGGGAGTTAGATGTGGCCCTTTTTGCTAAAGGGATCAGGGGGTATGGAGAGAAGGCAGGTACAGGCTACTGAGCTGGATGATCAGCCATGATCATATTGAATGGCGGTGCAGGCTCGAAGGGCCGAATGGCCTACTCCTGCACCTATTTTCTATGTTTCTATGAAACTGGAGGAAACTCATGCAGAGACCATACAAGCTCTGGAGGACAATGGGGTTGTTGGAGGCAGTGGCACTACATTCACTACACCACTGAGCTACCAGTAACTGCGCCTGAACAGGGATGTGCTCAGAACCGTTAAAAGATCAAATACTTCACTGACTGAGCGATCGGGAGTCAGAAATTGGAACGGCCCAGTATCCTATCTGGTGCAGCAGCTGGGCTGTGCACTCCCATGACTGTTGCAGCAGTGACAGTGGCCTTGGTCTCAGAAGGGCAATGGGGTTTGTCCTTGGCTTGTGCTGCCTGTGAGAGAGCAATTGGCTTGAATCAAATATTAACAGAAGCACTGTTTTCATTGAATTCTCCCATTGTAAGTAACTACTAAACACCACTTTCCCTGTGTCCCACCTGGACTCGGATCTTTTTCTCCCCTCCCCCACCACCTCCATTCCTTCCTCTAGCTTCACAATTCGCAACTCTTCAAACCTTTTGTCTCAGACCTTCTGTCTTTTCATCTGTAACTTTTGTCCAACCGTATGCCTATCACCCCCCCCCTCACCTGTATCCACCTGTAGGCTTTGACCTACTCGTCTCTCACAGCTTTCTTCTTTCCCCACCCTCCACCCTCTGAAGGGTCCTGACCCAAGATGTCACCTGTGTATGTTCTCCAGAAATGCTTCCTGACCTGCTGAGTTACTCCAGCACTTTGTCTTTTGTAAACCAGTGTCTGCAGTTCCTTGTTACCACAGTTTTTTAACATGCTCCTACACCATGAGACATCTGCAGAGGAAGTTACTGAGCCAGTTGGGTGGAGGGTCACACTATGGACAGTCTTTGCTTCAACTCCATTCATTTATCTTGGCTGTTTGATCCTCCACACATGAAAGGTCAGTCTCCTGCTTTGTAGACTTTGACCAAGGTTTCCAATCCCTTATTCCACATGTGGTTGAGGGCTTCCTGAAATGTCCATGAACGGGTATTTCGATCGATTATCCTTGCTTTATTTCCCAATGCCGAGGAGTAGAAGCAGGAAATACTAAGCCTTCCTGGCAGAAACAAACAGGTTTGATAGAGAGACATGAGACTGATGTTGCTGGAATCATGACCAAAATACAGCATCTTGGTTGGCATCTGTGAAGCGAAATGGAGAGTCATGTTTCAGGTTGGGCCCCTTTAAGATTGGAGTAGAGCAGAGATAGCTGGTAGAAAGAGGTATGGATCAAGGTCAGGCAAGTGGTATGAATATTGATTTCTCCAACTTCAACTAACCCACCCCTGCATTCCTTCTCTCTCCATCCCTCCCCCACCCAAGTCACACCCCACTCTCGCCCAACAAACAGCTAAAAGTGGCCTGTCCTTTCTCATCATTTATTTTTTGCGTATCATTCATTGTTCTATATCTCTCCACATCATTGTCTATATCTCTCGTTTCCCTTTCCCGTGACTTTCCGTCTGAAGAAGGATCTTGACCTGAAATGTTACCCATTTCTTCTCCAGAGATTCTGCCTATCCCGCTGTTATGCCAGCATTTTGTGCCTATCTTAAGTGATAGGTGGATTCAGGCGAGGAATGGCAAATTGGCAGATGAATCTGTGGGGATGGAAGAAGGGTGAATCATTTGTTGCCAAAGTGCGAGGGAAGTTAATCATTCAACTCAGTCCAGTGCTGGTGAAAATTTAATGAGTGGTTTGTTACCTTTCAAGCCAGTAATTCTAATGTTTGATCTTGAGAGCGGAGACTGATGTAATGGTGATACTGCTCAACATTTCCTGCTGTGTTGATTCAGCACATGCAGAACTTCATTACTCTGATTCCCTCTGCCCAGATCTCTTTTGTGACTTGCTTGGGGTTTAAGCCCTGGCAGTCAATATTTTCATCGTCGGACCCACTGGAGTAGGAGGCAGTTTTCCTGAAACCTCCCCCCCTTGACAAAAACCATCAAAGGTAAATTTCCATCATGGACATGGAGTCCTACGGTGTGGAGGCAGGCCCTTCGGCCCAACTTGCCAGCACTGGTCAATATGTCCCATCTACACTAGTTCCAGCTGCCTGTGTTTGGCTCATCCATCTAAACCTGTCCTATCCATGTACCTGCCTCAACTACCTTCATCAGTCTGAAGAAGGGTCTCGACCCGAAACGTCACCCATTCCTTCTCTCCTGAGATGCTGCCTGACCTGCTGAGTTACTCCAGCATTTTGTGAATAAATACCTTCGATTTGTACCAGCATCTGCAGTTATTGTCTTATACTACCTTCACCGGCAGCTCATTCCATATACCTGCCACCCTTTGTGTGAAAAAGGTTATCCCTTGGGTTCCTATTTAATTTTTTCCTCCCTCACCTTAAACCTATGTCCTCTGGTTCTCGATTCTCCTATTCTGGGCAAGAGATGCTGCACATCCACCCGATCTATTCCTCTTGTGATTTCGTACACCTCTATAAAATCATCTCTCATCCTCTTGCGCTCCAAGGTATAGAGTCCTAGCCTGCTCAACCTCTCCCTATGTATAGACCAACATCATATCCCAAATGGCTAGTTGTTTGAGGGTCCCAAGTTTGGGAAGCATGAAATGTTGTTCTGGCAAAACTCTCAAGTTGTCAGGCTGTGGTCGGCAGAGTGTTATCTCCTAAACCCACTGCTTGTGGGAAATATTCTCAATGTGAAGACTCTTTTAATGTAAAACAGAAACCTAACGTGACATTGTGCAGCTCTGCCGTTTCCATGGCTGCCAGAAGCTCTGCTCTTTTTACTTTGTCCCCACTTCATTAAAAAACCCAGGATGATGCATTCAGACCTGGATGGGGCTTGGCTAAGCATAAAGGCCTTTGCTGGGAAAACAGCCCCATTCATCAGTGTGCTGCTATTTATAGATTTGATGGGGAGGAACTGTGGGGGAATGATGTTGGATTGTGATGGAGCGGAAATACTTGGGAGATCTCAGAGGATCTACAACTTAGCAAGCCTGCGAACGTGTAAGAGCATTGGCATCTGTGGTATGTGGGCTTTTGGCCTCCTCTTTCCGCCTGTCATGTGGGTGCCAGATTGCAAGGCTTCTATCTGGTTTTCAAAGCCCCGAGCCACAGTTTCCCTCCTTCGAGCTGAGTATTACCAAATAAGGAATAAGTGAAGCTCTGTCAGAGGAAGGAAATGGCAGGGTATCGAAGCAGAGCTGATCCCTAATCTTTTGGAAATTGCTGCTGTTCTTGAGCTGAGAGCACTGACTGATCCCATTATGCTAATAATATCTGCTTCTGGGGCACAACAACTAATTGGCAGAGACCATTTTGAAGCAAAGGACAGTTTGTGTGGACAGGAGCCTGTCATTTCCTGACTGGTTTTCAACCGTGTAGCTGAGAGGAGTTCCCACAAGAGCTGGCTTCCTGCCTTTGTGGAGTTGCTGCTGGCATTCTGCTGGAACAGCCCTTTGCTGTTTTGTGTGAGCTGCCTGGAGGGGGGAGGGAGAGTGGCTGGGACGGTGCCAGCTCACACCCTGTGCTGGGTTGGCCACAACTCGAAACAGATCCCCATTGATCCGTGAGCTTCTGGTTTATCATCCGAGTTTGAGCTGTGTTTCCCCGAGTGTGGCCTCCTGCTGTTTGCTGATCCTCATCTTGCATTTAACAGGGAACAGGTTTTGTGAACTTCATGTGGACCCACTTCGTGCAGACTCCCCCTGCTCTTTGTGAAGGAGTCCTTTCTGTCATTCACCTCTGAATCTGTGGCTCTATATCTTACTCCACAGGCTTGAGGCCAATATCTTTGTCCTAGTGGATATAACTTTTACAAAATCATCCCTGTTTAATGAGCAGACACATGAAACTGCAGGTGCTGGTTTACAAAAAAAGGCTGTGCTGGAGTACCTCAGTGGGTCAGGCAGCATCTCTGGAGGATGTGGATAGGTAATGTTTCGGGTGTGAAGACCCTCAGACAATCCCAAAAAAAGGGTCCTGACCTGAAACATTGCCTATCCGTGTTCTCCAGAGATGCTGCCTGGTCAGTGAGTCACACCAGCACTTTGTGGCTGTTCAGAAAGCAGCAGATTTCTGCTTTTGTACAATAATCATCTCTTAACAATTACTCCACACATCCTGTTTTCATTCCAGCTTCTCCTTTCCTCAACAGACTGCTCTGAGGATTCGATACCTCATGACATTCATTGGAAACCCTTTTAGTAGATCTTCACCATTTCTCTCTGAAAGTACCAGAGACTACACATTTTCCACATTTCATTCTCCTTTCACCTTGCTAACTCTCGTGGCGCTACAGTGATTGATTAGAGCTGCATTTACATTGTTTAGGAGGGAATTCTTTTTGATCTGGCTTTACTTTTGCTGCTTAGTTAATCTCTTCCCCAGGGGTAGAGGTGTACAGCACAGAATGGGCAGAGCTCCTGGGGTCTCAGTTGACATTGTGGCCCTGAGTGAGCTGGAGGTGCTGGATTTGTGATTGCTTTGAGCAGTGCTCACTCAGTTCAATGTGCAGCACAAGGCATAGCCTGTCAGTGATACCACTGTGCGTCCAAATTTAGTTTAGTGATATTGTGCGGAAACGGGCCCTTCTGCCCACCGAGTCTGCACTGACCAGCAATCCCCGCACACTAACACTATCATACACACAAGGGACAATTTACCATTTTACTGAAGCCAATTAACTTTCAAACCTGCATTTCTTTGGAATATTGGAGAAAACGTGAGTTCCCAGAGAAAACCCCATGCGGTCATGGGAAGAACGTACAAACTCCGTACAGACAGCACCCATAGTCGGGATCGTACCCGGGTCCCTGATGCTGTAAGGCAGCAATTCTACTGCTGTGCCACCATGCTGCCCGAATCTTAAAATAAAATAAAATAAAAGACGTATTAGCACAAAAGTAGGGCTTAGTATTGACTCCCAGCAAACTTCACTGCTCACCACTTTTTCAGCATCCTCTTTATCTGTTTTACCTTCCTTTTCCCCTCATCTGTGCACCATAGTCAGCCTGGTTCTCAATTGAATTACCAAAGAAATTGAGATATCTCGTGCACCTTTTAGTCCACAGGCATCAAATCTGCATCTGTCTCCTTTGTTATCTGAGAAGCTCCTGCTTTGGTTTCCACGAACAACATTTTAGGGGTTGTGATTGAAGGATGGTCTACATCAGTCCTTGGCAATGGTTCCTTAGTGAACCAGGGAATGGATAATTGGCTCCTAAAATTTAGTATTGTGCAGTTGTTTAACTTCTCTTCATATTGAGACATTCTGAGTGTGCCACTGAACATATCATTCTTTCTCTTGTCACCATTCCTTTCAGTCCCTTGCCAGACTTTGTTCCCTGGTGCCACATTTAAGATGGTAGTGAATGAGTTTCTATTAACTTGTAAGCTAGAGATGCATGTGTACCTGTGCTGCATCATAGGATTTTGTTGCACCAATGGGCTGGATTTCAGTTTGCCTAAAAGGGATGTAGAGGGGATGAGATGGCAGTGGGTGAGGTTTAAAGCAGACAACACCCGTAGTCAGGATCAAACCCGGGTCTCTTACCGTTTCGCCACTGTGCCGCCCAAACTCTTCCCTACTCCAGTCTAAAGAAAGGTCTTGACCCGAAATGTCACCTGGACATTCTCTCGAATGATGCTGCCTGACCCGCTGTTACTCCAGCAGTTTAGTTTTTACCCCTACCTTTGATTTCTGTACCTCTAGAAATGACTCCTAGAGCTTAGTTTGTTCTATGATCTTGCTAACCTGTGGTTCCACCTTTGCTTTATTTGTTGTTCAAGATTCCTTGATTTCTCTACTCTACCTTGCTACTAATGTTTACTACTTCAGATCGGTGTCGAGTGCACTGCCAAGTCTGGAGGTTTATTAATATCTTGAGGTTTGTTGGTGCCCACTTTGAGACTGACTCTCCCTCAATTTGGTATCATCCACAAATTAAGAAATTCTATTCTTGATTCGAAGTCTAAATTATGAATGTAAATCGTGCAGCTATGACACTGTCCAGATCCATGTAGAACATCACCACCCACCTTCCCCTATTGAATAGCTGTTCCTTGTACCCAGTCTCTGATCTCTGGCCTGAAGATGGCTAGGAACACATTCTGCTACTTGTACCTTTTCTGCATTCTCTAGACCTGATTTTGTTTAGTCTGTTCTGCACATGTGTGAATAAGGCGTCGCTCTACACTATGAACTGTGGGAGACCCTGAAAGCAGTGGGATGACTTAATTGACCCCTATGTTAGAAAACTGCCTGATAGGCTCCCATTTGTCGCTTGATGTGTGAAGCAAGTTTGGGAGGTGGTGTGTGACTTAACAGTTCCATGTCCAATATTCAGCACTCTTGACATTCTGATAACAACATTATCTGATCAATATTTCATTGGTTAACTTTCCAGTTCAAAGACACCTTGGTTTTGGAATAAGAACAAAATGTGGTAAGCACTCAGCAGATCAGGCAGCATTTGTGGAGAGGGAAGTGGGGTTAATGTTTCATGTCAACGGCCTTTTGTCACTGTCACCCATGGTGGAAAGGGCTTGGATGGGGTGGAATTGTTAACTGTATCCAAGAAAGCTTCTTTAATGTTTAAAGGGTCCTACTAGAGGCCAGCATTGGACCACCTCTTGGGGAACAAGATGGGCGATCATACGTTCATATCATTGACCATAATTCATAGTTTTAAAACAGTTATTGAGAGTGATAGGGCTGGTCCATAAGTTTAATTCCTAAATTGGCACAAGGCAAATCTTGCTGCAATTGGATGAAACTCTTTGCAGGTAAAGGGATGTATGGCATCTGGGAGGATTTCAAAGGTGAAATAGCAAGAGTACAAAGATAGCATGTTCTTGTTGGGGTGAAGGGCAAAGCTGGTAGGTTTAGGGGATCCTGGTTGCCGAAAGATGTTGAGGCTCCAATCAACAAAGAGGAGGCATATGTCAGTTTTAAACGGCCAGGATCGCCCAAATCCCTCTACAAGCACAAGAGGTATAGGAGGGAAATGAGGAGAGCAAAAAGAAGGCATTAGTTGGAACTGTCAGGCAGAGCGAGAAAGGTGGTTAGAGAGAGAATGGGTCCTGTTAATCAGTAAAGCCATCTGTGTGGAGCCACAGACGATGAGTCAGATTTTTAAGAATATTTCTCATCGGTTTTTGTGAAAACTAAGGAATTGAGGAATGAGTTGTGATGTCTGAACTATGTATGACTTGCCAAAGGGGAGGTATTGGTGGACTTAAAGCACATCAAGGTGAATAAATCGCCAGGGGCTGACCACGTGCAAGTTTGAACCTTGAGAAGCTAAGGAAGAAATTGCAAAAGCCCATGCAAGGATATTTGATTTATCTTTAGCCACAGGAGAAGTCCTGGGAGACTTGAGGGTTATTTGAGAAGGGCAGCAAAGGCAAGATGTGGAACTAGTTCAGTCTGGGCACTACATGTAGCAGTGGGCTAGTCGATGGATGGTTGTCTACACACGTACAAGTTCCACTCAGTAACCTAACGCGAGCCATGAATTTGTTTCCACATGAATCAGGATTGTCATATCGGTGGTATGTCCTGACATGCCTTGTCTTGTGACAGGATGGTATTACAACTGTGCTCTTTAACATAGACAGTTGTAATGTGAAACATGTGTGGGCAGAGTGCTGGCATTCCAAGAAACCAAAACGGCGGTTATAAGTCAGGTTGATGTCTGAATACGTAAATATTAACACAAATTGTCAGCGAGTATATTTAAGGAAGTTTTCTCTGTCAATGGAGATTGGTCTTTTAACTTTATTACTCTGAAAATCTATAATGGCCAATGTGTTCACACTCATCCTGAGAAGGTTCTCCCTGGATTCAGGTCCTGTCTTAATGTGAAATTCCAGCAGGGATCTCTGGACAGTTTTAACAGGTGGCTGTCAGTGCTGACTCTCTCCCAACAACCTCCGTCCTAATTAATTCTTCCAAGAGTTTGCAACCTTATCAAGTATCGGTGCAGCTTGCACCCCAGCCAACGGAATGACCAATCAAATGGCAGATCAAACTTGGCTTATCTGACTGTGTAGGAAGGAACTGCAGATGCTGAAGATGTTGGAGTCTGAAGAAGGGTCTCGATCTGAAACGTCACCCATTCCTTCTATCCAGAGATGCACCCTGTCCTGCTGAGTTTTTCCAACATTGTGTGTCTATCTTTGGCTTATCTGACTATTTGCCTATTTACCCAACCGTTGCCGTGCTAAAGGGGAAATCACTGCAGTCTGGTTATCCAGCATTTAGCCCAGGTGATGTCCATTTGTTGGCCTTGTGGGTATTCTGCAGCACATGCAGCAAGGGGGTCTGTGGAAGGGGATCCTGTCTAAAATCAGTCTCTTTGCCTCCCCCTTAGGCTGAAGGTGATGTTGCTGCCCTCAACCGACGGATCCAGCTGGTGGAGGAGGAGCTGGACCGGGCCCAGGAGCGCCTGGCCACTGCCCTGCAGAAACTGGAGGAGGCCGAGAAAGCAGCGGACGAGAGTGAGAGGTGAGAGCTGCCCCACTTAGCGTGCAGGGGTTTGTGTCACCACGGGGTGAATCTCCCACAGTGCCATGGAAACGGGGATATGGCAGCAGGTCACTCACCTCACTGGAGCTGGGGTTCCAGTCCCTGATGTTCCGGCTGAATTATTCAGCTCTTCCTGTAAGGGGGGTGGGACACTGGAAAGTCACGACCACAAGACTGGCAGCGGACTAGACCTCATGCCTGTAGCACTTAGCAGGTCAGGCAGCATTTGGGAAACAGTTAATGTTTCAGGTTGAAGAATCACCGAACCAGAGTGGAAGCAAGTCGTTTGTGATCTTCAGAGCCTGCCTGAGAGAAGTGGGTGGAATGACTTCCATGGAGTGCACAGACAAGTGGGGCAATATGGCCTGATTTGGTGCTATGGGTTGTAATTATCTCCATGTGAATTAGTTTAGGAGACCACCAATGTTCTTTCCTTTGGATTGGACATTGTTCACCACCACCCATTGTGTGTGTACCCTGGCAGCTGACATTTGATGGTGTATTACCTTGGTGTGTAAGCTGCAGGGTATTTGATGTTCTGAGCCCATGTCCACAGTGCACAATCCCAGTGCTGGCCAGGACCACCTTTGAAATACATTTACAACACAATCACCAAGTACCGTTTGACTCTGGTTGAGTTTGCGCTGATTTGCTGGTTGAACCTCTCTGTTAGAAAATGTCGCTACCCTGGTGTTTGTCTCCTATTCCTGGCTGTCGCTTTGACGTGTACTTCCTCAACAGGGGCATGAAAGTGATTGAGAACCGTGCAATGAAGGATGAAGAAAGGATGGAACTTCAGGAGCTTCAGCTGAAGGAAGCAAAGCACATTGCTGAAGAAGCAGACCGCAAGTACGAGGAGGTGAGCACCCGGCGATGTCCATACCAATGTACCAGCCATGTTACCGGCCACGTTTACTCATGTTACTGCTGCATTTGCCATATATTGGGCCTTTCATTGAACTTGCTTAAATCAGCTTGAGGTGTCTCCTTCCTCGTAATCTCTCACGATTCAGTCATCAGCCAGTTTAGGAATATTGCATTCTGATTCTATATCGGTGTTGTTCTGCATTAGTTTAGTTTAAAGATACAACATGGAAACTGGCCCCTCGACCCACCGAGTCCAAACTGACCATCAATCACCCGTTCACACTAGTTCTATGTTTTCCCATTTACCCGACACACTAAGGGCAATTTACAGTGGCCAATGAATGTACAAAGCTACATCTCTTTGGGATGTGGAAGAAAGCCAGAGCACCTGGAGAAACCACTGCCACAGGGAGAATGTGCAAACCCCACACAGAGGTCAGGATCAAACCCAGGTCCCGGGTGGGATCTCTTCAGTGGGACTTCATCAGAGGTCTTCAGAAAATGTATTCTCTCCACATCTGTAGGGGTACAGCTCGAACAATAAAATAAGGTCCAGGTCATAGCAGCCTGTTTGATGGGCACCCTTTCCACCACTGGCCACAGTATGCAATGTCCAAGCAATTCTGATAAGACATCTGAAACCCCTGACGTCCAGCATGAGGGGAGCAAGGGCAACTGGTTCATGGTGTGCCACTTCCTACATTCACTTCCCCAGGAGTGGGCTTTACCAATCTGTAATATCCCCTCAAAAAAATGGCGGTGAGTCTCTTACATGAGCCTCTCCAGTCTTTCTGGTGAAGGTGCTCCCACAGTGCTGGAGGACAGGGAGACCTAGGGATGAAGATGGGCATATTGGCTAGCATGGATGAGTGGGGCCGAAGGGCCTGTTTACGTGTTGGATAACATTATGAATGGCGATATATTTCCAAGTCGAGATGGAGGAGAACCTATATGGAAAGGTGATCCTGTACTTGTCCTTGGTGATAGAGGTGAGGGGTTGCTGTTGAGTTGCCACAAGTGGGAGTGAGTAAGTGATAGCACCTGCCTGACAGGAGAAGCTGCCTGCGGGGTTTCCTGTGATCTTGTTACCCGAGTATGTTGGCGATACTGACTTCGGTCTCTCTGCAGGTGGCACGTAAACTGGTCATCTTGGAGGGAGAGCTGGAGCGTGCTGAGGAGCGTGCTGAAGTCTCGGAGATGTAAGTCAATGGGCCGGCGGGCTGTGCAAAAGCAAGATTGGTTGGGTTTCTTTATTTTGTCTGTGTCCTTACCTTTGCAAAAACTGTCCACCCAAGGACTCTTGAGTGTTTTGTGACTCCTGGGCTGCCATGGCTCCTCGGCTGATGATGATGGGAGGGAATTTTGGAATGGAAGTTATGGCAAGGCTCGTTGGCAGTAAATCTGGAGTAAAGTTGTTCTATGTGCATTATTTTGGATTGGGGATGGATGTAGGTCTTGAGTCCAAGCTGGCCCAGAACATCGGGGAATGATAGACAAGGTGCAGTAGGCACCAGGGGTGCAATGGGCAGGGCAGGAGTGGGCATTTGTGCAGCTGCTGACGAGGGTCCCGAGTGCTGTCAGAATAAAGGAAACCTCAGAGGATGCAGGTTTTCCAGGAGGAAGGGGAAACAGCTGGAAGTCATGATCTACGGGTGAGCCAAGGACACAGAAACAGAAGGGTGGAGATCCTGCCTCAAGGATTTCAGGAATTTTGGAGGAGATAAAAAAAAGTGGAACTATAGCAATCCCTGCACTGCAGCCATTACCATTCCATTGTACAATGCAGAGAGTGTCAGAGGAAAGTAAACAGCAAACACAGGGGAAATTGGGATCCTTGTCGGCCTGGGTAGATTGCAAAAGGAGGGGCATATTCGTGTGGGAAAATGAACAGATAGAGGTGGAGGAATTCAAACTAATTGGTCAATGGGGGATGGGTACCTTAATAGGCGACTGAGAGAGACAAATAGCCTCAGAGGCAGGTGGAAGGGATGCAAGCCTCAAATGTTTGTTCTGGACCAGTGACAAAAAGTGGGCTTGGTGACTGGGTCAGTGTCTGGCAGTCCCGTGGTGAGCTGCAGGTTTAGAATGCCGAAGTTCCAAATTCTCTGATTCCACCAGTGAGACTGTCCTTGGGCTGGGCTACAGATTGGGCAGAACCCTGGAATCCTGCACCAGGTTAGACCAGGAGGGAATCCAGGAGCCTGTTTGTTTCAACCGAAAGCTTGAAGGAGAAGGGGTACAGCACTTTTAATTATTTTGTATTTGTGGAAAATCCTTTAATCAGCTAAATATCTTTAAAGAATGTTAATAATGTAATTACTTCTGTTTTTTTAATGTCGTCCATTTCAGGGATATTCAGAGAGGTGAAATAAAAATGCTCGACAGCTTTGGCTAGACACATGGCGAAACTATTTGCTGTGGCTTTACTGTGTGTTAGTCACC
This sequence comes from Rhinoraja longicauda, assembly GCF_053455715.1. Lineage (NCBI taxonomy): Eukaryota > Metazoa > Chordata > Chondrichthyes > Rajiformes > Arhynchobatidae > Rhinoraja > Rhinoraja longicauda. Next base: position 16,956,042 of record NC_135980.1, on the reverse strand, counting down.
TGTGGCTTTATTGTCTGTTAGTCACCCGGGCTTATACTGTTCCTCTTTGTTCACCATCAGCCCATCTCCATCTTTGATTTGTTCCATACATTCCCTCTGTGCTGTTAGCTGGTTCTATAGTTGGCTCGGTTCCCTCTTTTTGTTCTTGTTTTTTAACCTGTCTCATCAGGAGAAATTCTACTGTCTCATTTTCCCCCTCTGACAATGCACTGCCTCTGCCCTGAGGGGCTTCCATTTACCTGTATGCTTCCATTCCATCTGGTCCGGATCATTTCTCAGCTCCCTGTAATTGGGGTCAGCTCGGTTAGTTGTTGATGTGGTTGCACTTAGCGAGAGCTTCTCCATAGCGTGTACAAACCTGATAGTCTGATCTGTTTCTCAAATGCTTCCGGCTGGAACGTGTCCTCCTCACTGCGACGAATTAGACCCATCACCGTGGCCTTCCTTCATGAGCTGGAAACACAAGGTCAATTATGTTTGCTTGTATATGTTTAAGCAGTTCCTTGTTTTTGTGTTCTACCCTGCTAAATTGGTTGCAATTGAGAGCGTGGGTTTCATTATTGGGGCATACTGCCTCCCTCTGCTACTTGAAGAAAGAACTTACTGGGTAAACGCCTCCCTGACCTGTTCAAAGAGGCCCCATCGCATGAGGCAGGTGACCTAAATAGACCCTAGCCACAAAATAGCTTTGTCAGTTTGGTATTCCACGACAGGAGGAGTGCATTGTTTAACAAAGAAAAATCAGAGACAAAACTTGGGAATCAGAGGCCAGTCCGTTTATTATTGTTTGGGTAATAATCTGTGACTCGTCAAACCGGTAGTCAGGAAGGCGAATGCAATGCTAGCATTTATTTCGAGAGGGCTAGAATACAAAAACAGGGATGTAATGCTGAGGCTTTATAAGGCACTGGTCAAACTGCATTTGGAGTATTGTGAGCTGTTTTGGGCCCCATATCTGTTCCTATACTCACTTGTTAGATGTGTGCAAGGGAGCGTGTTCACAGCATCTCTTGAGGAGGTTGCTGGCTGACACTGCTCGATGCAGGAGGTTTACTGCTGATCTCTGCCACACTTGTTAAATTGTCTTGCGCTGTTCCAATCTCTTTCATACAGGAAATGTGGTGACCTGGAAGAAGAGCTGAAAAATGTCACTAACAATCTCAAATCACTGGAGGCTCAGTCAGACAAGGTGAGAGTACACTGCTCGCTCAGTCTCTGCGGAAAGTAGGTTTTCGGCCTATCAAGTCTACTCCGCCATTCAATCATGGCTGATCTATCTTTCCCTCTCAATCCCCTTGAGATCCGCCTCTCCTGCCTTCTCCCCCTAACACCCGTGCTAATCAAGAATCTATTAATCTCTGCCTTAAAAATATCCATTGACTTGGCCTCCACAGCCCTCTGAGGCAATAGTTTGGTCTTTGTTGTGTCCACGGTTCGCAGCTTCTCCATCAACTCCAATCCTGGTTGGTATCTTTTTCTTCATCATGAGGACATGGCTGAGTGGTGGAATGCTGAGGAATCTGGAGATGAGTACTTTACTATGGATGGTCAATTTTTTTTTTAAACAGCAGATGCTCATCAGATCAGGTTCCATTTCATGTTGAATACCCTTCATCAGAACTGGGGAAGGGAAATAACCCCTTTGACCCAACGCGTCCATGCCGACCAAGGTGTCTTTCTGAGCTGGGCCCATTTCCTTGTTTGGCCCATATCCCTTTAAACCTTTACTATCCATGCAACTGTACAAATGTCTTTATTTAAACATTGTAATTGTACCTGCCTCTACGATTCCGTCTGGCAACTTGTTCCATATACCCACCACACTCTGGATGGAAAAGTGACCCCTTAGATCACCTTTAAAATCTTTCCCTTCTCGCCTTAAACCTGTGCCCTCTAGTTTCAGGCTCCCCACTCTGGGGGGAAAAGACTCTGGCCATCCAGTTGCAGAGAAGATGGAGAAATAATGCATTGGATATATCTAGGATTTGGCCAGGGTTACTGTGGGAATAAGTTAGATTGAAAGATAAGCCCTACAGCTCAAGAGTCCGTGCCGACAATGAATCACCCATTTATACTAGTTCTGTTATCCCACTTTCACGTCTGCTCCCTACACACAAGGCACAATTTACAGAGGCCAATTAACCTACAAACCCGCATATCTTTGAGATGTGGGTGGAAACTGGAGCATCTGGAGGAAACCCATACAGTCGCAGGGAGAATGTGCACACTCCCCACACACAGTACCCATGGTTGGGATTGAACCCGGATCTCTGGTGACGCGAGGCAGCAGCTCTACCAGCTATGCCATTGTGCAGCCCAATGTTACAGGGGTCTTCCAGTCAAATGGAAGCATTTAGAGGGTGATAACACCGAGAAGAAGCAGACTATTTTTTATTACTGCGTCTTTTTTTGGCGACGATGATTGGGCCTGGGGATAATGTGTCCAGCACACTAGGAAAGTCTCCTGTGAGAAATCCCAAGAGATCTTTTATGTGCATCTCGGGCAACAGGGTAGAGTGTGGGTTTAGCCCCCAAAACACCATGTCCAAGGTGTTCACTGAAATCGTGGGAATCAGATTTTGATGGAAAATTGGGATGGGTGGGTCAGGGGTAAACACACCAATGAATTGAGTATTGCGTGCAATTCAGGTTGCCCCTGTTACAGGAAGGATGTGAGAGGCTTTGGAAAGGGTTCAGAGGAGGTTTACCTGAATGATGCCTGAATTTAGTGTGCAAGCTACAGGGAGCGGTAAGACAGTCTTGGATTGTTTTCTCTGGAATGCTGGAGGTTGAGGGGAGACCTGATAGAAGTGTATGTGTAATATAATGAGAGGCATAGATAGGGTAGACAGTCAAAACCTTTTTCCCGGGTGGAAAATATCAAATACTAGCTACACTGAGAGTGGTGGGTGCCTGGACCGTGCTGCCAGAGGTGGTGGTGGAGGCATTCGATAGTGGTATTTAAGAGTCTTCTGGATAGGTGCACGGAAATAGAGGGATATGGATTATGTGCAGATAGATAAGAGTTGATCGTGGTTTAGTGTTCGGCACAGACATTGTGGGCCAAAGGGCCTGCTTCTGTGCTGTGTTCTAAATGGGCAGTGTGACTTTTATGTGGCTCTTGAGGCACATCTAATTACTCGTGCTCAAGCCTCAAAGAGGAGCAGAAATCGAGCTCTATCTCGTCACAAAAGAGTTGGAGATGGGAGGTTTGTGGATCTTTGGTGAGAATGTTTAAGGGAATGCAGTGACGGTGGGTACATGGAGATAAAGTATCAACCATGATCTATGTGAGCTGTGGATTCTGTTTGAGAGGATCAGTGGCCCCCCTATTCCTTTTGCTCCTCACTGAAGAAAATGATGACAACTTAGTGTCTGGCAGTGATGGGAGTACTGTGGACGCTGGGAGTTCGGGCTTTTACTAATTTGTCCTTCTATTGGCAGTACTCGGAGAAGGAGGACAAGTACGAGGATGAGATCAAGGTTCTGTCTGACAAGCTCAAGGAGGTGGGTCTGCTGACATTCGCAAATTTGATTTGAACATAAGCACGCACATGTTTTGCATTAATGGAACGTTTGTGCCTCACACTAATGTTGGGCCCTGAGCTGGATAAATGAACTTCCTCAGCTCTGCTGCGCTCCACTGAAATCGAGTACAAGATAGTTTTATCACTTCCTGCTAGTTAGTCAGTAACTGCTTTGGTTGGCCTGTCTGTTACAGTCAGTGTGGCCCCATTTGCTGAATGTTATTCTTATCTGTCAAAATGTTTATCCTTCACATTCTTACTGTTTCCATGCCTTGGTATCCTATCCCTGGGTGGTTTGAATGAGGCTGTCGGGCAATACATTTTGATGTGCACAGTTCTTTACAAAACATTTGAGTCCTGTGCATGCTTGCAGCACGGTTAGTCGACTGACTTTGACTGCATTTGTCTATGGATGTATTGCTCGAGTCAACCTATAGCAGTGAGATTGAGAATAGCAAAGGGTAATTATTAAATCTACAAAGACAGCCACAGATGAATATCTGTCAGCCTCCAGCTGATTCAGGTATCTGTCCAGTCGCTGCATTGATCCTGCTCAGTGTGAGTGGTGCTTCTGCTCCCTCGCCATTGCCAAAGCGTGCTTCTGCTTCCAACGAAACCCGTTATTTGTCGTCGGTAGCTCCTGGTCCAGTATATTGATTCTCATTGCTTTCCCGTGTAGTATGCTGAACATTTCGATAACTTGTTAATATTGGTTGTGGTTCACAGGCAGAAACTCGTGCTGAATTTGCTGAAAGAACTGTTGCAAAACTGGAAAAGACCATTGATGACCTGGAAGGTATGTGATTCCTCAGTATCTGCAGGGTCAGTTGTTTTTATCCCCCTTTCTACCCAGGGCTGCAGTGCTCTCTCGTAGGTTTCTCTCCCATCTGGGTTTGTATCCTTTCCTTTCCCTTCTTTGGTATCTCTGCTGCTCCCTTTCTATCTTTGACTGGACAGACTGCTTTCTGTTGGGGTTAAGATATCGGAGAGCAGAGGTTACAATAGTGGCTGTGCTCTCTTTCACTGCCTCTCTTGAGCATTGAAAGCAGTTTCATGCCGTATTCCTGTAGTTATTCACTCCAATTAACCTTGATGTTCAATTGAGAATCATGTTCAGTACTGATCCATAATCTGGTGCTTGTGGAGTTGACTGAGACACTGGTCAATAAACCTTGGAATCTGGTGTTGGTAACAGTTCTTCTCATTGTGACAAGCTGCCTATCCAAGCCCTAGAGATGTTGCAGAATGACCAATGAGATAGTCTTAAAGTATGGAAGCAGATAGACACAAAGTGCTGGAGTAACTCAGCGGGTCAGGCAGCATCTCTGGAGAAAAAGGATGGGTAATGTTTTGGGTCAGAACCCTTCACACTCGACTCGAAACATCACCCATCCTTTTTCTCTGGAGATGCTGCATGACCCACTGAGTTACTCCAGCACTTTGTGACTATTTTTGGTGTAAACTAGCATCTGCAGTTCCTTTCTGCACAAGTATGGAAGCAGGCTATTTGGCCTAGCTTGTTCATGCCAACTGTTAATCCTACTTGTCTGTGCCTTGCCCATTTCCTACCAAAACGTCCTTATCTGTGTACCTGTTCAAGTGTCTTTAAAATGTTGTAATTGTCCCCCAGCTCTCCCACTTTGGCAGCTCATTCCATTTACACTTCCATGCTCTCTGGGTAATTTACATTTCCATGTTCTCTGGGTAAAAACATTGCTGCTTGGGACTCTTTTAAATTTTGTCCTACAATCCTTAAATCTATGCTCTATAATGTTAGACTCCCCTACCTGGAGTAAAGACTCTGGCTGTTCGCCTAATCTATGTGCCTCGATTTTATAAAGCTTCAGGTCACCTGTCTGCTCCAGGGGAAACAAAACTAGCCCATCCAGTTTTTTGTAACTCAAACATTCCAGCTCTGGCAACATTCCTCGTAAATCATCTTTGTTCTCTTTAAAGTATAATGCCATCCTTTAGTGTAAGAAAATAACTGCAGATGCTGGTACAAATTGAAGGTATTTATTCACAAAATGCTGGAGTAACTCAGCAGGTCAGGCAGCATCTCAGGAGAGAAGGAATGGGCGACGTTTCGGGTCGAGACCCTTCTTCAGACTGATGCCATCCTTTATATAGCACAGTGACCAGAACTGTACACGATACTCAGTGTGCCTTACCGATATCCTGTACAGCTGTAACATGACGTTCCAACTACTGTACTCAATATCCTGACTAATGAAGGCAATTGTGTCAAAAGCTGATCACCACCCTTTCTGCCTCTGTTGCCACTTTCAAGGAACCATATACCTGTACCTTTAGGTCTGTCTGTTACTACAGCAACGCCCCCATGGCCCCATCACTTACTGTGCAAGTCCTGCCCTGGTTTGTCTTGCCAAAATGCAACGCCTCGCATTTATCAGAATTAAACGCCGTCGGCCATTCCTCGGTCAACTAGCCCCGTTGATCAAGATCCCATTCCAATCTTGGATAATATGCCATGAGGTCACCCAGAGTTTATCAGCTAGAGCTAGGTGGGTAACTGGTAACCAGGCATTACCCTCGAGGAATGGGCTTGAATGTTGAGCAGGGAGGACAGATGAGATAAATGTGCTGAATGGTTCCTCTCATCTGTGCTTGTGAATGTTATCAAGAGAGACAAGCAAGATGCTAGTGATGTAAACCACTCGTAGAAACAGTGGTCTTTGGGGTTTATTTAAGTTGAGCACAGTCCCAATAAACAGCTGCCTTGCTTGAACCAAGATTGACAATGTTTCCACAGCATCGTGTGTAGCAGTTTTTTTTCTAAAACTACCGTTGAAAGTTATTCCAATGCTGTCTTGAAAAATGTTAACTTGTTTTTGCTTTTACTTTGCTCCATTAATTTATTTAATTTGTTTCTTTTCATTTTTCATCTTGCCATTTTTATTTATTTTTCCACTAAACATTTCACTCATGCCATCACCATTTTCTCTGTCACAACCACCTGGTCACTGGCTCCAAAACCTGGCTGCCTTCTGCCCTTCAACCAACAGATGAACTCTATGCTCAGAAGCTGAAGTACAAAGCTATCAGTGAAGAGTTAGACCTGGCCCTCAATGACATGACTTCCTTGTAAATGATCTCTCCATCCAACCCCATTCCCTCCCTCCACTAACTGCTTCAGTGATCATTTTGCATCTAAACTTTCTGTGATGCATTCCTGTTCTTTGTTATTATTTGGCTAATAACATCGATGGTTCTCTGCCCTCTCCTCTTCCCTGTGTGAATAAAATTGAGACTGTCTGTTTTCTCCTCTGTTGTCTTTTTTTTTTACTTCTCTCTGGTATGTGTTGTGTTTTCTAAAACTATTAAATGTTAATCTGAAGATACAGGTGATTTTGCAGCTGAACCCCCTTGAGAAACTGTCTTGGTTCTAACTGACCACTGACATCCTGCAGTGCTGGTGCTGTTGGCAAACTGATTAATTCTCAGTCTATACAAACCTCACTACATCTCTCGTCAACATAATTTATCGGGAGATGATTAAAGAAAGGATCTGTATATCTGTGGGTATCTAGTCCCCAACATCGTAATGCAGTTGATAGCTGTTGACAAACATTTTGAGCAAAGCCGCTGTTATAATTGGGGAATAATCCTTGGCACAGACATCAGTGCATGACATTTTTTGGTAGTTATAACACAAAGTGCTGGAGGACCTCAGCAGTTTGAGGGACAAGTTTTCATCGAGAGGCAAGAAAGGGCCTGCTGTTCTAAATTTACTGGGATCCTTGCATTGTGTGGGGGAGGGGGGGTGGGGGGCAGTTCCAAAGCAACACATCCAACAGTGCAATACTCCTGGAGCATCATGCTGGTCTGTCAGCTTGTGTGCTTGAACCCACGTCCTCTCACTCTGAGGTGAGATTGCTACCGCTGAATCATACGCGGAAACATCAATCCAGTCACATTTATCTCTATAAAAATTGGCCACCATACGACAATAGCTAGAATATCCAGCACCTTGTATGTGAATGTTTTGGTGTTTGGGGAAGGGAAAGTTATGCAGGGAAAGCACCGTTTTTTTCTAATAGACCCAGAGGATTTATTAAACAGCTGATGTTTAACTAAATGTGACACCTGTGCCAATGCATCGAATGCCGAAGATACTCTGTAGGACAGACAGCCTCTGCAGAGAGGAATGCAAAATGTATCCTTGCCGGTTGATCAATGTAACATAATGGCTCCCTCTGCACTGGGTGTCCTAGGGACAGTAGATGTATGCCGATTGGGTTTGGAAATTAAGCTTGAACTCGATACCTTTGTGACCGCAGAGGAGCAGGACAGTTGGTAACTGAGCCAAGTTGTCCATTTGGATGGTCTTGCATCCATATCTGGAACCCAACAAATGGTGCAGGAAACTGGGCACTGTTTTATACATCAGAGAGTGGCTCTTGAACAGGTCTAAGGAAGGAGTGAAAATGCGTCCTCATAAACATTCCTGACTGCAAGAAGTAATTGCACGCCCAATGAAGTATAATGACTTTTGTTTTCTTCTTGAGTAGCCTAGGTTACAAGGTTATGGTGTTGTTAATAAGACCTAGTTGATCTATATCCATGCGGCTGAATTATATCACGCCTCTGGTTAACTTTGTGAGGTCATTCTGCTCCTGCTCCCCTAAGTGCACTTCTCTCCCATCCCACCAATCTGGTGTCGCATCCCTCCACTCCTTAGCACGGCTGTTTTTGCACACTGTAATCCTTGCCTTGGGTGTCACATTGACCTATCACTTGTCCATTCTGTGCCGCATTCACTAACTTGGAACCTGTTCTTAACACCAACGTCCAGTGTCAATGTCTGGCCTCCTTGGATTGTGTTGTTGATACACCCTCCGTACTGGGATTTGGGGGAGGGGTATAATCTCTTGGCCCATCTCAATGCTGAGGTGGGGAGAGGAGGAATCTGAGGATTGTCTCCCCAACCAAAATGCTTGTGCCTCGCACATGCCTGTCCTTCCAAGTACATCAGTGAGCTACATAGAACCAGTGATGATGAGGAATAAACACTAGAGCAGGTGCACTGAGTTAGTGCTGCCTTGCCCTCGGACACCTGTGCTGAGCTGGAGCTTGGCATAATGGCTGGGTGCTCAGTACCACAACTGGCTCAGGATCACATCAGTGGACCGAATGGAGGTGTTCTACAGGGCTTCACTGGTGGCCATTGTCTGGGAGAAGGGCATAGTCAGCTGAAACATACCGTTCCCATCCTTCTGTCTCAGATGGGCTCACTAATCCTATGAGGAATCACTCGGCCCCAGTCCAATCCATGTGCAACGGCTGCTTTCCACAAGGCGTTGCATTTTGGCAAGACAAACCAGGGCAGGACATGCACAGTAAGTGATGGGGCCTTGGGGGCGTTGCTGTAGTAACTCGATGGTGTGAAAGTTCTGGTCATCAGGCCAGTCACTTTCTGAAGGATACCCAGCCTCTGACTACTTCTTGAAACCACAGTATTTATCCATCTGCATGATGGTGACCCAGGGTTATGGTGGTGAGGAGCTCAGCGATGGGAATGTCATTGAATTTCAAGAAAATAGAATCTCTCTTGGTGGTGAAGGTTCCTCACCAACTCTTTGGGATCTCTGTACTCTTTGGGTAAGAAACTTGAACATTTATTTTTCCCAACAACAATGGGGTCACTGAGCTCAACATGGTGCAGGTCAACATATGGTGATGCCCTACACTTGCACGTCCATTGTGTGGTGCCTGTGTGAGCTGTTGTAGGGGTGGGCCGCACTGTCCATCGCTGCAGTGCTTGGTGCAAATCTACCTGTTGTTTTCGGGTCGTCGGTAGTGAGGATCAGGCCACTTGATGCTCTACAATGGCTGTTGTCTGTGCCTTGGTGCTCATTGACCAGGCATAGAAGCTCAGAGCAAGGAGGTGACAGTGTGGTGGTGTAAAACACAATCTGGATCTGGAGCAAAGATTGTGAGATGGAAAATTGCTACCCAGCCACTACCTCGGTGGTGGGTGGTGTATGTGAGTGTACTAAATGTCCTGCTTTTGTATCGGGTCCTTGAGTTGATGGTGTTCTCTCAAGCCACATGTGAGGAGGGGAATAAAATGAGCGCAGTCTGCTTGTGATGTTTTTCACTGGCAACCAAAGCTAATTTCTCCCATGACCCTCCATACAGGGTGTGACTGCAATTACTTGCTGCCTTATATATCAGACCCTCACTCTGATGGAGGATATGTGGAAATGGGTTCCCAACACAATAACTTGCATTTATATTGTGCCCTCAATGTAGGCTGATCTCCCATGCAGGAAGGAGGCTCAGAGCCAGGTTGTTAATGGAGCTACTTTAAGCTGAGTGGTGAGAGGTTTGGTGGAATTTCAGAGCTTGGTCTGAACAGCACCAACTGTGCTGCCAATGATGGCACATAGTAGATGTGAGCTGGATGAGACCAGAATGGAAAGAGTACAGAGATCCCAAAGAGTTGGTGAGGAACCTTCACCACCAAGAGAGATTCTATTTTCTTGAAATTCAATGACATTCCCATCGCTGAGTTCCTCACCACCATAGCCCTGGGTCACCATCATGCAGATGGATAAATACTGTGGTTTCAAGAAGTAGTCAGAGGCTGGGTATCCTTCAGAAAGTGACTGGCCTGATGACCAGAACTTTCACACCATCGAGTGAGATGGAATTCTCTCTAGACACAAAGAGCCGGAGTAACAGCAGGACAGGCAGCATCTCTGGAGAGAAGGAATGGGTGACGTTTCGAGTCAAGACCCTTCTCTCTATTTGCATGGATTAGTTCAGCACCAATAACACTCCAGATGCCAACACCATGGAGGAAAAAGTGGGGGCACTTGATTGGATGTGATCCACCACCTATCGGATGGAGGTGTGTGTGCCATCCACCAAATACTGTTGCTGGCAGCCAGGCTGCCTCCCACGCCCACAACCTCGATCTTGACAAGGTGGCAGGCGCAGATGAACACCACCTGCAGATTCCCCTCCAGGTTATGCACCATCTAACTTGAAACGCTATCACTGAGTCTGAGTACTGAAACTCTCACCCCAACCCCTGCTGAAGCACCTTCACCAGAAGAACTGCAATGGTTCGCTAGGAATACCAGTCGGGAAAGGATTGAGTTGTCTTGTGTCGGGAATTATCGTTCTTCCCCACTGTAACCTGCACTGGCCACCCCCATGTATTCAGCAGTTGGGGTTGAATAATAAATACTGGCCTTGACAGCAAAGCTCACTCCCCCCACTAATTTGTTTTAATGTGGCAAGTTAAGTATTGGTTGTCTGTATCTTGATGAAGGCATTTAAATGGTTTGTAGCTCTTCACACTATTAGTGCTGCACCAGACAGTGTTCCTGTCACCTGGAATCTGGGGACTCCCACAGCCAGGCGAATGATTTCTGTCTGGTGGCTAAAGACTTATGGCCTCACATGACTGGGGACTCATTGCCTAGTTAGCTGGAGGCCCAGCTGGTGGTGCTGGTGAGGTTTAGTCCATATCAAAACATCCTGAGAGCTTGTTATTGGGTAAGGGCAGGTCTTGTTCTTCAAGGAATTTTCCACACCAGCTATCAGTTGGGGAAAGGTTGGGATGATGCAGGTTTGGACCTTGTGGGGGCCCCTACAACGAGTCTCCACTGGCCACAAGTTGAAGTTCTTGTTGGAGTCCAGTCTGTTGCTGGCTTGTCCTATCAGAGGGCCATTTAAACCCAGCTATTATTGCAACCTGTATGAGATTGGAAACAAATTAAATAGGGACCTAGTTAATGGGCGAACAACAAGAGAGGCTGGGGCTCAATAAATTCATGAGACTCTGTGAGATGAGAAAACAGAAGGCCCAGATCTGAGACAGGAGGAACTGTTGGGTGGATAGCCAACTTATTTAGAAAATAGCTTCTCGTGAAAGTAATAAATGAACTGGCACAACTTCACTCCAATGGCAGCCAACTTGTAGAACTGATGGATACCTATAGCTATATTTGACAATACTTGCTCATACTGTGGAGAAACAGGCCCTTTAGCCTATCCAGTTTGCACTAACCATAAACCACCCATTTACACAGCCCTGCATTTATCTCAAAGATAGACACAAAATGCTGGAGTAACTCAGCGGGTCAGGCAGCAACTCAGGAGAAAATGGCTGGGTGACTTTCTGGTTGGGACCCTTCTTCAGAATTATCTACATTTATCTTGTTTGCTCTATTCTCTCTCTCTCGCACTCCCCCCCCCCCCCCAAGATTCTGCCACCCACCCACACAATTTACAATTAACCCACCAACCTGCACATCTTTGGGACATGGCAGGAAACTAGAGACATGTGGGAAACTTAAAGGGAGAACGTACAACCCCCTCACAGGCAGCACGGCAGGTGGGGATCGAATGCGGGCCTCTGGTGCCGTGAGGCAGTGTTTTTAACCAGCTGACCATTGTGCTACCCACATGGAGCAAGTTACCAGCCTCCAAATGTGTCCAATGTCCTTAATTCCTCCTACATATTAACAGTGAGTTATCAGAGCATGTGGAAGTGAACTTGTATATGATTAGCGAATAAGACTTGTGTATAAAACACCTTCCAAGATCTAGTTACATCCCAAAGCTTTTATAACCAATTCGATTATTTTGAAGAATAATCACGGTTAAAATATAGAATACCAATGTGTCCATGAGTTTACATGGAATGTGATAATGGCTGATTATCTGTGAGGTCGCATTATCTGAATGGTGCTTTCCGCCAAAACATTGGGTCTCTGCTTCTAAATAACGTTGAGTTTCACATATCATATCATATCATATCATATATATACAGCCGGAAACAGGCCTTTTCGGCCCTCCAAGTCCGTGCCGCCCAGCGATCCCCGCACATTAACACTATCCTACACCCACTAGGGACAATTTTTACATTTACCCACCCAATTAACCTACATACCTGTACGTCTTTGGAGTGTGGGAGGAAACCGAAGATCTCGGAGAAAACCCACGCAGGTCACGGGGAGAACGTACAAACTCCTTACAGTGCAGCACCCGTAGTCAGGATCGAACCTGAGTCTCCGGCGCTGCATTCGCTGTAAAGCAGCAACTCTACCGCTGCGCTACCGTGCCGCCCTACATCAGCTGGTAGGGAAGGCCGGGCCTGATACAAAAATCGCACTTCTGACCTTGGCACTGCACTGGAAGTGGATCTGGATTGTGTGCCAGATCTCTGGAGTGGGGCCACGTGTCCTGATTCAGAGGTAACGGCATGGTGGATACTCGAGAACTAGTGAGGCATCGTAGCTGTTTGAACACATTTGCCTGAGGCCCAGAAATTATTAGAACATGATACTGGTATTTCCATGACATACTGCAACATCAAGTTTAAGCTCGCTAGTCTCCTGCCTCTGGCACAAGAGGCGCGTGGGTAGGGTGGGGTTTCAACTCTACTAGTGATTTCTCTGGGGGGTTTTTCTGCCTTGAAGCTTTGACTGTGTGCCTTGGGACTCTGAGCTGAAATCTGGTTGAAATCTACTTTTATGTTCCTTCTTTTTGCTGCCAGATAAAGATTGTGTGAAGAAATTCGAAAGGGGACTTTCTGATCAGATGAGTCCTAGCAATCTCAGCTTTCTCCATCTTCTGACCTCTGCTCTAGAACTCGCTGTCATCGTCTAGGACTCTTCCTATTCTTCAACCTTCCCTGCTTCTCTCTCTCCGCCTTTTCTCTGGTTTCGTGACTCAACTGCACTCTGTTGGAGCAAGCATCTCCATAAACTGGAAAAAGTCTCTTAACTTTTTGTTTTTTGGGGTAAGTGCCAGATCCTCTTTATCTCGTGTGCTGCTGCTTGCATGGAATGGTGCTTCCACCCCAGCCCACCTCCACACAGCTTCCCAGTCCTGTTACAGCTGCTACCACTATCCAGTCAGGTGCATTGTCCCGACTAACCCTTCCCAGGGCATCTGCTTAATCCTGTGTGTTCAGGTACTTTGGGTGAGCCAGTTCAACCCTTTCAAAGGGATTTGGATTGTCCATCTGCTGGTTTGGGATTGTTATTTTGGAGGTTATTGTTGGTGGAACTACAATAATACTGGCTTGTACATCGACACTATAACTCAGACCACAAGTCATTTGCACTGATCTTGTATAACCCTGGAGGAATCATTTAGCCAATTGGGTTCAGTCCAGCTTCGAATGCAACAATCTCATTAGTCCTACCCACATGTTTTCAGAAATTTTGGTCAATCTCCAGAGGCAAATATTTGGACCACTTTGAATTTTAAAGATATTTACCAAACAACAGAGATGCTGTTAGAATTCAGCCAGTCAAGAAGCATTGGTAGAAAGAAAGTTGCTCAGAGTTGCAGAAAGGTCACTGACCTGAAACATTGACTGGTTTCTCACTCCACAGGTGCTGCTTGACTGGCTGAGTCCAACGTTTCTGTTTCAGATTCCAGCATTTGGATTTTCATTAGGTTTTCATTACTGAAGAACTGAGATTATTAATCTTCCTGTGTGCAGGAGGGAATTGAAGGATGTGGGTTTAGTGTAGGAAAGGGGCACTAATCTCAACCACCTGCCATGATATTGAATATTGGAAGAAGGTTATCTATGTTTACAACAGGATCTTGATCAACTGAGTCAATGGACTGAGAAAGGGCTGATGGAGTTTAATTCAGATAATGCAAGGTGTTACATTTTAGTAGGACAAACCAGACCAGGACTTGCACAGTAAATGGTAAAGCCCTGGAGAATGTTGTAGAAGAGAGAGACGTAGTGGTGCAAGTACATAGATCCATGTAAGTGGTGACATGAGTAGACAAGGTGGTGAAGGGATTTGGCACGCTTGCCTTTATCGGTCAGTGTATTGAGTTGAGATGTCAAGTTATACCTGTACAAGACGTAGGTGAGACCACATTTGGAGTACTGTGTACAGTTCTGGTTGATCTGCTATTAGGATGTGATTAAAATGAAAACTGTATGAAAAAAGATTTACAAATATGTTGTTAGGTCGATAGGCATCATCATTTCTCAATTTGTATGTCTGCTTCTTTCAATGTGCATGGTTAGGCCAGTGAGAAGATATTTGCTAGTTAGGATAGAGTTCAAATGGCAGGAACTGTAAAGCAAAAGCACATGAAACTTGTAAATGTATGCATTCCCATAGAAAATGGGGTTTGATTGAGGGCAGTGCTGCACCAGTAATCGCTGAAATACAATGCAAGGATCCATGTTCACCTTGTTCCCATTTCTACAAATGGTATCTATTGTGTTAAATGTGCTGATGCAACAAGCCCATTCTGTGTGAGGTGCTTTTTTTTAAATTTGGGTTGGTACAAGTCAGGCAAGCATTCCACCTTCTATCGGAATTACTTCTAAACTTTGACTAAACTTCCAAGCTAGTTTGGGATGCTTTCTCCACCGAACCTGCACTTAAAGGGAGGGCGTTGCAAATGTAAGGACTTGAAATTCAGTGTGTAAATAGCAGCAGACTCGATCAGTTCTGCCAGCTCCTTGTTTTCTACCACTTCTTCCATATCTGATTTTTTTCCACCACTTCCTCCATGCCTGATGTTGACCTGTATTCCATTTTTCTCCCTTGCTTTCAATAGAACAAGTTACTCGTGCAAAAGAAGAGAACATGGGTATGCACCAGGTCCTCGATCAAACTCTACAGGAACTGCACAACTTGTAAGGAGGCGAGAAGATCACAACTCAATGTGACCATTTTCATCTGACTGCCCATGACTCTACATTCCATATCGTCCTCTCCCTCATCAATCGTCGACTTAGCTCGATTATTATCAAATGTGGACCAAAGTTTTTATTTTGTATTTTGTTGAATTTTTATTGCGCTATTCGGTTCTTTCCTTGCCCTTCCCCACACATGTACACACAGTCTCTCTCCTATTGTTAGATTAAGCACATAAGTAAACTCTCTCTTCTGGACGTGAAGCAAGGAAGTGCAGGTTTGGGGCATGACCTGCCCTGTATTTTGTGGAACTCCAGGTAGAGCCTGCAGCCTGAAATCTCGTCAGCCTGTTGCTGTCCATGTTTATTGTGCTGCCAACTATTGTACTCGCTAGCTTTGTTCTACATTTCAGTGGGTGAGGTTACTCATTAGATCCAGGAAGGTAACTGGCAGTGCAAGCTAGTACCCAGCTGATCACTTCATCTGATTTTTGAGTCTCTTCAATTCTTGCAACAAGATGTCCCTTTGTGGGCCAAGGTTACCTGGGTCCCTTCCCAAAGCCAGCAGTGGAGAGCCCCAAGTCCCAAGTTTGCTGATTGATTTGTTGTGCAACAGTCTGCAAAATGTAGTCATTCCACGTGTACTGAGGTTGGGAGATCCAAATGTAGGAACACATGAAGCTTGCTTATGTTGAGACATGGGTTCTTTAACCGAACCCATCTCCTTTTCCTGCATGGAGTAATCCAAAACACGGGGGAGAAGATTTGAGAAATGCCTCGGCTAATGCTGGTTTCACTTTAGTCTTGCATTGCAACCCCAATCCAGTGTCACCTCAACGATTCAAGTGAGTTGTTTTGCAGCTCATATATTGGAATGTGCCTTTATACTTTTACTCAGTGGGTGAAGGCTTATTTGCATTAGAAAAAAAGAATGGACAGTTGATTTGGACTTGCTGCATGGTGTTAAATAGATCATTCTCCGATCCTCAAACAGCCCTCAGTAGCATAAAAACACGCAAAACTCTTCCAAGGGCTGGAGATGTCCCAATACCATAGCATGAGCTAGGTTACAGTTTCTTTACAACATAATCAAAAGTGACTTTCCCCTTTAAGAAAGTGCAGAAGTGCCTCTCCTCAGCATTAGTTGTGACTGACACTGATTTTTTTTTAAACTGTTTTATACAAATCACACACTTGCTGGACCTTGAACACAGAAACAAGACACTGTTTGTATTAAAGATGATGTGGCACTGGATTAAAAGGGAATGCACACCCCAAACAGTTGTCTTGGGGAATGATGATGTGATCTGCATTTACACTGGTGATGTTGACCAATAAGCAAATAAAATGACTCACTGCTGAAGAAATCTTGTTGTTTGATTGTTCCATTCATTGCAGCTTCCTTCAGTAATTCGTGTGGCACTAATGTGCCGTGTAAAGATAGTTCCTTAAATCACTGGAGTGTGTGGCCTTGGTCTCCAGGTTGATCTGAAGCCTGCTCTGCCATTTAGTTCCAATCGTGGCAAATCTTGATCTCCAGAATCTACAGGCCTTTGGAGAAAAATAATTCAGAATTTCAATACTGCTGTTGCTGTTTGTGAATAAAGTCAGGAAATAAATCATCCTCAAATATGCCCCCTCATTACCAATCCCCTTTCTAGAGCACATAAGTTTCTGTGCTTATAATTCATTTAAGACCACTGCTCTTGTCTTGTTACAGAGTCCCTGGATGATGCCGAGGGAGGGTGTGTAGTAATTGGTGTTACATCTGCATTTGAAGGAGAAAGTACCTGGGGACAGGACAGCTTAGGTGGGAGGGGTGAGTTGACCAAAGAGTTGTGGAGGGAATGGCATCTGTGGAAAATACTGGGGATGGGAAGTTGCGATCTGTGATGGGATCATGTCGAAGGTGGTGGGAATGTCAGAGAATGCTGTGATGTGGGCCACAGCAACCTTTTCAGGTGAGACAGGTTCACATGCACCTCTTCAAACCTTGACGACTGTATACAGAGTTCCCAATGTGGCCTTTGTATCAGCAAGACCAAAGACCATGAGTAAATGTAGCGATGGTGCCAAAGACTTGGACTCAGTCCATTAAGGCTTGCTGGATCTCCTGGTTGCTAACCACTTTAACTCCTGTTCCCATACCAATCTTTCAGTCTTGGACCTCTTCCATGGTAGAGTGAAGCCACATGCAAAATGGAGGAATAGCACCTCTCATTCTGCTTGAGTAGCTTCGAAGCCAACAATATAAACATTGGATTCTCCAATTTTAAATACTAACCCCCCCCCTCCCCGATGCTCACTCTTTACCTTGCTCCTTTTCCTGCAACCCTACCCCTCCCACATATTTCCCATAAATCTCTCAATTTGGCTTTACTTTTCACTCCTTATCTGACATCCATTTGTCTCCTTTTCATTTCTAGCTTTGCCATTTACTCCACCCATCTGCCAAGCAATCCTCCTTCACCTGTATCCACCTATAACTTGCCAGGCATTGGCCCATCCCCACCACTCTTTTCCAGATTCCCCTCCGTCCCCCACCACCCCACTCCAATCAGTCCGAACAAAGAGTCCCAACACAAAAAGTTGTCTCCATTCCCACCACAGATGTGGGCTGACCAGCTGAGTTACTCCAGCACTTTGTATTCTCAAGATTCCAGCACCTGCACTTCTTTGCGTTTCTTATGCTGAATGCCTCAGCCTTTGATGGCAAACTAACCAAATGCCTTCCTCACTACCTCTGTCATATTAAAAGATACATCAAACCATTTAGAGCACCAGCATTTATTTGGAGAGGAGGGGGGGACATGTAAATCACAGTAATATGTTATTTTAAACATACTCTTTTCAGGTTGCAAAGATTGATCACTATTTCATGAAAAAAAATGTTGGAACCCCAGAGAAGACAAAGTATTAGCAGTGTGGTGAGGAAGAGCAGTTAGAGGAGATTGAAAAGGTCAAACATCATTTTCTTCAGTTAAAGTCCAAGAGTTGAAGATGATATAACAAAGGTCTTAAAAATAATGAACAGTTTGGGTGGGGTGGATGTGGGGAAAGTATTTCTGTGAGCAGAAGAATTCTGTAAATACAGAAAATTACCAATGAACTCAAGAAGGAATCACTATACTCAAACAGCAGAAGGAATGTGGAGTTTGCTGAAACTGCTGAATAATCAGTATAATTCAGGGTGCCTCTTTTGTTCGAACTGATTCCAGATGCTGCAAAACTGCCGGCAAATACTCCTGACAAAATGAATTCCCACCACCAATGTGCAATGATAGGAAGAGAAAAAGACCTGAGCAAAGTTCAAGAGGATAAAGGAGAACTCAGGCCACTGTTGACAATGAGGGATGACTGCCAGGAATGATTGGAGTGGGAATCAGGGAGGAGGGTGACATGGCAATGAGAAGAACAAAGTCAATGTAATCAAGACTGAGGGACAGCAGAATGGCCATGTAGGTGGGGCAGAGGAAGAAGAGTTGCAGATTCAGCCTGAATGAAGCGTAATAGAGTACTGGAATGAACTGGAGGATAGGGGATCAGTGATTAGGGGGAGTAGAGAAGAGGGAGAGTAAGGGAAGAGAAGTGGGATGACGGGAAGGAGGAGCTGGGTGCGTGGAGGAGTGAGGCGAGAAGCCGTTGTGGGAAGTGCAGCGTGAGAGGACGCTCAGTCACACATTCCCCAAGGGAGAAGGTCTGGATCACACAAGGAATTCAGACACATTCCAGATAGCCCCGTTTGTGGTGCTCTGCGCTCGAGCCACTTTCTGAACATTGTGCCTTTAAAGGGACATTTCCATTGCAAAATTAAAGATAAATGCTATAAAAATCTGATGCGGTGTGAGAAGCGATCCAGCTGCTTCACCACTGAACAGTAATGTGCAGGTAGATACTTTAGTGCGGACAAAATACATTTTAAAATTGCTTATTTTAATTCAGGGTTTATGCTGTTGTTGGATGCATTCCTGAAGATCACTTCCCATTTCCACAAATGACATGGATGACAGATTCAAAACCGATTTGCATGTTTAATAACCCTGTGATTTTTTTTCAGAATTGCTACATCAGTGCCAGGAGATTAATTTTAGCAAATCTTTGGGAGTTACAAACCATTAGTTCAGGAAATTATTCTTTTGAGCCCCTTATTCTTTCGCACCCTTACAAAAGAATCACAGAATTGTGGAAGGGATATTAGCAATACGTGGCCCATCTGACACAAAGTCAGCAGATAAGTTACAGGAAAGTATTGGATATGTTCAGTGCTTTAGTTTTGTCGTGGGTAAAATGCATGAGAGCTTTGTTGCTATGGTGAGCATTCTATTGAATAGGAGGATACCTTTCGCTGAGACCAGAATAAAATCTACACCCCTGTTCTACTGTAGGCATTACTGTAGTCAGAGATTCCCAATGCTCCCAGCTTAGTCTGGGGCCATCCTTAAGTACTTTGGCCTTGAGAATTGTCTTCAGTTCCAAAGAAGAAAGATGCCAACAGTAAAAGTCATTGCAAAAACTTTTGAACTAACAGGTGTCACCCGATTGAGGATTGAGATGTTCACTGTGGTACTCAGGGGAAACTATAGATTTAGGGTAAAACCAGCAGTAGTGTCAGAAGCTAGCCCCAAATGTTGAGATTCCTCAATACAGCTCAACAAGAGGTTTAGAAAAATGGGCCATCTCAGGGAGGGGGAGTGGGAGATAGAGAAAATAAAGGAGAGATGGGGGAGGGAAAGAGAATCAAAGGCAGAGAAAGAGAAAGAGAAAGAGGGCTGCAGACAGCAACTTTGAGTCTTAAAGAGGTACCAACTGATTTTCAAGTAAAAGTTAAACAAAGACTGGCAACATCAATCTGTAATAATGGGGACTTGTTGGGACAAACAGACAGAGGACCCAGACACTGTGACTTTCAGTGGGAAATGAAAGGAAATTACTTTTCATGTACATGCAGCCCCCATAGACAGCCTGAGGGTGCATAACAAGGCGTGTAAATCATTCCTACAGGGAAAAGACAGAGATTTTTCTCTTGGCCACTAACATTCCTGAGGTTAAAGACAGAGAATGTGCAGGCAGTCAGTACCGCAGAAAACATTAATAAAATATTTTGATCTCAGAAATCAGTGTTGAAAGACATTGTACACTCACTCACTTAGCATCTCTGCAGACAGCCACTTGCAAAGCAGAACAGATATTAGAAGATGAAAATCAAAAAGAAATGCAGATGCTGGAAATCTGAAATTAAAAACTGATAATGATGGAAACACTCAGCAGTTCAGGCAGCATCTGTGGAAAGAGAAAGAGTTAACGTTTCAGATCCAGTACCCCTCACCAGAACAATTTTGTTTTTCCCTAGATGCAGTTTGACTTGCTGAGTGTTTCCAGCATTTCATTTCAGGAGTTATACAAGTACTTCAGCCAGCAGTCATCTAGATAATGGAGAGCTTTATGTTAGGCACATAAAATGAAAAGAGGTGAAAGAGTGAGTGTTCTTATCGGTGTGCTAAAAGACCTACCAAAGCACTGGCAAGCATTTAAATAATGCACGGAGACATGTCAGCTTTGATCCAGTTGAATAAATCCAATATAAGCTGTTGGGCACAAAAAGCTTAGATATGATTTGGAGTATAGAATGTAACTTCCATTGAGATGGTTGCCAAAAATGCCAGGGAATTCCATGTTTCATGAGCCACACAGATGTGAGTGTAGCTTCAAATCAAAGGGTAGTTCCCAATGTCCAGAAATAGGGTCAGTGTTATAGGTGCACTCATTCACCATGAAGCTCTTCTGTAAAAGAGTTTCACCAACACACATGCCAGAAGCAGTAGTCAGTCGATAGTATAGCAGTCGGTTCGTCGATTGAATTGCAGTATCATGCAACACAGGGCAATACATTACAGCTCTGCTTCTAATGCAATACTGGCACAGTGGAGTTAGAAGTTATAAAAGAGAGACTCTGTAGAATCTCATTCCTGCTACAGCAACTATTTTGTACTTCAATTATTCTCCAAGCAATTGGAGTGATGGACAACAGGACACCTGCTTGAAGGAAAATCATTAGTGATGTAGATTGACAGCTGCTGACTTGCAATATGGGAAGGGATTCCCAAATGGTTAGCAGATCAGCCATTTTAGTAAAGGATGCAGAAAGTCTTAAGAAAGATTAAGAATGATTCAGGTGAAGCTTTGAAGGTTTTGGGATAGAGGCATAGAGTCAACTGTTGCTGCAGTAACAGGAAAGCAGTGAGTTATGCCAAAAGGATGCAGCCAGAGATAGACATACAACTGAGGAACTGACTGGGAAAGCCAGGCAACAGAAAAAATCTGCAGTGACTGTGAACAGTGTTATACACTTGTATTTAAAGATGGAAAACAGCCTGATGCACACATGTAGAATATACAAATGGACTAAGTGGATATAGAAGGTAGTGGTATCATCATGTGCATCATAAGTAAGCAACACGTGCTGCATGCGTTTCAGTGTGATCAGAGTGCAGTCCACACTGCTCTGTAGCTCCTGTTGTCCCATGGATACTGTTGATGGAACTCCCAGTGCAAACCGAGGCCATCCCTCCATCCCTCCACCCCTCCCCCAACCACATTACATCACTGATTCTATTCACTTCAGCCAACATTTTATTAAATGGGAGTAGAAGTAAATATTTTATTTATAGACTTGATGATTGTAAAATTTTATTGACTGAACAAAGGTTTAACAATCAATCAATCTGTAGTTGGCCTCCCAGTGTCTAGACTAAATAATTATGTGAGTTGTCTATGTGGCTGGCAATATAAATATTTAACAAGCATTTATCCATTTAAATGTCCTGGCCAGCAGGATGTACTCCTCTGGGTCGATGCAGAGTTTTGACCAAAAACGTCAACCATTCCTCTATTCCTATAGATGCTGCTTGACCTGCTGAGTTCCTCCAACAAAGTATTTATTGCTCCAGATCTTTATTTTGCTGCACAAAACTGGGCTGGGATATGCTGTACAGTGACCCCGAAAGATCCACTATGTTGGTATAAACTGTCTGCTTGCTGCAGACACACCTCATAAAGAAATATTATCACTCTCACCCTGGAAATGCCTCAGCTCTTGTTTCATTAATTCATTCACATACAGTGTGTAAGTCCAGCATCCTCTGCATCCCTTATTATCTTTGAGAAAATGCTGCTGTGTTGTCTCCTTGAACCAATACAGAATCAGTAAGGTGGGAAATTACAGGACTGTAGCTGCCGATTGTGAAAGAAGAGTAATGTAGCTCCTGGGTAAGTTGATGCGAAGGGCTACATGCAAGCAGCAGCAGCCCTTGTCCTTCCAGGACTCATAAAAGGTTGTCCTACGGATCATCCCACGTGAGTCTGTTCTGCCATTCAGTTAGATTAGGTCTGACTTATAACACATCATACTCTGTCTTCATCATTCGCTGACTTAACATTTGTGATTTGTCCCAGGGGAACCAACAGAGCAGAAATGGCTTCTTGTACACACGAATCCCATCTGGAAGAAGGGTTGTGTGTTGCTGGAGCAATAGTCAGGAGTATGGGCCCAGGCCAGGATCTGGAATATTTGTATTATATAAGTTGAAAATAATTTAGATGCACAATGGGATTTGCTGGCCTAAGTGATACCTGCATTTGATTGCTATCTGCAGAAAGTCCATACCCCTATCCCTCATGAATAACAAGGACTCAGTGTATCCACTTAAAAGGACACAAAGTGCTGAAGTAACTTAACAGGTCAAGCAGCATCTCTGGAGAACGTGGATCGGTGATATTTCAGGTCAAGACCCTTCTTCAGACTGATTGTAGTGGGGTGGGGTGGGGAGAAGAAAGATGGAAGAGGGAAGAGGCAGGACAAAGTGTGGGAGGTAATAGGTGACAATAGACAATAGGTGCAGGAGTAGGCCATTCGCCCTTCGAGCCAGCTCCACCATTCACTGTGATCATGGCTGATCATCCACAATTAGTACCCCGTTCCTGCCTTCTCCCCATATCCCTTGACTCCGCTATCTTTAAGAGCTCTATCTAACTCTCTTGAAAGCATCCAGAGAATTGGCCTCCATTGCCTTCTAAGGCAGAGAATTCCACAGATTCACAACTCTCGGAGTGAAAAAGTCACCCCTTGCAAGGGACTGAATATCATTCCTTACCAACAACCCCACCCCCTCTGCCCACCTGTCTGTCTTTTCGATAGGACGTATACCCCTGAATATTCAGTTCCCAGCCCTGGTCCTCTTGCAGCCAAGTCTCTGTAATTCCCACAACATCATACTTTCCATTTTCTAACTGAGTCTCAAGCTCATCCACTTTATTTCTTATACTTCACACATTCGTATACAGCACTTTAACCGGTATTCACCTCTCCTCTCACACAGGTCACAATTGGCCCTGGCTGAGATGGAAGGAAGCAAGGTTTTTTTTTTTGATAGGCAGATGGCCAGAGATGAAAGCTGAGGGCAAGTCTGGGTGGAGCACAGGGGAGGAGAGGAGGAGGAGAGGGAAGAAATAGGGGGGTGTGGGGAAGAAAGGGGGGTAATTGTGGGGGGTAATAGGAGATTATCTAAAATTGGAGAATTCATTGTCTACTTGCCTTGGTTCTGCAGCACTTTGCACTGTTACCAGGAGTGTGAAACACAAGCATGAAGAATAGCATCTCATCTTCCAATCGGACTCATTGCACCTTCTGGACTCACCAACGTTTGGTGACTTGCTCTGACTTTCTGCTTGTATCAGAACTGACCATTTCTGCATTAATCCATTCTGATTTTGGCTCAGTATTTCTCTCTCCATTCGCACAGTCTGACTGCTGGACATGTCCCACGGCCTTGCTACTAGCACCACTTAACACTTAAAGAAATGCGATGGGTTTCTAACTGCCAGAGTAACCCATTTTGTCTTACCCTATCAGAGATATTCCCTTTTTGTTCTACCTCACCTTCTCTGCAACTGAAAACGAACTTGTTGTCTCTCGTTTTCAGTTCTGATGAGTGGGGTCTCAGGTCTGAGATTTTTCACAGATGCTAGCTGATCTGCTGAGTGTTTTGAGCATTTTCGGTGTTTCTTTCAGATTTCCAGCAATCTGCAGTTTTTTCGTGATTTTTTAAAAAAAGTACCACTCTCAGATTTAAAAGTTTCAATTGATTCAAACGAATTACTTTTAGTTTTCAGTTCATTAGTGACAAATAAGTGTTTTTGCCTCCCAGTTTTGACCTTCTACCCATATAAATATCCTCATGTATGCTTTGTGTGTGTGGGTGTGTGTGCGTCGTGAAGAATATAACCATGGATGTTGAATAGTTCACTCCCTCCTCCCCCTCCCAGGCTCACGGTTGTGTTTTTATCTTTTCACAGTAGTTCGGTACGCTACAGTGCAATTTCAAATTACAGGCAGCAAAAGAAAATGGCTTATTCAAGGCAAAAGAATTCACACAATCCTTCCGTTGCCATCTGATGAGCAAGCACGATTCATTGTCTCAGCAATGACCTTATAAGGCCATGTTGGCTGCTGCTGATCAGTGGGAAGATGCAGTACCAGGACAGATTTTAATCTTTTGGAGAAATCCAAACATGTCTGGATCCACCCCAGGAAAAGTCCGTAGGATGTTTCAATAGTTCCTTAAGCCAAAATTGTGACGCAAACTCTGCAATGAACTGCAAGATTGGGTTCAGTGGTTCTTAATGAGAACCACTTCAAAAATAAAACAGACCTGAGACCACTGAAAAAAACTGGTCTGTCCCAACAGCTGCTGACAACCTTCTACTGCTGCACCACAGAGAGCATCCTAACGTATGGCATCTCTGTGTGGTATCTCAGCTGCACAGTGGCGGAGAGGAGACCTCTTCAGCGGGTAGTCTACAGAGCTCAGAAGATTATCGGGACACAGCTACCAGCCTTGGAGGGCATCTACAATACACGATGCCTCAGGAAAGCCACCAGCATTCATAAAGACTCCTCACACCCCTGCAATAGTCTGTTCAAACTTCTACCATCCGGCAGACGTTACAAGGCCTTCTACGCCCGCACCCCCAGACTTAGGAACAGCTTCATCCCCAGAGCTATAGCTACTCTGAACCGGTCCTGCTGAGTGCCCCCCCATGAACTGTCTCCTTCGGATGGTCATGTCGCACATCGACCAGGCACAGACCTATTTGCACTGTTTTAATTTTGTTTCTCTGGGTTGTCTAAATTTCTTTTGTTTAACTAATTAATTTATTGCATCGAATGGAAGTCGCATTCCCAATCTCATTGTACCCCTCTACAATGACCATAAAGATATATTGTATTGTATTGTATTGAAGAAGTTGAAACCTCCTCAAGGTATGCGTACTTTGAAGAAGACGGGTCCCAATCCAAAACGTCACATATTCATGTTCTCCAGAGTTGTTGCCTGACCTGCTGAGTTACTCCAATAATTTGTGTCTCTTTGGTAAACCAACATCTGCAGTTCCTAGTGTCTGCGGATTAACTTGCATCCCTTAAGGAAGGGAATCAGTTCCCTCTCCCTGGTCTGGCCTATATAAAATTGTCTCAGCCTTAAGTGGGCTAGGAGGTCATTCAGTTGCAAAAGTAAATGGTAAATGGTAATAAAAAAACACATGCAGGTGGGACTAGTGTGGATGGGCATCTTGGTCGGCATAGGTAGTTGGGTCGTAGGGTCTGTTTCCATGCTGTATGATTATCTCTCTCTTCCCTGCACACTTTGTTGCCTATAGACTTGTACCATCCATGAATTTGAAGGGTAGTCTGCTTTGTGGGTAATTAGGTTGCCATGCTCCAAAGAAATGGGTGAACTGTGGTGTCAGAGAGCAGAAATAAGTGCTTCGGAGAGGAGAACACAAGAACGTTCCTTGGTACAGTATGTTAAACTGAACGATTGCTGTTTTACTCAGTACCAGAAAATTAATTAGACAAAAACTTTAAAAAAAGATCTGTGAGACAATTGGTGGATATCTGTGCATGATTTTCCTGTTTTATATAGATACATAGACAATAGGTGCAGAAGTATGCCATTCGGCCCTTCGAGCCAGCACCGCCATTCAATGTGATCATGGCTGATCATCCACAATTAGTAGCCCGTTCCTGCCTTCTCCCCATACCCCTTGATTCCACTAGCCCTAAGAGCTCTATCAAACTCTCTTTTGTCATAAGATTCTTATGAAGCAG
Source organism: Rhinoraja longicauda (assembly GCF_053455715.1). Lineage (NCBI taxonomy): Eukaryota > Metazoa > Chordata > Chondrichthyes > Rajiformes > Arhynchobatidae > Rhinoraja > Rhinoraja longicauda. The sequence goes on along the minus strand of NC_135980.1, from coordinate 16,929,689 downwards.
AAGGCAAGATAACAGAAGTTGCTGAATTCAGAGGCAACGTGGCTGACAGTCATTACTCCTTGGAGCTGCTAAAGGTGAGAAAAAGACGAATTCCAGCAGCAATCACACAGTTCTCTTGTCCAGTTTATAGAGTTATACACCGCGGAAACAGGCTCTTCAGCCCAACTTGCCTACGCCGACCAAAGTGCCCCATCACCACTAATCCCACTTTGTGTCTACCTTTGGTATAAACCAGCATCTGCAGTTCTTCGTTTGTACAGGATCTAGATCAGATGGGAAAGGGGTTTAAGAAATGACAGATGGAATTTAACTGTTTAACTGGGACATGTGTGAAATGTTTCACTTTGGTAGTTAAACAAGGGCAGGACTTGCACAGTAAATGACAGTGCCCTGGAGAGTTTTGCAGAATGGAGACGAGGGGCACAGATGCATAGTTCCCTGAAAGTGACAATATAGGTAGACAGGATGAGGAGGAAGGAGTTTGGCATGCCGATCTTCATCAGTCAGGGCATAAGAGTATAAAAATTTGGACATCATGTTAGAACTGTACAAGACATTGATGAATGGATGAATTGATTAATGAATCTTTGTTGTCACATGTTGCAGTGAGATTATTCATTTTCAATACCCAAATTTACAAAGTTGCACAAGTATTTCACTTTGTCCCCAATGGTCTCCCTTTGTTCTCTCGTGCTAAATGCAAGCAAATGGCTTTTGCTCAGGAAGGCACCTTGATCAGTGTGGATGAGTTGAGCTAAAGGTTAAAGGGCCTGATTCCATGCTCTATGACTCCAAACAAGTCGTAGTGCAGCTGACTCATAGCATCAGCACCCAAGTATCACCCCCCCCCCCCCCCTACCAACCCATCCAGCATGTCGATTTATTCACAAAATGCTGGAGTAACTCAGCAGGTCAGGCAGCATCTCGGGAGATGCTGCCTGACCTGCTGAGTTATTCCAGCATTTTGTGAATAAATCAATTTGTACCAGCATCTACAGTTATTTTCTTATACCATCCAGCATGTCTGTGGGAAGTTTGCATGCTTTCGCTGTGACTGCATGGGCTTCCTCCAGGTGTTCCAGTCTGCTGCAAAAGACATGTTGGTAGGTTAATTATCACTTACAAATTACCCGCAGTGTAGCTAGGTGACAGGAGACTTGGGGGAGTTGATGTGAAAGAAAGAGAGAGAGATATGTAGAGGAAGGGATTGATGACTTTGCTCTATGAGCTGGAAAAGCCTAAATGGGCCAATGAGCCACCCCCCGTGTCGTGAGAATTATCAGTTCAGAGTTTCTCTGAAAATATTTTTCTTAGTCATGATGTAACTGTGGACTAGAAATCTTTTTCCTGACCAAGAAAAATTGTTTAATGATAGTGTGTGACCCTTTGACAAACATCTGGACACGTTCTGCACCAGCAATGCCGGACTCTCACCGAGATAAAGGATGGGCACAGAGCGAGGCTGGCTGACCTTGACCGACTCCCATCTCAAGTGATCCGTCCGAGAGCTGCAGGCGGGAGATAAGCCGCCTGGGTGGCCCCGAGACATGAGATTCAAAGCTGGGTTCAGGAAAGGGAGGTGGAGCGAGGAAAGGGGGTGCGGAGGGAGAGTTCAGGGGGGAGAGTTCAGAGGGAAGAGTCAGGGGAAAGAGTCAGAAGAGAGAGTCAGGTGGGTACCTGACAGCAATGGAGACCAGGCAGGCAGGGCTAGGAGGAATCTGAAATTGAGACGTAGTGTTTTACAGCACAGAAACAGGCCCTTTGACCCAACTTGTCCATGATGACTGACCAAGTTATCGACCTGAGCTAGTCCCATTTGCTGTATTTGGACCATATCTTTTTCAACCTTTCATATCCAGTAGCTCACCAAAGATCTCTTACATGTAATTTTACCGCTGAAGTGTAATTAACCAGAAAATATTGATACACTCAGGCTCTGTAGAGAGAGACAATGAAAGTCAGGCAGCCTCTGTGGAGGGAGTTTTCATGAAGGCTCTTTAACCTGAGATATTGTTTCTCTCCGCAGAGGCTGCTGGCCTGCTGAGCATTTTCTGTTCATATTATCAACTATTGAAGTGGTTTTAAATGTTTAAAAAATGTTAATGCAATACTTTAAAAGTAAAAATAATGTTAAAAACAACTTACAGTAAAAGTAATCATCAGATCAGGGCCTTCCCTTCAGGTGGACTGGACTCTGATCCCTTGCAAACTGTGGCCATGCGGGCTCGCAGAGATGGGTTCCCAGTGTAATGTGGGGGAGTCCCAATACATCTGGGTTCTGCCTCAAGCCAGAGCCCCACCTCCCTCTCTTCTTGTCCCAGACTGGAGCATTGCTGCCCAGCTCCCATTTCCTGGGCTCTGATGACACCTGGTGGACAAGCTCTGCTTTCCCAATGAAAGGTGGAATTTGAATGAATTCCCCAGTCATAGTCATACTGCGTGGAAACATGCCCTTCGAACCAACTAGTCCCACATGCCTGGATAAAGCTCATATCCCTCTAAACCTTTCCTATCCATGTACCTGTCTAATGGCTTTTCAATGCTGTTATAGACAATAGTCGTCGTGGGAATACCATTAGTCCTTTCTCCAGAGGTAGAATTAACAGTCAATGGTGCAGCTTCACTGACAGACAGCCTGGTATGACCAAATACAAGTACAAAGAAAGTTGTAAAAATGTTTTTTTCCAATGGTTTCCTTTACATGTTATTTTGTTATGTATTAATGATTTGGACAAATGTAAGATCCATGATTCAGAAGTTTACTGATGATATCAATATTTCTGGGAGGTTTGTAGCAAGGAAGAACGATGTAAACTGGAGGCTCCATCGTAGCTGCTGAGACTTCACCGCCGCCGAGGCTCCATCACTGCCCCCGAGGCTCCATTGGCCCATGAAGGTTTTGCCACCGGCTTCTCTGGCAAAGCCTTCCTGGGCCAATGGAGCCCCGGGGGCAGTGATTAAGCCTTGGCGGCAGTGGAGCCTCAGCAGCGGCCTCCCGGTAGGCGTCTGTCGCCGCGGCTTCCTAGGAGGCCTGTGGGGGCAAGTCACGCCTACTGGGAGCTGTTCTTCGGTGGGAGGGGATAGTTCATGAGGGGAATAAATAGGTTGAATGCAATGTTTTCGCCCAGGGTAAGGGAATCAAAAATGAAAGGACATAAGTTTAAACTGAGAGGGGTAAAGATTTAACAGGAACCTGAGGGGCATCTTTTTCACAGTGGTGGGTATATGGAACAAGCAGACAGAGGCTGGTACAATGACAGCATTTAAAGATACTTGGACAGGTACATGTATAGAAAAGGTTTAGAGGGATCAGGACCAAATGTGGGAAAATGGGACTGGCTTAGATGGGGCATTTGGTTAGCATGAACACATTGAGTCTAAGGGCCTGTTTCCGTGCTGTATGACTCTATGACCCCACGTATGAGGAGATTTCGGACTCCACATAACCAAAAATATAACAACACAGCAATATGCCCGTTGAAAATCTGAATACATTGCATTTACCCATTTCCGGTTATCCAGCTTGTTAATGTTATCTGGCTTGTTAGTGTTCTAGAACATTATCAGTGTTCTATGATATATCTGATCAAGCTCCAGAGATTTATCTACCATCATACATTTTTTAGATGTCCAGCACCTCCATTGTAATTCGACCATCCTCAAGACATTGCCATTAACTTTCCTAAGTTCATGTCAGTCTACATGGTAAAAGCAGAGGAAAAATATTAATTGAGAGTCTCGCCATTTCCTGTGGCTCCACATGCAGATATCCACTTTAGTCTTTGAAGGATTCAAAATACACTAAGACCCTTTTCTCTTGTTAGTCATTCTTTGTCCCTTAATATACTGTATTTTAAAATCTCTTTGGATTCTCCTTAATCTTCTCTGCAAAGCTCCCACATGTCCCCTTTTTGTCCTCTTGATTTCTTTCTTAAGTATAGTCCTGCATTCCCAAAACACCTTTAGGGATTGACTTAATGCCAGCTGTCTGCACCTGACCCATGCCTCCTTTTTTCTGACCAGACCCTCAATATCTCGACATTTCCAGGTTCCCTAACAAAACCAGCATTGCCCTTCATTCTAATAGGCACGTGCAGATCTTGATTATCTCACTTTTAAAATCCTCCCAGCTGCCAGATATCCCCTTTCCCATAAATAACCCAACTCTATTCAACTTATGTAAGCTAATGCCGTCAGAATTTGTCATGGCCCAATTTAGAACGTTAACACATGGACCGATTTTGTTCTTTTCCATGACTATTTAAAAACAAATTGAACAATGTGACTGGTTCCAAAGTGCTCCCCCAGTAATACCTTAGTCATTTGCCCTGCCCTATTTCCTAGGACTAGGTCAAGCTTTGTCCTCTCCCTGAGGAAACATTTTTGTGGAACACACTTGACCTTTAGCATTGACCACCTTCTAAACCTTTAGCATTATGGCAGTGTAATTGGGACCATCTAATAATCTATCGGGGCCCATTCAGAATCTTAAGATGTTGACCTACGGCACGGTAGCGCAGCGGTAGAGTTGCTGCTTTACAGCGAATGCAGCGCCGGAGACTCAGGTTCGATCCTGACTACGGGTGCTGCACTGTAAGGAGTTTGTACGTTCTCCCCGTGACCTGCGTGGGTTTTCTCCGAGATCTTCGGTTTCCTCCCACACTCCAAAGACGTACAGGTATGTAGGTTAATTGGCTAGGTAAAGGTAAAAATTGTCCCTAGTGGGTGAAGGATAGTGTTAATGTGCGGGGATCGCTGGGCGGCACGGACTTGGTGGGCCGAAAAGGCCTGTTTCCGGCTGTATATATATGATATGATATGATATGATATGATATGTTAGATCATGTTCTATGCATCCACTCTGTTTGTAGCCACCTCTTTTAAACACTAGGATGTCGGCCATCAAGCTCAAATGATTTTTCATGTTTGGTCTCATTAATTTAACTCATGCACCTCATATTTCGCTTGGGCAGCTTACAGCCCAGCGGTATGAACATTGACTTCTCTAACTTTAGATTGTTCCTCTGTTCCTCTGTCCCTCCTTTCCCCGTCCCCTTCCCAGTTCTCCCACTGTCTTCCTGTCTCCACCTATATCCTTTCTTTGTCCCGCCCTCCCCCCCCCCCCCCCCGACATCAATCTGAAGAAGGGTCTCGACCCAAAAACGTCACCGATTCCTTCTCTCCAGAGATGCTGCCTGTCCCGCTGAGTTACTCCGGCATTTTGTGATTCCTTCGATTTGTACCAGCATCCGCAATTATTTTCCTACACAGTTCATTAAATATGATCAATTGGCCTGATACAGACAGAGTGGATCTCTAATGCAAATATTCAGTTTTGTTTTCTGTTTTCTGTTTTCTACTGCACAACCGCCAACAGCTGGGCTATCATTAACATCCACAGTTTAAAGATCACGAAGCGGCAACTCTTCAAGAAATAGTTATAAATGTCAACTGATCCAAGAAGTTGAACCAAAATAATTGTTTGCAAACATTTTATATACGATTATACAGAGAGTTGTGTTGTGAACACTGCCCAGTCTAGTGCACAGAATCTGCATACTAAAATGGCGCTGAAATTTACCTATGACCTACTACGGTTTTTGGGGTCGAGTGGTCTATCTTGCTCCTCTAGTACCGTTGATTTTGCTCCTCTAGTACCTTTGATAGTACCCGCCTTCCCGCCCGCTGGTGGCGGAGAGGTCTAGTGTCTGCGCGCGCACACGGACTGGCCTCCCGCGCTTGCGGCGTCCACGCACGCGCAGCAGGCGGCCCCGGTTTTTCCCTGCAGTAGCCGGCGCCATTTTGTAGCCTTGTCGTGGAGCGGCGGTTTGCAGTGATGGCGGCAGAAAGCGTGGCGGTTGGTGAGGCGGTCGACGAGTTACGCAGGATTACCGAGCTCAGGGTGGTGGACTTGAAAGCGCAACTGAAGAAGAGAAATCTTGATACCAGCGGGAACAAGAGCGTGCTGGTGGAGCGGCTCCGCAAGGTGAGGGGTCGAGGCGGGTGCCAACGGCGAGGCCCTGTCCCCGTTGTCTCCCGGCTCCGGAGAAGCGGTCAGCAAACATGGCTGGCAATCGGCCCCGTGGTTGAGGCCGCAGTGCCTGTACACTTCGAGGCCCACTCGCTGTTTATTTCTACCATTTCCCTGGCGTTCATCTTAATATAAATTTTCTTTAACTGAGTTTCGGTGTTAATTCCCATTTATTTCCTTCACGTAAAAATCAATGTCTCTTTTCAAGATCGCAGGAATTTTTCACTGACTGTGGGACCTCTCTTAACACCCAACCTTCGCTCGAAACGTCTTCTGCTAAAATGCACCACTTAATTATCTTGTCACGGTTGCCCCAATAACTTTCATCTTGTAACTCAATACCCCGAATCAATTTCCTGCATGAATCCTGACAAAAGGTTATTGTTGGTGTGGTTATCGCACATGTTTTGTAAGCCTGCTGCAATACGAAAAAAAATCTAAATACAATCTTGAGAAATCAACACTAGAAAAGGCCGAGGTAAATTCAGAATCTTCCATTCATCGAAGCCACTTTTTTTTCGCTTACACAAGATGTGCGTCTAATAGTAAAATAAAGGATTCGAAATGTGGATACTAGAAATTATTAAACGAATTTGAATTTAATGTTTTAAAAAACTTGTATGTAAAGAAAATCGAACTTTTATACGGTAAATACTGTAATTTGTGTTGCTACTTGACATTCATTTTTCTGTACAAAGAGTTACTCGTGGGCTAATTTTTAAGTTTTTACCTAAAACTGGTATCACTACAAATTTGATGGTGGTTTCGAAGGCAAGTGGAGAGACTAAGAATTTGTAATGAAAAGATTATGTAGGGAAATGAATTAGAAGAAAAATCACAATGTAGAAGTAAAAGCCAAAGAAAGACACTCTCAGCAATGGAGGGGGTTGTATGCCAGATTGGCACAATTTTAAGTTGTAATTTGAATTTTGAAGTTGCACAATCAATCACCCCTGTCTCAGAATCTGTCCTATAGCACAGCAGCAAATTAAACCCCAAAAAACCACGAGCCATATGGAGGGTAATGATGTTGGAGGTGCTGTCTTTTCAATGAGATGTTAAATCACAACCTTAATAAAAACAAGGTACATCTTGCTGTATACAATTAAGTTGACTCAATTTTTATATTATCACTGGGACCAGACTGTTTTATGCTATTCCATTGGCTAGATGTTGAGAGAGTAAAATAAGTTAATTTTCATGCTACTAAAGTTTTACTTTGTTTGAATTTATTGCTAGCCTTTGATTCTAAGATATGTAGCTTTTAACGTCCATTTATATATTTCCTTTTTTTAAGCATGAAGCAATCCATTTTTTCTCCTGTAATATTTGTACTGTCTTATAGGTGATTGTGGAGGAAGGTGGGAATCCAGATGAAATTCCAATTGCAGCAGACACTCCAGGAAGAAAAATACCAAAGCGAACAGGGAAAGGTAATGGACATTAATAACAACTGTAGAATAAACAACATTGTTCTGATCACTTTACTGACTAAGGAATCCAATGGTAGCTTTGATTTTTCTGTACTCTAGGTTTAAAACAGCATTCACGTAACATATTATTAATATTGCCCTGATACCGCATAAGCATGCAAACAAGACCAATGCTGTGTACTACTTAGAAAAATTGAAATCTTGACAATTCTTTACACTCTGATATAGGTCGGAGGACAGAGGATGATGGAACAGATGATGGACTGGAGGAGGATTCTGGAGATGGGCAGGTTGGTGACAGCTGTTTTAGGATTGTTTGATGCAATTGATATTCAAAGATTAAAATATTAGCAGTGACGTTTTTTTTGGTAAAAAGAGTTAGCAACCTACATTTCAGGCTGCTAATGTTGTATTTCTAATTGTGAACATTAACACCTTTACTATGTTTTTTAAACTATATTCTCCAAACTAAGAGTCCAGTAAAATGAGTTTATCTATTTGCATGCTTGAGACAACTAAACTGTTTGTCATAATATTCATTTTATTTATTCTTAATTGTATGCTCTAGCAACTTTGGAACAACTGATGTGGTTGATGAATGCTAGTTACGTGTTCCAGAAAAAAAACCATAATTGTGTTCCATTGTTTCCAAAAAAGCTAAATGTTGTCTGTTATGTTTTTTGTTACTCTTAAGAGAAGTAACAGCTGGATTCTTACTTCAGCACTTTTCATCCTGTCAGTTGTGCTGTGATATTTTGCAAAATGCTTTTCAATTCAGTAAAATTTGTGTCTAAATGGTAATTAATCACATACCTTTTAGACAACAGACAATAGGTGCAGGAGTAGGCCCTTCGAGTCAGCACCGCCATTCAATGCGATCATGGCTGATCACTCTCAATCAGTACCCCGTTCCTGCCTTCTCCCCATACCCCCTCACTCCGCTATCCTTAAGAGCTCTATCCAGCTCTCTCTTGAAAGCATCCAACGAACTGGCCTCCACTGCCTTCTGAGGCAGAGAATTCAGAACACAAATAAGTTGTTTTGGTATGTAGAGAACAGGAGGAGAACTAACTTTATAAACAGTACTTGCCTATGATTATTGTTGGTTTACTAAATAATGTAATTTCCAGCAAGCTCCAGCAGAAAATAGTATTTGTCAGGTAGAATTTTGGGGCATACAGTATCTGTCCTTCCTCTGTTACTCTTACTTCCTCTGGTGCTATTTTCACTCTTGCCTGATCTTTGCACATATGACACAATGTCTCAAATATTTATTTACTTTTTATGAAGCTTTGCCTTGCCTTTGACCTGCACTATATTATTTCATAATTTCTCTTTTCTTATTTTCAGTTAGTTTGACTTGGCCCAATGTAATTTTACCTGCTGAATATGTAAAATGTATTGAACTACGCCACTGGTGGATTTTATATCGCATTGTTTTAAGGTTTTTGAATTTATTGCATTAGGAGTCTAAGTTGTTTGCTTTGTAACCAATAAATATCCAAGCGGAATTCTATCACTGAACATCTGCGGAGGTATCTGGTGGCACTTTCACCCTTGTTGACTTTTCCATGTGTTCACCGTATAGATGCATATTTATTCTAGGAAACTACAAAGTTGCATAAAAGATTAGAAAACATTTATTTTCTGCTCTTCGCCTTGAAATGACCTATTTTACTGAAAGTATTTTCTCTATTAGATACACCACTGTAAATTTTACAGCATGTAATTATTTAATGTTCTCCCTCCAGAAGAGTTCTCTGATTTTCTTGCATTGAGCCCTAATTACTCTAGTTTTTTTAAAATTCCCTCTGTCTTTCGAGATAACCATAATAATTTGCCTTCTGAATGTTTGTGCTGCCTAGAAGCATACTGAGAGTGAATGTAATTTTTTTTGTTGCATTTCCTTCTGTACTAATTGTACAGACCGTGGTACTATTGCCACTACCTATGCAAATTTGCCATTCTGGCTGCTTGATAACACAGTCACCAAATATTTATAGAAATAATGGGGAACTAATACCGATCTCACAGAATAGTCCTGCAGCTCAACTTTCCCACACGGGCCAGCATGTCCTATCTATACTAGTCCTACCTACCTGCGTTTGGCCCATTCCCTTTCACCCTGTCCATTCCATGTACCTGTCTAAATGTTTCTTAAATATTGCAATAATATCTGGCTGCTCGTTCCATACACTTGCCACCCTTTGCGTGAAAAAGTTACTCCTCAGATTCCGATTAAATCTCCCCCTTTACCGTAAACCTATGTCCTCTGGTTGTCTATTCCCCATCTCTGCGCAAGAGACTCTGTATGTCTACCCCATCTACTCCTCATGATTTTACACACCTAGAATATCACCCTTCATCCTCCTGCACTACAAGGAATAGAGTCATAGCCTGCTCAACCTCTCCCTACAGCTCAAGCCCTTTTGTCCTGGCAACATCCTCGTAAATCATCTCTGCACCCATTCCAGCTTGAAAGTCTGGAGAGTCTTAAAGTTTTTCTTTTGCTATTTTGTAGCCCATGCTGTACATCAATTTCCTGTTTGTCCACATTGATCTAATCATGAAATATCGATACTTTTAAAAACTAGGCATTTCAAACCATGCTAAAGTAGCAAAGGGACTCAAACAGATTACAAAGCAGATTGAGGGGAAAGAGTAAGAAAGTTCTTTAAATATTTTGGCTTTGTTGCCATAATTATGCCTCTCACTCGATAGCGAGTGACACATTTCTATTGCAGCTGTAGATCAATGACTCCCTTAAAATTTAACAAGTTATATGGCTATTGCATTTTTATTTGAAGCATTTGACTGAAATGTGCAATGCAGGTGTTCAATGAAAACCATTAGTGTAGGAAGGCGAATGGTAGTGTGGTCAGTTGTTGGATGAAGGAAAAATAGGAGACCAAATGTTACCAGTGGAGGTAAGGTGGAAAGTCAAATTGCAAACGTAATTGGAAAAGGAAACACTGGTACAATAAAACCAGCAAAAATATCTAACAGGAGTTCTGGAAATGGGGAGGACCACTCTCTACTGTGGATCCAGTTAGCCTCTTCAACAGTTTTGTATGTAATGAATCTCATGGAAAATCAGCTGCAGCTGAGAAAACTAGTGCAATTTTGGCTTGAGGAACAGATTTAGGAGGTCTGTAGTGCTGTTTTTAAAAAAAGGCAGCATTACATTGTGAGTACTGGCCAACTGCAGTGATGTTGAAGCCTTGAAGAAAGCAATATCCTATTATATTGAATTAAATATATTTTATTATTAAATTAAATTATTTTACATACAAGGAATTTGCCCTGGTGATTTGCTCGCAAGAATAACAACACGATATACAGTAGACAATTAAAAATAAAACATTATAATTTAAACATATGAAGAATAAAATAAAATACCAGAGCAAAAGGAGGCTACAGACTTTTGGCTGTTGAGTATTGCTCGTGGAAAAAGTTGTTTTTATGTCTGGCTGTGGTGGCTTTGACAGTCCGGAGTCGCCTTCCAGAGGGAAGTACTTCAGAGTTTGTGGCCAGGGTGAGGGGTCAGAGATGATCTTACTCGCTCGCTTCTTGGCCTTTGCAGTGTACAGTTCATCAATGGGTGGAATGTTGCAGCCAACAACCTTCTCGGCTGATCGAACAATGCAGCCTCCAGATGTCACGCTTGGTGGCTGAGCCAAACCAGACCATGATGGGGAAGGTGAGGACAGACTAGGATTGCAGTAAAAAACTGGACCATCATTGCCTGTGGCAGATTGTGTTTTCTCAGCTGCCGAAGGAAGCATCCTCTGTTGGGCCCTTTTGACTGTGGAGTTGATGGTGCCCTCCCATTTTAGGACCCTGGAGATGATGGTTCCAAGGAACTTCAATGACTCCACAGATGTGACTGTGGTGTTGTTGATGGTAAGTGGGGGGGGGGGGGGGGTTAGGGAAGGGGAGCTCTCCCAAAGTCTACAATCAATTCCACTGTCATAAGAGCATTGAGCTCCAGGTTGTTGTAATGGCACCAGGGTGTCAGCTGTGTCACTTCCTGTCTGTAGGCAGATTCCTCCCCATCCTGGATCAGTCCTATCAGGGTTGTCTCATCCGCAAACTTGAGAAGCTGGACAGAGGTGTCTGTGGAGGTGAGGTCGTTGGTGTAAAGGAGAGGGGAGAGTAAGCAGTCTTGTGGAGATCCTATGCTGAGGGTCAGCGGGTCGGAGATGTACTTTCCCAGCCTCACATGCTGCTTCCTATGTGTCAGGAAGTTGGTTATCCACTGACAGGGGTTCAGGCACAATCAACTGGGAGAGTTTGGAGTGTAGTAGCTCTGGCACAATGGTGTTGAATGCAGAGCTAAAATCCACAAACAAAACCCTTGCATAGGTCCCCTGGCAGCGTGGGTGCTGGAGGATGAAGTGCAGGCCTAGGTTGACTGTGTCATCCACTGATCTATTGGCCTGGTATGCAAACTGCAGGGGGTCCAGCAGTTTGTGATATTTTTCAGGTGGGCCAGTACAAGGGTTTTCATGATTATAGAGGTCAGTGCGACAGGCCTGTATTTATTAACGCCTGTATTTATTAAGACCAGTAATCCATGGCTTTTTGGGTACAGGAACAACAGTGGAGACTTTGAAGCAGGCAGGGACAGTGACAGTGCAAAACAAATTTTCTGTAAAGATTCAGCATGTGTAGAAAGGGAAATAGAATTAAAGGTAGACACAAAATGCTGGAGTAAGTCAGCGGGACAGGCAGCATCTCTGGAGAGAAGGAATGGGTGATGTTTCGGATCGAGACCCTTCAGGTACTTCAGGGAAATGGAATTAGTCAGGTTATAGAGCCAATTCTGGCAAAGGATCTTTAACTTGGTGTTAACTCTGGCTTTTTCCCACCTTTGTTACCTGACCTGTTAAGAGTTTCCAGCATTTTTGCTTTTATTTCAAATCTCTAGCATCTTCTGTTCTCGTTTTTACATTTCTACATTGTTTCTACATTTCCAATGTATTTAGAAAGTCGGGTATTAACTAAAGAAAGACAGATTTTGTGACCAGCAGAAGCAATGGTGCATGCAATAGTAAAATAAGGCACAGCTTTGAAACTGCAGGAACCCAGCATGACTTTAAAAGTTGTTATCCTATTACCATTTTCTCAGTCATGAAACCCATGAACTAGAATGTTTGGGATTTAAGCAGCAATTCTCTTGGTATTGAGTTGCCATTTTCAATTACATTTTAGATTGTCCAGTTAGATGTAAAGCATCCTGGGGCAGAGATTGCTAATCTGTGCCTGGAAACATTTATTCCCCCATCCAACACCAAAACATTAACCAGTCACTATTGTTTTCAGGAAGCTAGTTTTTTTTGTTTCCAATTGACTGATGTATATGTGCTGTACTGGAAAAATAATCGACCTTGTTTCTCTCTTTGACAACTTTTACGAATCTCCAAAAGAGCTGGTTTATTGGAGATGGAAATGGACAACTTTGTGACAGTATCAAATGAAAGATTAAATTAAGCTTTAAATGTTCTCATCAGACCTCAACAATTGAATGTAAACTTAGGTGGTGAACAGATTTAAGGAGAGTCCAGAAGACTTGATAATGTTGATGATACTTTAATTACACCTTTGGTCTTTGATAATACATTTTTTATTGTTAATTTTTGCATTTATATTGTAAGTACTCATGTCCACTTAATTTGGGTTTTATTTCTAAACGTGCAAGCAACCGTACACCAATTGAATAGAAAAATTACAACATCAAGTGTTAGAACTACCAAGGGCAAATTAGACTGGATAAATTTAATACCAAACCTTGAACAAAGAGGAGAAAGAAAACTGGATTTTGGGAAAGGACAAAGTTAAACAAAAAACACATTTTCAATCTAGTCACAGTCAAACTTGTAAGAATAAGACTGAATATTTAATTTGCAATGCCAGAGAAATTGTTGAGCAACAAGACGCTAAATTATGTCAATATAAATAAACTTAACCATTCGTCTTAATTTTGTGGGGAGTTTAGTTTGTACCTTCCACGCGATAGCAATGATGCCAATGGAAGTAGGCATCCTGTGTCTTAAATATGTTTGTGACTTTAAACCCTTAACACAATCTATTTGCCTGTGGCCTTTGCTAGCAGTTGCTGCTAACTTCAGTTGCTGGATGCCATTTGTTATGGTTGGAATCATGCAATCCTGATTCAAACTTCATTTATTAGCACTGATAACATGTTTGAGATCTGGGAGTAGGAACTGGTATTGCACGGCAGATGGGTTTTTAAAAGCAACAGCATATTCACTTCTAAAGGGTCTGCTAGGAAGTACAGCTGTGTTTATCTAAATTGCTATGCTGTAACTTCTCATGTGTCTCCTACACTTGGATTCTGAAGATGCATCAAGAAAATATATGTAACGCAAGTTGTCTTTGTGCCCTGATAAAACATAATTGACATGGCACTTCATAATTTCAATGGGTTGTCTTGATCGACTTAAACCAACCCACTTCTATAATCTAATATTGGTTCTCACAGAAATGTTAGTTCATTTGTTCAGTTTGCAGTCATTTAAATTGAAAAGTCATAATGACATTTAAGTTATTTTGAGATAGTTTGGAAGTTATGAGATTTTTGACATGCATAATTTGGCACTGCATCCATCATAAGGCTGTGTGAGTCCTGTACAGTGTTTCCTGGCCTATTTTTAAACACACTAAAGTAATATGCATATTTCATTTCAGGAGGATATAGAAGCCAGTGTTGACCAATTACAGGACATTTCAGCATTGGATGTTAATTTTGGGAATGAAACTGACATCGAAGGTGCAATGGCAGGGTGTGTTGATGAAAATGAGATTGAACAGATCACAGCATCTTTAACCAAGAATATTGAACACGTAGGACTACCCGTAGAGATTACTATGCAGCTACCTTTGGAGATGGGTGCAGAAGAACCTCTGGAGTCAGCTCTAATTCTAAGCACAGAAGTATGAAGAATTTAAATTAACTTACTTTTAATGAATGTGTATTTGCATTCAATTGTGGTTGGACAGAATCCATTGTAAATGGGAGGAAAGCTGAATTTGGAATTTGGCTTATTCTGGAAGGGTCTGGATGGATCAGTGTTCAAATCTCCCCTTTGTATATGCTACATCTGCAATTTCATGGAATTATTTATTTCAAGTAGATCAACCACAAAAGGGCAGCCATATTCTGGATTTTACAAATAAAGGCGTAAAGCAATCAAATATTTATCCAAAATACTGGCGAGGCTATAGTTGATACCATATTCATGCTTTGGCACCCAATTATAGATGAAATTAAAATGGAGAAAATGTATTTTTTAGGATCACCGGGATAATTCTATGTGAATAAAATCTGTTATGAGGAAAAACATAAGTTATATGAGCTATATCCACTGAAATATCAAAGGCTGAAAGAACACTCCCAAATATCTTTTAAAAGTACCAAGTAATTTTAATAAAGCCAATATTAAGGATTGATTTTTAAAATCTTTAGTAAGAGGTGCACGTTGATAGAATTTGGCAAATCTTAAGTGGGCAAATTGAAATATTGAGCAAATTAGATGCATTCGTATGGGAAGAGTGACTTAGGCTATCCAGGCCAGCTGGCTGAATTTGTGCAATTTAATTTTCATCTGTTCAATTTTAAATTATTTTTCTGCTGAGCATGGGATCTGCAGCATGAATTTAACAACGAGGACAATCATGGCTACATGGAATGGTGTGGGAAAAGGGAACTTTCAATGGAGGTGGTACTGTTTTAAGATTGGGATTAAACTAATAGAGTGGCAGATGAATATGCACTGAATGGCCTGGATTTTGCATTCAAGTAGTGAAAAATTGAAAATTGGCAATCTTTAAGAAAGCTGCCAAGAAAAGGTCTCCACCTCCAGAGCCGGCTTCACTTTATCTGCATTTGTTGTTGTCAAGTGCCTGTTATATGAGATACCTAGTCAGGCAATAGTGATTTCATCAAGCAGGCTGAATAATTGAAGGAATTTTGAGTCCGTGAACCAGGAAATAGAAAGCAAAATTTTTAACTAACATTTTAAACATTAGAGTATGAATGAAGTTTAGAGCCTTTGCTTGAAAATAATCAGACTTTAAAAAAAAAATGAAATCCTCTATTTTGAAATATTTAAGAGGAATTTGGAATACTCAAAATTAGTTGAGGGCCAACAGTGTTTGGGGTTGGTCTACTATTTTAAAACTCGCTATCATCTTGTGCAATGATGCACAACCTTTGGGATGGGACAGTGGTCGAATAATTTATACTATTAAGTTCTTGTGAGTTCATTTGATTTTTCAAAATTATGCAGGAAAAGGATGCAAAGCACCACAGCCTATGGGGAGCAGGGAATTGCTGACTGTAACTTCTGGATTTTTATTTTTGATTGTGCATGTGCACAATCCAGAAGGTATTATTAATTTCAAAGTAATAGCATTGAATGATGACACTTGCATCATCTTGCAACTGCAAAATCTGGGCCATTAACTCCATTTATAACTGAACTGGATAATGCCAGTAATCATGCCGTTACTAGGTATCAGAAATAAATGTTCTTCAACCCAGCATATTGACCCTAGATTTGAGTAATCAGCTAGAATTTTTTGTTTGTGAATTGCAGTTTCTGACAACGGGGAAATGTCTTGACCTGGAGGATAATTTGTGTAACAAATTGTTCTTCTTGTCGGAAATTCATCTTAATCTTTAACCGTCTAACACAAAAGTATACAGATGACAGTTTGGAAAGACACTGACTGATTTTTAGCTAATTCTGCAGCTGCAGGGTCACTTTGCTATTGGATTTGAAACATGGCATTTTTACTGCAAATCAATTCAATTTGAATTATTCCTTGCCCGATGGACTAATGTTTTTTTAATAATATTTCAGATTGTGGATGACTCAAAAGAGATGATGGACTCGGACATGCCTTGCACTGCAGAGGAGGAATCCATGTCAAATAAAGAAGTAGGATGCAAGTTTGAGATTGTTATTTTTGTTCTAGATTGTCAGTTTTTTGCAGTAATTGGCTGTGAAATGGAAACTGCCAATTCATTGTGTGGTAATGTTAATGCGACTGATAGATATTAAAGATCGCATGTATGATAAATTAGTAAAACAAATCATCAAATTTAGAATTATTTTACTACATAATTTGGATCATTGCAGATAGTTAAACTTGTATGTTATAAAAATTATGGAATAATTATGGAACATTTGATTGGCTTGCTATCCGTAGATAATTGCTTTGCTAAATTAAATAAAAATGAAAACTTGTAACTTTTGAGACAAATGATCTTAAGAGCATGATATTCAGGAAATAACTGGATGTTGATGCCTTGTGACTGCATATTACCTTTCAAGCTAGCAATCTACAGGTCAAAATATATTCAAAATCTCAGCAAGAACTAGAATGGTTAATTGAAGCCAGAGGAACATGTAATGAGACCTGGAAAAAATAGTTGAATTATAAGTTAGAATATTGGGGCAGATTGGAATGGAGGATACATTTTATGGTACAGAGGGACCATTTATTTTTATACTTTGTGGATTCCCTATATATATATATATATTGTGCATATTTATGATAACAGAACTGTAATGCTTTTTCGAGACAACATAAGTACATCCTACATTTGCATTATGCTGTGAAACAGTGAACTTTTTAAACCTGAAGTAAACGAAGCAGCATTTTAACAACTGGTGTACTGGCAGTCCCCGGGGTAACAATTGGGTTCTTTTTTAACACGCAATTCTTTCCCCGCAACCAAAAATGGAAAATGCACAAAAATCTCTGTTAACCATATTTCCACAGTGTTGCAATGAATGGGATCAACAGCTCTGAAAGATGATAAGAAAGAAAAATTACAAAAAGTGGAGAGAGAAAGGAAACTAGTGCTGCTCTTTGGAAGAGTACGTGTATATACATGCATAGGACTTTTGAATTATATATTACGGGAGCTCATTTGTATGAAGGGGAGTCCATTAAAAAGGTGTTTGTAACCGGGGAACAGTCTGTAATCACAGAGAGCAGTAATATCAGCCATCAGATTACTGTGGTGGTCATTGTTTTTGTGCTAACACATCTCTGCTTTTAGATTGTTCACCTGCTTTCCAATTCATCTGTCAACCTGAAATTCTTAAACATGTTTTGGATGTATCAATAGAATAACATGCTTCTAAGTTGTATTTTGTCATTCAAAACATTTAATGCTAACATTTTGTATGTGTTAAATGGTCAATGGGCTGTAATTCTGTATTTTCTGGCATTAAGCATAATAGCATTAAGATTTGTTGTTCTTTATTTTTAGGATACTGAAGATATTCCTGAAGAAACAGGTATTAGAGACCATCCTTTCATCCATGTTTCCCAGTATAGCTTTATTTTTTCTCATTTTTTAAGAAAGACGATCTCATGCAAGTATTCTGGAATATAAAGCAATGGTTCAGAGCAGCACAGGTACAGGGAGAATGGAAAACTTAGGCATATCCCAGATCTGTTACATTAATCCAACCTGCTGTGAAGTCTAGTGGCACAACTGACCTATACATAACCAATAGCTTTTTTGAAAGCTGGCAATATGTATTGTTGAATCTTATTTCAATTGATGTCTAATAAATTAAAAATTGTTTACTTTCATTGACGAAAAATTCACTATCTTGCAAAAGGTGTTAGTGAACCTTTGGCCACTGATCTATTCAATAAAACAATTTCAATTGAGACTTGTAGGTGCCTGATTTTAAATCTAATTTGTATTCTTCAAATTATACAGTGATTTGAAGCAAATGTAAAGATTTCATCAAGTTATAAAGCTATTGAGATAGTGATAAAATATGCTTTGATTGTAAATATGTTTATGGTTTTTCTTCAACAGATTTTAGTTTGGGAGTCTGTTTCAGGAATAGGAAGTATGTAAAGTTAGTTGTGCAATATGGACATCTCTAATTAAAACACAGTAACATTAACATGTTATTACTGTTAATCGTCTGAAATCTGATTGGATTTTTAAACTTTGATCTGGTGATGTGACTGAGTACACGAGTATTCTGCTCAAACCTCTAAATTCTAAAGGATGGGCAATGGAGTGGAAGTCTATAGAGTCAAAACTGAAGTTTTACTGATGTATAAGAAACTGATCAGTTTACGGTATTCGAATAACAGAAAATACAGACCTCAGTGAATTAAGGAAATGCTACAGGTTAAAGCAAATGGAAGAGCAATCGACCAAGAATGTTTAAGGACTTGATGAACTGTCCACCTGCTCAAGTACATTACATATGTTTTGCTGGACTCTTGCTTCAATTGGAAGAAATGAAGTTAATCAGAAGACTTAGAACTATGAAAAGGAAACATTTATTGAACCGTCTTCGAAGCTGTTTGAAAATATTTATTTCTGATCATCTTGAATTGCAAAGGAATTTCAGACCGGCTGTTTACTACTTGGAATTATATGGACATGTATTCACCTGAACTACGTCTGCTTATTTCCAAAGTTATCCATTTGCAGTATTGAAGAGTGACTGATCTGTGGCGTTATTGAAATATCTATTGGTAAATTAGTTAAGAATTGCAATTAATTCATTTTTTTAGGTAGTTGTGTGCTCCCTTAGTTTTCCAATCTCCCTGTGGTTCTAGTAAAAGCTAGGGGCAGTCCTGCCTAGTGAACACGGCAGGCATGTTAGCTCCGTGTATGTTCTTGCTTTATTTCAGTGGTAATTAAACCTTGTGCCATTCTATTCCCATTGATCCCGTAGAGAAGGAGAATGTAGCCGAGAGTTCGGGGGAAGCTTGTAGTTCAGTCCATATCGAGGAGGAGCCCTCTGAGACCCAGCAATCTACACAAGAAATGATCAACATAGAATCGTACCAGAAAGAAGAAGAAGATGACAACATCTCAGTTACTGTACAAGCAGAGGATGCGTTGACACTGGAACTTGACAATGACTTTTTGGATGCTCCCAAGAAAGAATCAAAACTATCAAGGACTGACTCCGAGAAACTCTCCAATCAAGTACCCAGCGACAATAAAATTGAAAATGAAAGGAGCACACTACCAGATATGGGCGAAATGGAAGGCGAGCAACAGAAAGAAGAGTTAGAAGGGGCAGGCATTGAGAGCGCAGAGAAAGAACAGCAGCCAGAAACTGAGGAAAGCAAAGATGAAACATTGAAAACAGAAGATGAAGGTGATTCTAATGAAGCAGCTAAGAAAGAAATCTCGATTATAGAGGGCAGTGATCAGAACAAGAGGTTTGTTGTTTCTCAGTTCTAGATCAGAAGCTTTCTTTTTTTCCGTTCATACTAAGATATCAGTAAACTTGTCTCATGAATTGGCCTGCACAATGGTGGTAATTTTGATCTATCTTGTTTTTGTTTAAAAGCTCTTAATTTTTTCCCCCCTTTACTGTTTGAGGCAACTTCCTATCACACTTTCTGCTCTCCAACCTGAAGAGGTTGATCATAAACCTGGAATATTTTGCATCTGGGGTCCTCTTCATCAACGGCACAAAAATGTAATGAGGCAATTTATGTACAGTTTCATTGCCAATTGAGATCCAAAATGTCATTGTCCCTACACCAAAATGTTTGGCTAATATGCATTTTCAAGTATAACATTATACATTGGTAGGTATTGGACAGTTTGCTTGACTTAACAAAAGTTCTGACTTAAAAAATGTACACTTCTGAAGTGGAATTTTGTTTCCCGGATCTAACAAATCTAATTTTATACTTTAGCTCTATCAAGGATGGAAAAGATATTAAAATTGTGGCAAAAGATGAGAAAGGTAGGCTATAGAATTGACAGACATTGTGTCCTATCTTGCTTTATAATACGTTTTTTGGCAATGAATTGTTCCAAGATTTAAGAAATGCAAATTCTTTCTCCCGCCTATTCATGTTTCCATCTTAATCTATTTCTAAACCACAGAAACACAAATGATTGTTTGCACAATGTTATTGAAAGAATATTAGTATTTATCAAGGGTTATTTTTTAATCCGAAAGAGGGATATGAAGTTAGGAATTTAAGAGATTTATTCTTAAGAATTAAATTGGTGTCGGTTTAGTGATGGGGTCAGATTTGAGACATCATCTGTTTTGAGGATGAAAGCACAAGAACGGGACATAACAAATGGTGATGGTCTAATGCAGATACAAAGCATTTGTTAGTTATGCGATAAATTGAGTGGTATTTTCACATACATGCAGACCCTGGGTTACAAAAGATTCCATTGAGGACTGTTCATAACCTGATTTTTTTGCAAATGAGGGATGAACAAAAATGGAGAGAGGATCAGAGAAACAGTGGGAGAGCAAACAGATGCAGGGAGAGCAAGCAGGGAGAGTGCTTGCTAGCTGGCGTCACTGTTATGGTGAACTTTTGAGGGTTTGCTCTGCGCTTCTGCCTCCACTCAGCTCAATCCATTCCCTGTTTGTCGCTGCTCATTCATATTTAAATCAAACTTTGCTGGAACTGGACTACTGATTGGAACAGTGATGAAGTTCCTTGATTTTGCATTATTTGCACCATGCAGTAGTGCCAAGCTTGAATGTGCAAATTATCACAGAATAATTTTTTTCCCCCCACTGTCTTTTTATGGTTCTGTGTTATCGAGTTTTGTCTATTAAAACAAATTCATTATAATTCAGGCCGATCTGGTAGTACTGCAATTTCAGACAATGCAGGAAAGAATCTTTGGGTGAGTGGCCTGTCCTCTGCTACCAGAGCAACTGACTTGAAAAACCTCTTCAGTAAATTTGGCAAGGTAATTAACTGTGATTAAAATTTCTAAGTATCGTGCAGTGTTTCCCTGGATTCTTTAAAATTGTTCTCGGTGTAGAAGTGCCGATTTACAAATGAAAACAGAAAAATGTGGATATGGGCCATTCAGTTCTTTAGATCTCTCTGTCATTCATCATGATCGTTGTTGATCATCACATTAGTACCCTATTCCTACCTTCTCCCTGTATCTCTTGACTTTTAGCACCAAGAAATATCATCTACCTTGAATGCATTTAATCTCTCTGCCACCACTGCCTCTGTCCACCATCGTCTGAATATATTTCTTCCGCTCTGAGTTCTAAATGAGATACCCTGCATCTTGAGGCTATAACCAGTTCCGGACTATGCAACCATCAGAAGAATTTTCCCTGTGTCTGCCTCTGTCAGTTTTACAATTTTATATGTTGCTGAGCTAGTGTTAAAAATATTCTATACTCCATTGAATGTGGCTTATCCGACCTCATCTCTGCTCATACTGTCAGTTCTGTCATTCCACGAATCAGTCTAGTAATCCTTTGGTGCACTTCTTCATGGCAATAACTTCCTTCCTCTCTAGTCTTGTCAAACAGCTAGTTGTCTGAGAACACAAGAGACTAATTTCTGTAATCTGGAGTTTAAAAAAAAGCCCTGGAACAGTTCGGTGGATCAGGCAGCATTTGTGGATATGAAGTATAGTCATAGTTTTGGGCCAAGATCCTGCACCTGCTTGTTTTGTGACCTTGAGCAAGTTACATCCATTTGTCACTGACAAGCGTTAGTCTGATTCTTCAAATGTTAAAATATTTGGGCTTAAATCTTTCCACAACTGAAGCATTCCCTTCCTTCATGATCACCTCCAGTCTTTCTCTTCCTCAAATAAAGATTCCTGTGGCCCTGGTATCAACTTCTGCATGCAACTTGTTAAAACTCTTGAATGACATCTGTCTTTGAACCTCAGTCAGAATGTATTTCCATGTGGCATTTGTGGGAGAATTATATAAACAAAATAGGTTCAAAGTTCTTCAGCCAAATGTCTTGATATTCAGAAATAATCCTAGAAAAATCTAATTCTCCATTGAATAAAAAGGTTAAGGTGTGAAATTATAATGTAAGAGATACTAATAATTACAGGCATACAGATTTGAATAACATTGAATTTTGAGTATCACGGTGGCGCAGCGGTAGAGTTGCTGCCTTACAGCAAATGCAGCGCCGGAGACTCAGGTTCGATCCTGACTATGGACGCCGTCTGTACGGAGTTTGTACGTTCTCCCCGTGACCTGCGTGGGTTTTCTCCGAGATCTTCGGTTTCCTCCCACACTCCAAAGACATACAGGTGTGTAGGTTAATTGGCTGGGCAAATGTAAAAATTGTCCCTAGTGTGTGTAGGATAGTGTTAATGTGCGGGGATCGCTGGGCGGCGCGGACCCGGTGGGCCGAAGGGCCTGTTTCCGCGCTGTATCTCTAAATTTAAAAAAAATCATGATGTTCACCATGAAGGTGTTTGATTTTTCAGAATATGATGCTGACCAAGCGCTTAGATATATAAACTTAGCTGCAGTTATCTAATTACTCTGGCTCTTCCATCAAAAAAATCTGGTGATTCCAAGTGGGCTGTTGGTGACTGGAATGAATTTCTGCAGTTTGTACCACTTACTGATTTTGAAATGTCATTTTGTTGATGTGTTGTCACATGAGTGAAACTTTAATGTGTAAAATAAACAATATTCATTTGAATCGGATTATTGCATGGTTGTCAAATATTGGCGATTGCATCCGTCCATTTCAATGAGGGCTTAATTTTAAAATTACATGGCTCAGTTTCTCTTCGATGCCTTTTCTTCTCAGGTGGTTGGTGCAAAAGTAGTGACTAACGCTCGTAGTCCTGGAGCACGTTGCTATGGATTTGTGACTATGTCAACCAGTGAGGAGGCAACAAAGTGTATTGGCAATTTGCATAGAACAGAGTTGCATGGACGAATGATATCTGTAGAGAAGGTGAGTGTACCATGGCATGAAATAATTTTATGTCTGAAATAAAGCAATAAATGCTGCAGAAAAAAACAATTAATGCAAAGGCAAAGGGCATGTCGTGTTTCAAATTGAGTACCATCAGTACTCAAAATATCTGAAAAATATTAAGGGAACATCTTTTTGTTCAGAATTTATTAGGAAATTCATGGAAAAATATTTTATAAATGAAGACATTATGTTAGTAGTTTAAAATTTAACCCGGGATCTCACTATCAGTGTCATTCAGTGAGAATAAAAACCAAAAGGCTTTGTTTTGAAAAGCATTTAAATATAAATGATGTGCCTTGTGAATTGGCTTAATTGCCTCCAGTAATCACAGAATCTATTTGTGATGGCAGAGCTTCAGATTTAAAAAAAGGTTTCCACTGCAAAGTCAGAGCTAACAAATTAAAAAATGAAAGGTGGCACAGGATCATTTCTGCAGAAGGAATCTTTGTCATAGTGGTTCGTAAGCAGCACTTGAATATCCAGCTAACCAAGAATATGTGGAGATGGAGCTTGTATTGAGATTGTTGATGGTTACTTTGGTTTTTCAGGCTAAAAATGAGCCTTCCGGTAAGAAACCAGATAAGAAGGATGATTTGAAAAAGGATCCCAAAACCACACCCGGTCGAGAACTCAGCAGTGACAGGCGTCATTCTGCAGATTCTAAAACTGACAGGTCAGTTTCAATGATTGCAAATTTATATAAAACAATGCCTCCATTCATACTATTTATAAACTAGCCTTGGTTAATACTTGTGTGTTGTAGATTGCAGTATATAGAAGTATTAACATATATTTTCTGACCGTAAAACCCTTTTCCACTATTAAAGCAGTAAATAGCTCATAAGATCCATTCTGGATGGGTAATTATCATCAGATTGCACAAAGTTATTTCATGCTGGTCGGTTTCCAGCAAGGAGGCAGAACAGTGTAGCAGCACAAGTTTTAAGAGGCTGCTGTGAGAGCGGTTGAGTTAGTGAGTTTTCAGCCAGGAGAGCTTGGGATGTTTAGGCTAAAAGTGAGCCTTCAGGCAAGAAACCAGATAAGATGATTAAAAAAATGTCAATCGACTCATTGAGAGGCAGACAGCCAATAAGAGATGACAGTGTTTTATTCACAAAATGCTGGAGTAACTCAGCAGGTCAGGTAGCATCTCGGGAGAGAAGGAATGGGTGACGTTTCGTGTCGAGATCCTTCTTCAGACTGAGATGACAGTGTAGCTGTTTTGGGAAATGCTTTTTGAACTGAAGTGCTGTGTATTGCCTCCCGGTTGCCAGGATCCAGGAATGGCAGCAAAACATTATCATGGGGTAGGATGTGCAGCTGAGGTCATTGTGCACATCATTGGTAATGGTATAGGTAGCAAAAGGCATGAGGTCCTGTGGAGTGAATAGGAAAGAGGTTAAAAAGCAGTACCTCAAAGGCGGTGGTCTATGGATTACTCCAGAGGGATGGGTTGTACCTAAACACGAGGGGAGCCAATATTCTAGAAGGGAAGTTTGTTAGTGATGCTCGGAAAGGTTTAATCAAATGGTCGGCGGGTGGATTCCAGAGCAGAAAGGAGGCAGATGAGAGGTACTGTAGTCAGAGAGCAAGGTTATCAGACAGGACGGGCTGGTGCATAATAAATAGTAGAGAGGAAAAACTAGTGCTTTAAACTATTTATTTTAATGCTAAAGGTAAACCGAGCAAACGCAGGGCGTGGATTACATCAGGCTCTGAGATATAGCCAGAACAGAAACACGGTTGAGAGAAGGCCAGCTTTGGCAGCTTAATGTTCCAGGGTATACATGCCTGAGGTTTAGGGAGAGTTTGGGTACACTTTTTATTTGGAAACTAGGAGGCTAAGGAGTGACTTTATTGAGGTGTATAAGATCCCAAGAGGCATGGATAATGTGAATGATGTCTCTTTTACTCATGCTGGAAGATTCTAAAACTAGAGGGCCGAGGCTTAAGGTGAGAGAGGAGAGATTTAGGAGGGAGTTGAGGAGTAACCTTTTCACTCAAAATTTTGTTTTATTTTTCCAATTGACGCACATGCAACTAAATGCATGGCTTATGGATTTATGTCTGGATCCATTTAATGATCCTCTCATAGTGTACTCCATGCTATATAAAATCATTAACTGCACCAAACCATTGACTGCCTTGAATCCACTCTAGGCCTGGTTCACTGATGGGTTCCGTACACTTACATTAAGATAAGTCTGGATTGTACATTGTTTTTGTGTGTTTATCCTCCTGGCTTGAGCTTCTGTTGTAAAGCAAGTTAATCTACTCCCAAGACCCGCAACAGTTAAAGGATGCATGGAATCTTTTTTACACGCCAGTTGCCTTGTTGAGTTTGGGTTGTTATTAAACACGTAAATTATATGCCAGTGACTAGCTTGAGCAGAAATTGAAGTTAAAATTGGTCTTTAATGTTGAAACTTAATTGATATAGAGATTTTTTTGCTGTACTTCAAACCACACAAGGTCCTGCCACTACATGTTGAAACCTAACTGGAGTTTTTACCAAGGGAGAACTACAACTAGCAGTTGTCTTCTGCATAATTATAATTATTAGATAATAGCATCCTTTATATGTGGTGCCCTTCAACTTCTCTCAGCAGCAGAAATGGAATGCTAACCTCTAACCTCATTGACTTCCAGATAACCACAACTTCATGGCAACTCCTCAATAATGATATTTAAACATGTTTAATGTTTAAAAACTTTGCAACGGGGATCAAAAGAAAGCAGCTTGAGTTTCATTGCCAAGAAGAGTGATAATGGAAAATATTATTGAATGATAGGAACTATTGGGTGCATCTGGACTCGGGAGGCTTTGGAGAGGGTGCAAAAGTGGTTTGCCAGTATGCTCCCTCAGGATGGATATGTAAAATAATAGAGGGCGTAGCTTTAAGACAAAAAGGGAGAACTATGAGCTCTAATTCTTGATTCCCTGGTACCCTGGGAAAAGGCTCTGTGCACTCATCCATCATCCTCATGATCATCCCGCAGCTTACCTCAACACAAGGGGCACTGGGAAGTGGAAGAGGTGGTAAAATTACATTTGAAAATCTGGACATATAATTGGACAAGAAAGGTTTATGGTAAGAGCTATACACCATGTCTACACTGGGCTGGTCCCATTTGACTTCATTAGGAAGGTTATTCAGCACAAAATTTGGGACATTATGATGTATCTCTATAAATAATTGGAATATTGTGTGGTGTTCTGGGCGCCCATTTATGGGAAGGATGTCATTAAGGTGGCACGGGTGCTGAAGAGATTCACAAGGATGGGCTTGCATTATACAAGGAGTTTTTCTTTGAAGTTTAGGTGGCTAAAGAGTGTTTGTTGATGTGTTAAAGATCATGAGGGGCATGGGTCAAGTGAAGCTCCCAGGTTAGAGCATTCTAAAACCAGAGGGCCTAAGGTTAAGATAAGAGGGAAGAGATTGAGGAGCGACTTCAGAGACAATTTTTTCACTGAAAGGGTAGTTTGTATCTGGTATGATCTGTCAGGAAGCTGGAGAAGTATATAGGAAAAATAACTGCAGATGCTGGTTTAAATCGAAGGCAGACACAAATGCTGGAGTAACTCAGCGGGTTAGGCAGCATCTCTGAAGAAAAGGAGTGGGTGACCTGAAACGTCACCCATTCCTTCTCTACAGAGATGCCTGACCCGCTGAGTTACTCCAGCATTTTGTGTGTACCTGTAGAAGTATATACTGTTTTAAAGGTTATTTGGATAGATACAGGCTGGGGAGGTTTTACAGGTGTCGAGGCTACATGGAAGCAAATGGGCATAGCCTGGACTACCAACCAGGTCGTCATGGTCAAGGTGGGCCATAGGACCTGTTTCCATGCTGTTGTTGAATGATTCATTTCAATTGCTCTTTATTAATGGAGCACAATACATCTGCGCTTTGCTACCTGAGACTAATCCAATTGTACTTCAGATCAAGCAGTGGGAAAAATGATAAAAAAGATGATTCAAAGAAACTGGAAGACAAAAAGAAAGAGTCAAAGGATGAGAAGAGGGATGATAAAAAAGATTTTAAAATGGATCGGAAATCTGGGTCCACACGGGCTGATGGAAGCAGATCGGGTAAGATGCCAAGTATGAGTTGACAAATTTCTCGATATTCATAAGTTTGAGTATGTCTCTGACAGATTAAGTTTTAATGTTACAATAATCACCCTCTTGCTCTATAGCTTTGATCGGCTGATTTTTAAGTTTAGCTTTCAAGACACTGGTGGGTCAGATTTTCTTTTGGAATTTTTAATATCAGAATTGAATTATCTTTGCATATCTTTCTGAACACAACATTTCTCTGATTTTATAGTTATGAATGTTTTCTTTACATTTGCAGGAAGTCGTGGTTCCGAAAGAATAGTTGTGATGGATAAATCTAAAGGAGAACCAGTCATCAGTGTGAAGACAAAGTCCAAAGATGAGTTGGTAAGTCCTTTGTCTTGCCGCAAAGCATGGATAATCCCATAGCATCGTCAAGATGAGTCGAGTATTTCGTTCCAACCAATTAAAACAGTAAAATACACCAGTAAACATTTTAAGTATGAAAGAATTGAACTTTAAAGGGACCTTGGCTTTTGGGCTGGTGTTGGTCTAGTTTATTCTGCTTTCAACCCTGCATAGAACAGAAGCAATCTGGACTTGAATCTGGAAAAAAAATTATGTCTATAGGATTTATGCAAAAGTAATATGAAAATAAAATGTAAAAATAGTTAATTTTTCTCGGGGAGGGTGCTCAAATGGAACAGCACAATCTTGAATTTCTTTTACTTTGCTCTCACAAATTATTTGGGGGGGTGTACATTCCTGTAATGGGGAAATTTTGACTGCTTATAGAGAAAGCAGTTAGATTCCAAAAACCTTTAAATGTTGAGAGGGAGAATCGATTAAAATAACTTGCACCAGATTGTATTTAACATTACTGCACTCTCCTGAGCATTAAGATGAGAGAATATGTACAACTTGTATTTGTGTTTGCCTTTGCTTATCTTCTGCTGAACTGTTTAATTTTGCAATCTCTTCATATCGGTGTAGTGGCATTCGTACGTTGACCAAATGATTCTAAGTCCGCTTCTTCTCTTGTAAACATGCTTTAGCATGTTTAATGTTTATTTGATTTTCCCCTAAAAGTTTGATTTTCCCCTAAAAATGCAATCAGATGTTACAATCAGTTTCCTCTTTATGGAGGGATGCAATGTTTGACAGTGTCTAATTAAAATATTCAAACAAAAATCAAAACATAGGCGACGTTTTCCATTCTGTTGGCAAATCTTTGCATCAGTGCCATTTTTAAACACATACTATACTTATTCCTGACTTGCATGTTAGATCTTTCTTAAGCAGTTTGACTTAGGAAACATTAAAATTGAAGAGTAAATCTTGTTAATATTAGGCTGCAAAGAATCTGGACGACAAATCGGACAGTAAAGAAAAGGATAAAAAGGATATGCTGAGCTTCGATAAGATTAAAGCACAGTGGGAACGTGAACGACAAAGGCCACGTGAGCGGGAGATTCGTGAGCTAGAAAGGCGCAGGTAAGTTAAGTTTTAAACAGAACATTTAAAATATTTTTCCATTTTTGTTTCAGTAATGCATAATGTAATCTCGTAGTTTTTAAACAAAGGAAGTAAACATCAAATCAAATTTATTTATTTCCACTTGAGACAAATACAACTGAATGCATTGCTTATGGATTTATGTCTGGATCCGTTTTATGATCCTCTCATAGTGTACGCCATGCTATATAAAAATACTGCACCAAACCATTGACTGCCTTGAATCCACTCTAGGCCTAGTTCACTGATGGGTTCAGTACACTACATTAAGATGAGTCTGGATTGTATGTTGTTATTGTGCGTTTTTCCTCCTGCCTTGAGCTTCTGTTGTCAAGCAAATTAATCTACTCCCAAGACCCATGACAATAAAAGGACCAATTGAACATTTTGTGTCAGTTGTCTTGTAGAGTATGGGTTGCTTGCTGTAAATGATATCTTTAGCGACTATGTAAATGATATCTTAGTGACTTGCTTGAGCAGAAATTGAAGGTAAAAGTGGTCTTTGATTTTGAAGTTTAATTGATATAGAGATTTTTTTGCTTGTACTTCGAACCACACAAAAGAGCCTACCACTACATGTTGAAAGCTGAATGGGGTTTTTTAAAGGGAAGAAAATAAACTAATACTGACAGTTGTCTTATGCATAGTTGTGTTTATTGGCTGATAGAGACATTTCAGTATGTTTAATGTTTGAAAAAACTTCCCAAAGAGCAGCAAGTAAAAACAGTGATAGACAAAAATATTATTGAATGAGACTATTGTCAAATATTAGATGTCATTAGCTTTAAGGCGAGAAGAGGAAAACTATGCTCTCTAATTCTTGATTACCCTACACTGGGGGAAAAGGGTGCATTTATCCTATCTTTTCTCATGATTTTGTACACTTATAAGGTCACTTGGCAGCCTCCTGCACTCGTAGGAATAAAGCCCTGGTCTGCCCAACCTCGAGCTCTTGAGTCCTGGCAACATCCTCGGAATTATCTGCAATCTTTGCAGCTTATGGCATCTGTCCTTTGGCAAGGTGACCAACGCGAAATACAACTGGGAAAGGGGACCAAGGAATGGCAGATGGAATTTAACTCAGACATGTGCAAAGTTTTGCATTTGGGAAGTTAAGCCAGGGCAGGTTATACACTAAATGGCAGGGTCCTGGGGAATGTTATAGAACAAAGAGACCAAGGGGTGCAGTACATAGTTCTCTGAAAGTGGTGACACTGGTATACAGGATGGCGAAGGAGGTGTTTGGCATACATGCCTTCATACGTAAGGGCATTGAATACAATAGTTTGGCTGCATTTGGTCCTCTGCCCTCTAAATCCCTCCTGTCCATATATCTGTCCAAATGTCTTGAAAGCCAAACTGTGTGCACTTCTATAGCTTCCTCTGGTAGCCCATTCCAGATACAGACTACCCTGAGTGAAAATATTGTCCATGGCGTTGCTTTAAAATCTCTGCCCTCACTTTAGAATCATCTATCCTGTTGGGAGGGGAAAAAAATCTGTTCATTCTTATTATGGAATTCTCGTTGGTTATGGGGGACATGGACGAAACGCAAGCCAAATGATAATTTGGGTGTCTCAATGAGCATGGACGAGTTTGTCCAAACGGCTTGTTCCTTACAGTAGGACTGACTGAGCCGTTGATATTGCAACTAAGTGAGGGGTGTGGATGAATTATTTGCATCCATTGGTAAAGGATAAAAGCACATTTATGGAAATCATTTTTTTTGTGGGTTTGAGGCACGTCCTTTTGAAATCATTGTTAAATACTAGCATTTTAAAATTATTGGAATAAATCTATTCTAATAGGGAACGAGAAAAATGGGAACGAGAGCGTATGCGAGAACGTGAAGAACGGGAGCTGCTTCAACGAGAGCGGGAGCGGCTTGAAGTCGAAAGAAAGCGCCTGGAGAGGGAAAGGCTAGAACGTGAGAAACTGGAACGGGAGAGAATTCAGATAGAACAGGTAAAATGGGGGATAAACAGACAAAATATCAGTGACTTGTTCAATTCATTCTGGCGCTATGGTAGCTAAACAAGTGCAAATATCAAGATACATTTTAAGCTGTTAATTTAGAGGATAAAATGTAGATCTAGAGCAAGAACCCAGATACCACACTCATTTGGTGAAGTGGTATCGGTGAAGTGTTGTAGGAGTTCTCAAACTAGAGGTTTGAGCAGTGTCAAAAGAGCTTTATATTAATATATATTGGGACAGCATTTCAACATTAAGAAGTGCTGTGGGAGTACCTGAACTAGCATCGGATTATCTGACATAATTAATATGCCAGGTAACTGCTTTTACTGCAGTGGCCTTTTAAAGAATTTGACTAACTCTCAATTGTGGTTATTTAGTTAAGAACAATGAGCAGTTATAATCATCGTTTGATTCAAATGGGGGCTTTTTGTAGATAGAATTGAGAATTGATCTGGTTTACTCTGGTATTGACCAATTGTATAATACTAAAAACATACTTCCCTGTGGCGGCACAGGAGAGGAGGCGGGAACAAGAGCGAATTAATAGAGAGAGAGAAGAGCTCCGGCGACAACAGGAACAAATGCGCTATGAACATGAACGCCGTGGTGGTCTGAAAAGACCATATGATAGTGACAGGTAAATTTTAAATCTATAATTTTGCACCTTTGAGAATTTATTACTATGTTTGATTCTAAAAATGATCTTTTCCTAGGAGAGATGATCAATATTGGCCTGATCAAAAACGTATTGCATTGGATAGTGACAGTAGATACAGCAGTCATGGTTCAGACTTTGGCCGCCCGGACCGATTCAGTGATTTTGACCACAGGGATCGAAGCCGGACATTTATGGACGTGCAGATGGACAGGCAAGTTATGATTCAGACTACACCATACAATGTTTTGGGAATTGGGATGATGAAGGGTGCGTGCCAATTGCATTAAACAGCTGACTTGGATTCAAGGAAAAATCCAGATGTTTACATTTTGACAATTTTACATAACTGCAGTTGAATTAGTGAATCTTGCAAATAATCAGCATTAACTTAATGATTAAATGATAAAACCTTTGGGGCAGCATAGGTGGAGCTGTTGCCTCAGCACCAGAGACCGTGGTTTGATCCTGACTACAGGTGCTATCTGGTGGAGTGTGTATGTGACCCTGTGGGTTTTCCGAGTGCTCTGGTTTCTTTCCATATTCCAAAAACATGCAGGTTTGAAGGTTAATTGGCTTCTGTAAAATTGCGCTCGGTGTGAAGGATGTGAAAGTAGGGTGACATAGAACTAGTGTACGGTTGATCGATGGTGGGTGCGGGCCGAAGGGCCTATTTCCACGCTGTATCACTAAATTCTAAACAAAATCAGCAAAATGGTCCTAAGAAAAATAGACTCTATTTTTCTCAAATATCATTTATTAGCTTAATGTCATTTCTATTATCCAGGCGAATGGATCGCTTTGAAAGGCGAGATAGTGGCCCGCCGCGTCGTGATGAAATGCCTTTTGGAGGAAGGTTTGAGAAGAGACCCGAAGGATTTCATGAAAGGAGGGGTAGTAGCCGAGGTCGTGAAATCATGATGAAATCTAATAGAGAACACGATAGACACCTTGTTCATAGTTCTCATCGCAACCATAGTCCTCGACGTGAATCTCCACGAAGAGGACCGCCACGTGGGGACTGGAAACTTGATAGGATGCCAGAGAGGCGAGATTCTGGGTATAAACTGAATTTTAATTCTCAAAAGAAAATCTCTGAAATGTCTATGTTCCTATATTGGTATCGAGAAGAAATGGGACATGTACATTGAAAGTTGCTTATTGCTTTTAATTTTGGGAGTAATTTCTTAGTTACCTGAAATTGGCCATATTTGGATTTGCCTTTCCCAGAGTTTGTAGCAATTTGTGGCTAATGTACGGAATGGTTTGTTTGGAGATTGTGATCATTTCATTGACTGCTACAATCTATGGCACCAAATATGGTATTTTGCCTTTTGATCATAACAAATAACAAGCTATTTGTGATAATCCTACATTTCAGCGGTAAGTCCCGCTGTTTACATAGTTTCTGCATGCAATTCTGCATATTTGAAATACAACTGAATCAGATTTGCTTTGCAAGTTTGGGTTAATTAACATTACCTTGTAATCAAATTTGAATTGAATTAGTTTAACTACCCACAACATAAACATCACACTGATTTGAAGTCTGAACAGTTCAAGAAACTTAACTAGTGGGTTATGGGTAGGTGGAGCGTGCTCCAAAAATAAAAATTTCATGAAAGAACTTGATGGCTTTTAATTATTTTCTTTGTACACGTATAATATAAATTAAAAATTTGAAGAACATTTGCTAAATGAAGATTCTGTGAAGTAAAATCAATTAAGATGATTTTGATTGTAGGTAAGATATTCAATTTGCTGCTTTGCTCTCCAGGGAGAACTTGCAATCAAGTCCTCCCATGATTTTTTATTCTTAGAGCAGATTCATGTTCCAGTTCTCCTTTATTTAGAATTCTAGTGTACAATGGTGTTGGCACTATTTCTGCCCACAACATATGTTGCTTTCAGCCAAACGCCTAATTTTTCAAATCACACTTGTTTGCAGCACTAACAATTTAATACATTACCAAAGAATATGTGCACAATTACAAATATTATGTTTTATTTGAGCAGTTTTGATATATAATTGTAGGTGAGGGGTGCTATAACCATATAACCATATAACAACTACAGCACGGAAACAGGCCCGTTCGGCCCCACCAGTCCACGCCGACCACTCTCTCTGACCTAGTCTCATCTACCTGCTCTCAGACCATAACCCTCCAATCCCCTCTCATCCATATACCTATCCAATTTACTCTTAAATAATAAAATCGAGCCTGCCTCCACCACTTCCACCGGAAGCCCATTCCATACAGCCACCACCCTCTGAGTAAAGAAATTACCTCTCATGTTACCCCTAAACTTTTGTCCCTCAATTCTAAAGTTATGTCCCCTTGTTGGAATCTTCCCCACTCTCAAGGGGAAAAGCCTACCCACGTCAACTCTGTCCGTCCCTCTTAAAATTTTAAAAACCTCTATCAAGTCCCCCCTCAACCTTCTACGCTCCAAAGAATAAAGACCCAACCTGTTCAACCTCTCTCTGTAGCTTAAGTGCTGAAACCCAGGCAACATTCTAGTAAATCTCTGTACCCTCTCCATTTTGTCGACATCCTTCCTATAATTTGGCGACCAAAACTGCACACCATACTCCAGATTCGGCCTCACCAATGCCCTGTACAATTTTAACATTACATCCCAACTTCTATATTCGATGCTCTGATTTATAAAGGCAAGCATACCAAACGCCTTCTTCACCACCCTATCCACATGAGATTCCACCTTCAGGGAACAATGCACAGTTATTCCCAGATCCCTCTGTTCCACTGCATTCCTCAATTCCCTACCATTTACCCTGTACGTCCTATTTTGATTTGTCCTACTAAAATGCAGCACCTCACACTTATCAGCATTAAACTCCATCTGCCATCTTTCAGCCCACCCTTCCAAAAGGCCCAAGTCTCTCTGTAGACTTTGAAACTCTACTGGTGCTGATGTAGTTTGTCAAATAAGCAAATTAATAAGTATCCTGCCAGCAGAAAGCCATTTCTATCGCAAGTAGTTCTGCTTTAATGCGTGTTTTCATACAACGAATTGGATATAACGTAATTGATGAATTCGGGAGCAGTTTGTTTGACTTGGGCTGTATTGGTTGTAATACAATTTTGATGGGGGTACTAGGCAAGTGCTTTGGAAATTGACAAACAGAAAAAAGGTGGTCATGCCAAAAAAAAAGAATCTAGAGACAAAAAAATGGTTTCTATTTAACTCTCAGTAATCAGACAACACTGTCTCTTAAAAACAGTGTGTCAGCTTCACCAGAAGTGGTCAATGAAATTGGCAAGCGGTCACTTCTACTGGCACTTGTGTAATGAACCGCCATTAAAAATGTAACATACAGCCTTAAAGTTATTAAAATTACTTTCATTTATGAAAATAATGCCGGGCAGAGAAATCTAATTGTGTATCTGAAATCCTCTCGCCCTTTTCCCCATTTATTATCCACTGTGGTTTCCTATAAAATGAGGTTTCTTTGGAACACCGCTATTGCATTATGGGAGAATTACCCACACTAAAGTTTATGCAAATAAATGAAAGCTTTGAAGTTCTTCTCAAGATCAGTTGCTTTGTGTTCAGAAGTCATAGGAGCGGAAATTGACTATTTGGCCCTTCCAGTCTACTCCGTTGTATATCTTTATATGGTAAAACTTTTGTTTACACCAAATGTGTGTGAATAATTGCTTTAAGATTTTAAGTTAATTAACTTAATGGACATTATTCCAGAATTCTGATAAAGTAACAAATGTAAAATTGTTTCGAGAGTTGCATGGGGGATTCCAAATAACTAAATTTCTTTTTGGGCCATTTAATAACAATACCTGAATGATTATCCATTTTGACACAGAAGCATTCCGACTTGTTCACTGAAGTTATAGTGCTTTGTAGTGGTCTTAATTGCCCCCATTCATTTGATTGTGGTGTTCCTTTCTTCAACAGTTCACGAGGCATGATTGGTGATCGGGATGGACAGGTAATATTTTGCTTTGCTTGTTTTGACATATGCACTCAAGAATCCTTGGGGTGTGGCTTTCTCATCTTGGAGTGATTTTTTGTTGTATAGCTGGGATCTTGAACTCGTTAGTCTTCAAAATGTTTGTGATGTTATTTGCAGAAGGGAAACCCCGTCATATGTAGAAAGTAGAAAAAAGCCAGATTCATGTTTTGCTGAAGTCACTGTGTCACTGTTCAGCCTTTTATAGATCTTCCCATATCATGAAGGCAAACATTGCAAAAGGGCTAATGAAGTAGTTCAGACATGAAACAAAGTTAGTAGAACAGTTCCTGGTTTTAGAAAGTGTTCCTGTTACCTAGAGTTGCAAATTATGATTGGATTATGAGGGTTGAAATGCTGGAACTGGAAAATAAGTACACTTATTGTCTCCAAGTTAAGGTGTAGAATGACAATTTTAATGATTTCACAGGCAAGTTTATTGTTGGTGTGCACATTTAGCCTGAAAGATGTACAATCTATAAAGTGGGACAGTATTAAAATCAAGTTCATGATGTTCTGTTTTCATGGCAGAGGACTATTTCTTAGTTCTGTGAATTTACAAGAGCGACAAGTGATGTAATGCACAAGGGCTAAAAGGAAGGAGGTGGGATGAGTATAGAAAAAGATAAGCTAAAGAACAGACACTTGTCTTGATGAGATTGAGAAGCAAGGCTTTATCAGGTGGTACCAACGTATACTGTTCTTTATCCCACAAAAGAGATTCATGCTTGGTTTACATCACAAAATGCTGGAGTAACTCAGCGGGACAGGGAGCATCTCTGGAGAGAAGGAATGGGTGATGCTTTGGATCGAGACCCTTCTTCAGACTGATTCATGATTGGTTTATTGTTCTATTATGGCACCAGCTACAAATGTTCAAATATCAGATTAAAGGAAAATAAATAAATTATTTGCTTTAAAACATTCAGCATTATCCTGATGGAAGACATGGAGGACCAGAGCGTCACAGTCGTGATTCAGGGTCACAGCGAGAAAGTTGGGGCGGGTCTGCTGGTGGCGGCTATGGACCTAGCATGAAACGTGTGGGAGACAACAGAGGAGGAATACTGCCTCAGCAATCAAGGTAAATGTTAGCCAGGATACAACACATTACACGTGCTAAAAATGGAGTTATGAAGAGTGAAGATCTACCGTGCTGTAAGGAATAACCTTTTAGACACCTTGTCAATGATTACAGTTGAACAAGAGGGAGCTGCAGTGGTGATGGTATTGGGCAAGGATTAAAAATTAGCAGGATGGTTCATCCTGATTGAAGTATTATTAGAAAGTATGGAGAAGAACTCAATATCAAATTAACAGCTATTTGAAACAGGCCTGTGGATTTCAGGGTGGATGTGTGAACAAAAGCAATGTATGTGCAGATTAGCCTACACAACCTAAAGTGCATTCAACATTCACAGAGATAATGCATTATCTGTTATTTTGGTCACTCATCTTGATACTTTTACCGTGTCAAACATAATCCACGAATTACTTTAAATCTATGCACCCTGGCTTTTGAACCCACTGGCCAGGAAAATCTGTCCAAACTAGTTACAACTTCTGTTACCAAAATAATTGGTTTATGCAAGGTTATATTTGTAAATCCTTGCAATATTGTCTATTTTTGGTCTCTACTTTTCCCTGATTGTTACCTCTAGAACTGTGGGTAAAGTCTTCTTGAAATGTGCTGTTCATGAAAAACAACCTCTTGATCCTGACAATTCACTTGAACTAGCATTTGCAAACAAGTGAAAGCAAGTTCCAGGTTTCCACTATGCTTTTTGCAGAGAAGTACACTGGAATAGCCTACTTCTAAATTTAATTTCATACCGCTTTTTTTTGTTCTGGATTTTAAGGAGAAATGTTTGTTTTCTATGGAATACATTCTTTACTGAAAAGAAATGATCCTCAATGGTCTTAGAAATGTGTAGGTATAATGAATTTGAGTGACTGAGGAAGTAATAGGGGAATGTAGGAGTGACCTGAAGAGGTTTAAAACATTGAGGAGCATATATTTTCCTTTTCCCCAGGCAGGAGATTTGAAAACCAGCCGTGAGAGTGATTAAATTTAAATTAGATCTGTGGGGCAAGTTTTTACACACAGATGGTGGTGCTTATCTGTCCCCGATATTGCCGCTGTTATTATCTCTCTTATCCTACCATTAGTTTTGTGGTTGATGTGCATTGTAAGAATGCAGTTGCACAGTAGACAATTCTTAACGATTGTATTTGTTATAAGGAGAGATGAAAACATTGGTGATATAGGGACAGAAGCAGGTAAAGAAATAATGCTTCACTATAAAGGTAACTTAGTTAATGGACGTATGGGTAATCTTAAAATTAGCAGCTAATTAGTTGCAATAGAAATTGAGCTTTCATCCACCTTGCATGTCTCTGTTTAAGAAAGTAACATATTTTAAATTTCCAACAGAGATAGGGATTGGAGTAGTGAGCATGGGCGGAAGATAGAAAGTCATCCAGAGCGCTCTTGGCAGGGAAGCATGGATGGAGGAATGATGGGAAGAGATCATGATCGTTGGGAAGGTAATCTGTTCAGGATATGTACTTGGAATGGAAAGTTAAAAAAATTCTGAACTTGTAATTGAGTCTAGTCGTTATGATTGAAAGCAACCAATCGTAATCAGCATTTCCATTTTTATTGCATCCAAAATATCTGTATAAACACTTCAGGTCTGTTGCTGAGCCATATTATGGCAGGGTACTGGCTAACGAGGCAGTGTAAAAGTGTGGTTGTGTAAAAATACAAACATGTTCTTGGCATGGATTACTTTATGAAGTAATGTTGCTGGGATTAGCAGCTCAAACCCTAGGTTTTCATTGGAATATTGGTTTTTTGAAACCCAGCAATTAAAATTAAAATTTCTCCAATGGTCAAAGTTTCCACATAATTTTAACATCCCAAAAGCAATAGCTTTTTTTAATAGACCATTAAAATATTTGTTCAATCATTGCACTGCTCCATGTTTATACATATCTTGTGGGGCATTTACACATTTAAATATGCCCATAGCAAAGAAACTATCCTATAATTAGCTTGTGAGAAGGAATGTATTTCCAGCCACTTTGTTGTCTCACCACATCTCTACCAAACTTCTGTGTCATTTTTGAACTCTTTGCAAGAGACTTGAGATCTTTTTAAATCTAGCATTAAACACAAATGTAGATGAACAGTTATATTTTAAAGTTAACTATTAATTTACTTCCTTTCCAGAAAAAGCAAGAGATGCAAATGTTGAATGTATATCCATACTATGTACTGCAATCCATATTTTGTTTAGAGAGTTTGATATTGCATAAACGATATATTAGGACTGAATTGTTGAGTATGGTGAATAGGATTGCTGAAATGATGGAACTGAAGAATAGCACCCCTCCTAATCCTTCTGAATTTGGCGGAAAGTTTCCGCTTTATTTCATTTCCGCCATTCCGATTTTGCCTCACATTTTTCCGCAAAACAGTCTAATTGCAATTTGTCAATTCGGTCGCTAGGGGTTCCGCAAGAAATCCTCCGCGCCCTGGAAGTCTCCCCGAAAATGTGGCACCTAGGCAGGGCAAGGCAGCCAATCTTTACCTCATCAGGACTTCCATGGCCGATTGGTGGGTTGAATTTGCAACCTGTGGCCTGGGCTCTAGAACTCCAGCCCAGCTGGAGCCAGCACATCTATCCCTATAGCCGCTTTCCTTGGCCGGCTGGATAAACCAGCAAAGCTCTGGAACCAAGAGTGCCAGAAAATCAGTGGTGGAACTGTAATGAGTAAATAGTAAATTTAAGTGCAAGATTATATAACTATATTAATTAAGACAGGGTTAAAATATAAAACACAGCAGAAAAGCCAATTACCACCTTTTTGGGCTGATTATCAATTAATGTGTGAATTTACTTCACTATAAATAGCAGAATATACTCCATGATAGGCCTGACATTGTACATGTAGTCCAACAACTACAGACTGCTGGAAATAATCGGCGTTTTTCACACATGAATTTTGCGCAATGCGTATGCACATTTGGCGTGCATACCTTTTTGATGAAACGTGCATTACGCGCCATATGAATTTTGATGTAAAATTATGAATTTGTAAAATCAAATGTTGGGAGGTCTGGTTGTCTCTGGAATCACTCCTTACTCACATGAGCAGCATGGCTTGGATTTATGGTGAGATCTAAGCCATGATTTCTTCATAATGTACTCCATGCAAAATTAAATATTACCCAAAACCATTGAGTGACCTGCAACTTTCATGGGCCTGCTTCACTGATGTGGGCAGAACAATGAATGATTCCCTGTTTTCAATTTATAAGTGTACTGAATGCATTCATCTAGCCCTGACGACGTCAATTTCTCAGTTTTAGTATTTCACCAAGTTTGATTTCAATTTACAATTCTTTAGCTTGAAGGAAATGCAATCTCTTTTGTTTGCTAAACTTGGTATTAACATACATGCTCTGTCCGATATCTTAGTGGTGTTTGAAACTAAGGATATTTTGTATTTGTTTAACTGAAGGTTATTTTGCTGTGCAGTTGTATCTCTAGGTTACCAAATGCAATTGGTGGGGAACCTCAAAGGCAGACAAAGTGGTTTTGATGATGCGCGGCACGGTAGCGCAGCGGTAGAGTTGCTGCTTTACAGCGAATGCAGCGCCGGAGACTCAGGTTCGATCCTGACCACGGGTGCTGCACTGTAAGGAGTTTGTACGTTCTCCCCGTGACCTGCGTGGGTTTTCTCCGAGATCTTCGGTTTCCTCCCACACTCCAAAGACGTACAGGTATGTAGGTTAATTGGCTGGGTAAATGTAAAAATTGTCCCTAGTGGGTGTAGGATAGTGTTAATGTGTGGGGATCACTGGGCGGCACGGACTTGGTGGGCCGAAAAGGCCTGTTTCCGGCTGTATATATATGATATGATATGATATATGATTGCTATCAGTAATTCCTCAAAGTTAAAGTATGTTTAGAATAGAGCATCTGTTTCACATTTTAACAGACAATGT
Source organism: Rhinoraja longicauda (assembly GCF_053455715.1). NCBI lineage: Eukaryota > Metazoa > Chordata > Chondrichthyes > Rajiformes > Arhynchobatidae > Rhinoraja > Rhinoraja longicauda. Next base: position 16,889,224 of record NC_135980.1, on the reverse strand, counting down.
TAGAAATGTTCAGCAGGTCAGACAACATCTTTAAAAGAGAAAAGAGAGAAATAGTAAATGTTTGGATCAATGGTCCTTCTGAAATAAATGAATCTAATTATTTGGACAAAAGAGGCAGTGAATACCCAGAAACAAGTGGAGAAGACTAATGGGTCACTTCCCTACTGAGTCATGACATGAAATTTTTACACTGAGCTGAGAAGGTATTTCCAAATTACTGTTTGTTTCCAAAGATATACTTGGAGAAACTTTGAGGACTTCTTATTTATGCACATAGATTCAAGCAAATAATGTCATCCAAATTGAAAACCAAATGTCTCAAGTTTCAAATTATATTGATTATTTCAGATTAATGACATTGTTGCAAGCTCTGAGACACTGACTTGTGTTTGTCATGGACTATTTTTGAGATGCGGCTTTGTTTCTATTTCTGCCCATCTGTTGAGCGTTTTCCTCGGAAATAAAGCCGAGGTGGTTCTCCTATAACAACTGTGTTCCTCAGAAACCTACAATGTAGAAAATCGTATTATTAGAAACAATTGTCAATGGGAGAAACGGGGTTTGGGGCTACAGTTTCTAGCGTCAGAATATTTTCCCTGCAGGATTTAAAAATAAAGGTGTTTTTAAAAGATGTAATTACTAAACTTCAAATACTAAAGGTTTTATGTTGCATTATTTAGTGGGGTATTGCACAAATGTCAGAAGCAATTGTGTATTATTTTCCAAAGCAAGTCTTAAATGGTCTGTGGTGAAAGTTGACTGACTGTTCATAATAAACAATAGTGTCTGATTACTCTGGGGAACAGGATTCTTTTTCCCAGACACCTTTTTGCTATTAATTTCCAAAGTAAGTAACGTCTTCATCTCCTGTGGTCGAGTTATAACTAATTCAGCCCTTGAAATACGAATATTGTGGCCTAATTCATCGATCGTGTTTTATCCAATTGGTGTTATGGGAGCATGTGTTATAGCAGAACTACCTTGGATGCAAACAAATGCAGTGATTTTATTTGATTTTTTTTTTTTTGCAACAACATTCAGCCAAAAGTTTGGAGTGTATGATGTGTCCTGGCTTCTTCCTGCAATCCCCACTGGCACAGAAGTTGATCTTCAGGTTCATTCACTCCATGTGATGGCAATAAATGGCTGAACACGGCTAAGTTATAGAATCAGACAAAATCTTGATGACAACACTGAAATCATGTGCTTCAGATGTAATAATACGTCCAACCAAGATGTTCTTGCACTGTTACAGCATTGGCATCTACTTAATGTGGAGAATGATCTGGGTGTATTCTGTTTAAAAGGTTCCTGGGCAGTTCTATCAAGCATCATCTGAAACATGGACCAAAGAAATGAGTTCCAGAGAGAGAGAGAGAGAGTGTGTGCCCACAACACACAGACTAATTTGACTGGTGTCAAATAGTCACAGTAAAACTGAACTCAGTGGTTATTGGGGTAAAATATTCCATTGTGTTGAGTTGTGAGCAATGCAAGATAGTCGTCGTCATCGTTGATGGAGACTGACTGTTCCAGCCCAAACCATTTTAGGCTGCTTTATCAATGACCTTTTTTTTACTGTGTGCACCATTCAATTCTATTCTATTCTATTCCGAACTCTTCTGCAAATAAAGCATACACCAGACTACATTCAGGAATGGTCTGATGAGCGGCATATCATTGTGTAAAATTGTGGACAGTGACGATCAGCAGTTAGTCAAAGCATCCATCCATGACATTTTTGTCACCATATTTTCCACTTCCAATATTCCTGGGGTCACTTGTAATTCAACTGACTCAGCCATATGGTGTTCCTGCTTATCACCTTCCTGCAACTGACTCCATCACCCACGCTCACCTGGCTCCATCTGCCTTTTATTTATCTCTTGTCTACCTCGATCCATCATCCATCTACCTCTATCTCCAAATGCCACTGCTCCCCCTCCCTACAAATGCCCACCATTCTTAAGCCCCCCCCCCCGGTTGTTTTTGCTTCACCGCTACCCCCTCTATATTGGCTGACTTCCCTCTCCCCTCTGTCCCAAAACAGACCATTCCTTTCCATACACAGTTGCTATGTGACTAGCTGATTGTCTGGCAGAATGTTTGTTGCATGTCTGAGTCACGAGCAGGGAAGAGGCTGGGAATTTTGTGATGTTTGGCTCACTGGAAACTTTTAGACTTCCAAGGCACATGTCAGTAACAATCGACTCCAAGTGCATGGTACTTAAGCTTGACGTCAACTAGAACAAAGCAAAAAAGGATACAAATTGCTGGAGTGGGTCAGGCAGCATCACTGAAAAACATGGAAAGGTGATGTTTTGGGTTAGGATCCTCCTTCAGACCCTTCAGAACAAAGCAGTCTTGATTCTATTTTTTAAACTGCCCATAGCACTTCATCACGCTGCCATCTACAAAATGTGGTGTAGCTAATCTGTCAGGTTCCTAGTCTCAAGATGTCTGCAACCATTAAGGGACCAGAACAGCAGCTGCATGGGAACACCACCTCCTGCAGGTTTCTCTCAGAGTTGCACTTCATTCTGAATATCATTGGCCCTTTATTAGGCTTGAATCCTAGAATGTCCTCCCTGCATCCTTACCTTCATCAGAACCTCTGCATTACTTCAAGAACTTGACTGTTTTTCTATGGTAGTGATGGGCAATCGTTGCTGCACTTACCGGTGGTACCTGCATCTAAAATAATGAATTAATAAGCCACTGTAAGGAATACATTTGAGCTGAAATTTGTTGAATCTCTCATAAAGATTATTACTCATGGCTGATGTAAGGCTATTTCTTGTGGAGAATAACCCAGTATTCTGCCATTGTAGGAGGTGATAGGGGCATACCTGCCCAGTCTGGACAAGGTCAAATGATGCAACGAGGAGGAATACCGGGGTAAGAGGAGACATGCTTTATTAAGTGAGAAGCTGTTAGTTTTGGAGGTTTTGGCTGCTGCTGAATCCAGCTGAGCACAAATATGATTTAGATGAGTTGTATTTGCTTAGAAATTGTTAGTGGCATTGGCCTTGTAATTTATATTTGGTATTCATTGGGATCTGATTATGAAAGATCTGATTATGAAACCAACTCAATTTTATAGGATGAAAGAGGCCTTTCTTCGCAGTGCCTCATGGAGAGGTTGAGGGGTGGGGTGGGGTGGGGGGGAGAAATACCTCAGTGGGTCAGCTACACAGTCTAGGGCATAATTTAGCACCAAATTTATGTTTTATTGTATCCTGGAAATACTGCTGACTGGTGGGGATGAAGACACATTAGGAATATGCTGAGGTTAACACAAACATTGGAGGTGAGACTAATGCATGTTGTTTTTTGAACTGGAAGCACCACATTGTTCCCCAGTATTGGCTTTGAGTTGCTAAAATGTAAAGTTGATGTTGCTGACTTGATATCGATGGTGCTGTTCCATAGATCTAATTATAACTGGGCTTTGCACTTCATGATGTTACCACACACTTTTAATGGATTGTTGGTAAGCTCCATTAGTAAACATCCCAAAATTACCCACAAGCTGAATATAAATTGTGATCATATTTCAGTTTATTTCCTAACAGGCAAATGCTTTTAAATTAGACCTTGTTGAACTCCATCAAAAAATCGCTCGTGTTTAGACAGCTTATGCTGTTTTCCATCATTTCTTGCATCTGTTTTAAATGAAAACTGCATGCGTCTAGTTTCTAAAATTAAATACTTTTCAAATTAAACTTACAATCTTTGTGAATTTTTATTTTTGGTTAAGTAATCTAATATTATTAGATTCACTAGTTCACGAGGTTAATCTCTGGGATGGCGGGACTGTCATATGATGAAAGATTGGAAAGACTGGGCTTGTATTCACTGGAGTTTGGAAGGATGAGAGGGGATTTTATAGAGACGTATAAAATTATAAAAGGACGGTATAAGCCAGATGCAGGAAAAATGTTCCCAATGTTGAGGGAGCAGAACTAGGGGCCACAGTCTAAGAAAAATGGTGAAGACATTTAAAACTGAGGTGAGAAGTAACTTTTTCACCCAGAGTTGTGAATGTGTGGAATTTGCTGCCAAAGAAGGAAGTGGAGGCCAATTCACTGGATGAATTTAAAAGAGAGTTGGATAGAGCTCATGGGGCTAGTGGAATCAGTGGATATGGGGAGAAGGCAGGCACAGATTACTGATTGTGTGATTGTGGATGATCAGCCATGATTGCAATGAATGGCGGTGCTGGCTTGAAGGGCCTAATGGCCTCCTTCTGCACCTTTTTTCCAAGTGTCTATGACTAGTTTTTGCTGCTGTTGTTCCATGTCATTAAAATGTCCAATATATCAATTTGTATTTGTAGATCATATCTGTCATATCACATTTCTGAAGGAAATATTGAAATGGGAACGTGAATTATCCCTGGTTTCCTTGGCCAACTTTCGTACAAAGGATTTACTCAAAATCTTAGCCTAGTTTTTCATTGAGCTTACTATTTGCGTAATGCACTTTTATTTTCTGCTTGAATGGTTTCAGCAATGATGGATGAAACCAGCTTCCTGCAATTGAATGTGACTGTTTAGAAATGAAGGTTATTGGGCGAGAAGTAAATTAAACTCAAAACACTTGATAATGGACTATTTTTGTGAAAAGGTTGATCCCAATCCTTCTCATTTTACCAGAGCAGCTGAGTTCAGTTGGCATTCTCGGAACAACATATGACTGATGTAAAATGCAGAATGGAGGTTAGTATAGTCTTCATTGCTGCTGACATTAGTGAATGATGTCACTGCCGTTGCCCATTCAGTTTTGCCTCATTTACTAAGAAAGATATGTCTAATCACACATGTGCTTTAAAATATCTTGGACTTTAAAGCAATAAAAGGAAACCGGTAAATGATTAAGCAGGTTATATTTGTGCTCATCAGGATTCAATAAATTGATTATTTAAAAACTTGATTTTAAAAAGTTACAATGGAAAAATTGAGTGTAGTTCTTGGTTACCATGCAATTTTGTTTTGAAACTATGCAAGTGTGCATATCTGTTATTCGAATATCATCTAAATATGGTATTAAAATAAGTTTCCAAAATAATTTCAACTTAAAGCTGTGTTTAAATGGGTCTAAATTGTTGAGATAGTGCTGGTAGTTTTGCTATAACACAATAGTTATTTTCCTAAGAAATCTTGGATAGAAAATTGCAAACTAAAAAACAATTGCATCAGCAGGAATAGGGGGGGTAAGAGCTTGAGAGTTTCAGACTTGCAAGTTATTTTTTCCCTGAAGGATTTTCAATAAATAAGTTTTTTATAATACCCATAAAAAATTGCTACTTTCAGCTAAAAGCACTAATGACTTTATTACATTGTTTAATGAAATATCAGTAGCCATCTTCTTGGTTAAGTTGCAGTTATTTCTTTTTTCAGGCGGCTTATTTTCTGCCAATTTTTTAAGTAACTTGGGTGTTTTTTTTTTAGTTCTTGCTTGAAATAGTGTAATAACTAATTTGGCCCACATAATAGATATTATTCCCTAATTCATCAGTCATGTTATAGTTGTCGTGTAATATATTATATTTCTATCAGTAAGGAGATTGCAACACCAGGAATTTGGCCTGACAAATAAACTTGACAGTTATGAAACCAAACAGTAGGAGAAACCTAATAATTACTTTTTCTAAAATGGATTATAAAATCTTTTGATGGAACTTTTGACACACTGCATCTGCTTGCGGAAAAGAGATGCAGAATATAAAGTGGGGAAAATCATCAGGTTGTGTTAAATCATGGCTTAGCAATATTTAAGAATTGGATGAAAGGATAATAAGCAAGGTTATAGAAATGGGGCAAACACAGAAGATAAAGGCCAGTGCTGGTTGGTCGGATAACATCAGTTGTGCGAAATGCTGTATTTGCTATTTAATAATGTACAAAACTCAGACTCTGGTTTTCTATTTCCATACAGTAATATTAAGTTCATAAACCTCTATGTTAAATGCTGTTTGGTGTTGCAGTATGTTCATCCAGGAAGAAAAAGTGGACCAGAGTCTTACAATCATTAGCCTTAAAAAAAATTTGAACACAAGTGCTGGGATTCTAGATAAATGCACATCATATGTTAAATTGGCATTTTTTATCTTTTGCTTCCTGGGCATATTGATGTTGCACCTGGTCAATATTCTGACATGAAGTTAATAGGAAGAGATTTGGTGAGATTTCATTCTTATCTCAGATCTTTGTATGTAGTTTTTTTAGATTTGAGGTTTGTAAACGAGTCTCTTGAGTTCTACTATCTATAGGTGTGATACATCTGCAGAGATCTAACTTGGACCGCAACACTGTCTTTGTGGACCTGCTCTGGCATGTCTGCATTTGTTTCTTGTCCAGTATGAATTAAGCTTGAATTAAGAGACATATATCTTTTATTCCCCAGGCATGGAGGATTTGTGCAAGGGGGCAACCAGCAGAGTGTTCAACCGATGAACCGCACAGTCCAGATAATGTCGGAAGGTGGCATGCAAGGAACAGGCAGCTTTAGTGACCAAGACAGAGTGCAGAGACCGTCCAATGATCCCCGTTTTCAGCGTCGCTACTAGATCTTGTTTCTATTAATGGATTTTAATGTAAAGGAAATCTTTAGTGGTGCGTAGTGCTAATCACAGTACCATATTTTTGTGTATTTTTGTTTACTGCCTCTGAAACCAGAATTGTTTTGGAATTACTGATCATTTCATGGTTACTTTATTGTTAAAGTATTTGTCTTGAAATTAGGCTCTACTGAAGAGTCACTACAATTTTCCATAAATAAAAGTTAAAAATAGACATGGTTTGAGTATCATTTCAAATATAGATGCCAATTTGAGTCTTGCCTGAACATGTGCTACTATGATGTGTGCTGACAGTTCTGATAAAGTACACTAAAGAAATATCTTTGCCTACACTTTTTAGTCCTCTTCCAACTGGATCCCAATGCTGTTACCTTTTAAAGGTTATTGCAATGTGTTTGGAGATGCAGAGTCCAGGCTTCCTCTGAGAGAATATTTTGGGCATTTATCATTTTTGATCTTTGCACCTGCTGTCTTATCTGCGCACTTGACCTGTCTCTGTCCTCCTGAGGTTCACTCAATGACTGAGCTTTGCAACATCAGCAAATTTGGATATAAACAATAATTTGATGCTGTGGCCCGGGCAGTTCACAATCACTGTGTTATTGCTCACAGCCTCCCAACCATTATCAATCAATCTACTTGAGCATATTAGCCCTCATAAACTTGTGGCTTGGCCTTATCTATTATAGACCACTTCAAAAACAAATTATCAAACATTATCCTTTCACAAGTTTATGTTGACTAGTTATTTTCAAAATGCTTTGCCACCTCTCAAGATTCCAGCATTTCCCTTTTTGTTCCTTGTTTTCTCTCATCCTTAAATAGTGGGGTACTGCTTACTACCTTCCATTCCAGAATGTAGACGAAAGCCAATGAAATGAATGACAATCAAGATAACAGCTATTGAGCACAGAAAACTGGCCAGAATCCTGATGACTCCGGCCAGCCCTTTATACTGATAACCACCATCCATAAAAAAACCTTCACCCATGTGAAGCAGATTCTTTCAGAGCTGCCTACTTGGAGTTGCGTATGCTCTTCAACTCTTAGTTTCCTCCCTCACGCCACCTTTGACTGTAAAAGTAGTAGATTCTGCAAGTGTTTCTAGAGCTGATAATTATTTTGACTCTTTTGGCATCTGAACATCCGTTTGGATAAAGGTCTTCAATGCACCTGAATTGCCCATCAGTGCATGGGGGCTTCACAATTCTCAAGTATGTATTTTCATCTCAAATGTTTTCTGCAGCTTGATGTTCCATTCCCGTGTCCTCCCTGCCCTCTCGTCTTTGTTGTAGGTGACAATTAGCTTTAAGGAGATGGTGGTCAGAGAACAACACTTCAGTGAAATCAGTGACTGGCTGCCTGCCTTGGACCCAGAGAAAGTATTGTGGAGCTAGCTGAGCCCTCTGCTCTCAACCAGGTGCTGCAGTTCTCCATCTGCAGGGTGGAAAAGTATCTCCGTTACCATCAGAGTCTGGAGTCCAATCTGCTGTGAGTTTTGCTATATTGTCCAGTCACATCAATGATTCAATTGGCGGCAGGGTGGCGAAGCGGTAGAGTTGCTGCCTTACAGCGAATGCAGCGCCGGAGACTCAGGTTCGATCTTGACTACGGGCGCCGTCTGTACGGGTTTTGTACGTTCTCCCCGTGACCTGAGTGGGTTTTCTCCGAGGTCTCCAGTTTCCTCCCACACTCAAGTCGTACAGGTATGTAGGTTAATTGGCTGGGCAAATGTAAAAAATTATCCCTAGTGGGTGTAGGATAGTGTTAGTGTGCGGGGATCGCTGGGCCGAAGGGCCTGTCTCTGCGCTGTATCTCTAAAACATTTTTTTTAAAGTTAGTCACCAGCCAGAACAATTGGCCAGGAATTAACCAGCAGTGCTGGGAGCTATTGGAACACAGCTAGCCACTCATTCTGCAAGGGTGAAATGTATACATTGATCAGGCAGAGCAGAGTGTTTTTTTGAAATACATCTATATACCACCGGGTGGCGCTTCGATGGCAGCCTTGCCTACAGTCTGTTTCGTCTATTTTGTTATTTTTGGTGTGTTTAAAACGTATGTTTTAATGTTCTCTGGTTTTATGTGGGGGGATCGGGGCAAACTTTTTTCAATACCTTGCTGGAGATGCGATTGTTTTCCGGTACGTATCTCCGGTCGCCCTGCGGTCTAACATCGTGGAGCTGGATGCCTTGCTCGGGACTTTCTTTGAGCCTCACCGCAGGGTGTGAACTTGCCATTGGAACCGATTCCTTGCGTGGGATTGACGCTCCAACCCCGGCCTGCAGACTTTAACATCAAGGAGCTCGCAGTCTCGGGTTGAGATCAACGTCGGGAAGCTCCAAAAGCAGCACGACTTTCGACTAGCCCCGATCCAAAGATGATCTCACGGCACGGAGGAGCTGAGATTCCCCCACGATGTAGGCGCTTGATCGCCCCGACGAGGAATGCCCACTGCCAGCTACAGGTGTAAGATCGTCCCGTCAACGGAAGGTTAGAGGCCTCTGACCGCTAGAGGAAAAAGGGAGAGATTGAATTTTTTTCGTCTTCCATCACAGTGAGGAATGCGGAGGAGTCACTGTGGTGGATGTTCATGTTAAAATATATTTTGTGTGTTCTGTTTCTTTTTATTGGTATGACTAGCAAATGAAATTCCTCATGTTGCAAAACATACTTGACTAATAAAGTCTGATTATGATAAGTAGATACCCACTGAACACCTCTTCAACTTCAGAGATGGCAAAGTTGCTACCCCGAGGCAGGATATGCAGTCCAAAGGTGTGCCATTGTAAACGTACAAATGGGTCTTGGGGCCATCACTGACCATTTCTGATCGTTGGAAATGTGATAGCCACATTCTTGCAAAAATGTCACATCAGCCTTGGCTAGGTATTCTAAGGTGGCAACACATTGCAATGTTTATTACATTTTACACCAAAAGTTATTGTTTTTAAGTTCAAAGCCGGTTACTGTTAATTGTCCTGTGCCAGCATACCCAGTTTTTTTTCAAACTCTTGCATTGTTTTGGGGCTTAGGTATTGCCTCCAATCTCCCCTAGGACAATCAGGCCTGTTCTCTATTATTATGGTCTCCAACAATTTCTGGTCCAAGTTGGTAACTTGCTCTCCTGGACTTGGGGTATGTCAGGCACTCCCAGATCTGGGGTAGGTCAGGTGTGTGTTTCCTGGTCTGGAGCATATGCAACGCTCCACTGCTCTCAGCCCCCCCCCCCCCCGCCCAGAACTGGGGTGTACCAGGTACAGTGGGTTGATTACTTTCCTTACAGGGAAGCAATTTTCCTTCACTGCATTCTGATGTGGCCACGCCCTTACTTTGATTATGTGTGCACATATGACAATAAACTTGGCTAATTCCAAATATGGCTGCAAGGGAAAATATTCTCCTTACTGTACAAGGTTCTTTGAAACTTCAGAGAATCTACTCAATCTTTTCTACTGCAGATCTGCAATGTGGCCATCCCAGGAAGTATGTTGAAGAATTAATATCACACTCTGGAAAATTCTTTTCAGGTAAGGAAACCAAACCTGTACACACTTCATTTGTGATCTGAGTACTACAATATTGTCATCCTTGAATCTTTATGATAAAGGCCACTAAGCCATTTGTGTAGGAAGGAACTGCAGATGCTGGTTTACACCGAAGATAAACACAAAATGCTGGAGTAACTCAGCGGGACTGGCAGCATCTCTGGAGAGAAGGAATGGGTGACGCTTTGGGTTGCGACTTCTTCAGACTCAATCAATTGGCCAACAGAATGATGAACTTGAACACAAACATTTTATTAACAACTAACATTTTTCAATATCAATTCTTACAATTTAAAGAACAGAAATACTTTTCAGCAAAACCACTATATCATAAGAAAATAAACACATTTTTGCCAAAACTCCCAGAGGACAAAGAGGACTGTCAAGAAATACATTTAAATCAAGGGATGAAAATATTTAAGAAAAACCAATGTCCATTCTCAGGATATCACTCGCTCCCAGTTCTTGCAGAGCGAATCAATTCTCCCCTCCCCCGAAATCCTTAAGTCCATCTGGGTGTTCCCATTCAAGTCTGCACATAATAATAAAGCAAATTGGAACTGCAACCAATTGTGAGAAAAACACACTTCACAATAAATTAATTACATTCCAATATGATTTAACCACCAAATATAAATGTTCAATCATGTTTGTATAGGTGGAGTTAAGAGTGAAAATGGGTTGCTGCTTTATCTTTTCAGTGCACAATTCCTTCTGCAGTTAAAGTTCACCAGCTATCAAATCATATTAAAAAGAGAGCAGTGAGATCAACAAGAAAATTCTCTCCCCCAATAGCAATTCAGTTTGAAATTATAATCTCTCCTCTTTTGCTTTTAACATTTTTACTATAAAGGGATGTGAAAGCATGAACTGGTGTGGCCAATGACAAAAGCAACATTCTTTGGATTTCTGCAAAAATAACAAGCATAGTATTGTCCGATCTTGTTTGATAGTTTTGGATGTTTGATAAAAATACATGCTGTCCGTAAGTAATATTCTAGCTATTAATTCAAAGACCGAATATGCTTATTTTAAGCTATCAATGATTTTGTCTCCACCCAGATTGTCATAATAGGAATGTATATTTTCAGATACAATAAACCACAAGGTAACTACTGTAGTATTCACTGCTCAAAATTAACTCAATAACTAAGATACATTCTGGTCAACAGTTAACCGCTTAGACAAAAGCACTATACTGGAGCTGAGTAATTGCTGTTGACTCCGGCACAAAATCTTGCAACCTTTTTTACAGCATTTTTATGAATATTCTGTGTTTATTCAATAAATATCATGTTCCCTCAAAACCATGTTCAAGAAAAAACAGAAAAGACATACAGAATAAATTTTGAATTTATTCCACACCCAAGGACAGTGCAGTCAGAATACCAAGAGATTTCTCTGTTCAAGTTTTCCTGCTTTATTCACATTCTTTCTAATTTTCTTTTGGTTCCTTGTCATCTTCCAATCTATTTACAGAATTGTATCATGAGAAATCTGGGAAAACAAGACATTCTATAAACTACTATATTCAGCATTCCTTGTCAGAGCAATACAGCACAGAAATTCTTCAGCTCAACATGTCCATGCTGATCAAGATGCCTCATCTAAGCTAGACCCATTTACCCACCTTTGGCCCACATCCCTCTAAACCTTTCTTAACAATGTAACTTTCCAAATATCTTATAAATATTGTTATTGTATCTGCCTCAACTCATTCGGCAGCTTGATCCATACATTCACTTTACTGTGAAAAGGTTGCTCCTCAGGCTCCTATTAAATCTTTCCCGTCTCACCTTGAACCCTATGGCCTCGACTGCTTGAGTTCCCTACCCTAGGAAAAAGACTCTTTGAATCCACCCTATGTATTCCCTTCATGATTTTTACATACTTTTTTTAAAGATCATCCCTCAGCCTCCTGCAAGGAATAAAGCCCCAGCCTGCCCAAACTCTCGCTATAGCACAGACCCCATGTACCCTGCCCCCCCCCCACCCTAAAAAAATCATGGTAATATTGTAAATCTTATCTGCACCCTTTCCAACTTAATGACATATTTGTTATTGTAGGGCGACTAAAACTCAGTGCTGCAAGTGTGGTCTCACAAACGTCTTGTATAACTGTAACATAATGTCTCAACTTCCATGCTCAATTCCCTGACTGATGAAGAACGCCTTCAGTGCCCAACCCATCTGCAATGCCACTTTCAGGGAACTATGTATTTATATTCGATCTCTCTGCTCTACAACACAGTCTTGTATATTCTTGTATATTTGTTTAATACAGATGACAAACCGTAAGGGGCCCAACACTAATCACCAGGCGCATACTGGTCACAGAGCTCCAGTCCAAAAAACAACCTTCCGTCACCACTCTCTGCTTCTTGCCATTGTGAAATAATTTAATGACAGTGTCTGAAGCGGTCATTTAACCTATTAAACTTTAAAATGATTTTGTCTCAACGTTATCATGATAAATTCTTGAGTTGCCGGGTTGGGCACTATTGTAAAATTATGAAAAAAGTGCATTTAATTTCCTGAATTACAGATGTAGGGGGAGTCACAAGTCTAGATTCCAGCCTTATTTGTACTGTCCTTTCTGAATAATGGGACATTAGCTATCCTCCAGTCTTATTGTATCTCATCCATGGCTAACAAAGGTGCACAAAACCCGCATAGGTCCCAGCAATCTCCTCCATTGGTTTCTTTAGCATCTTAGAATAGATTCCATGAGGTCCTTGCAATTTACCAACCCAATGTGCGCAAATGTTCCAACTTTCTTCTTGCTGATATAAACAGGTACCATGTCCTGTTTCAGATAGGATACTAAGTTATGTGTATAGATAGATGTCATGTTGCAATTATTACCTTAGGAAAATGCATTTCTATTAACTGCGGGTATTTAGTGTGAATTCCACGAATAACATATAACAACTAAATATATTACCAGTTACATAAAGAATTTAACATATTGAAATTCACTTTTTAGAGTTCAAACATATTTAATATCTGAAACGATGTTTGTTGTCTCAATAAAAGTGGAAACAAATCTGGGTGTGGGAAATTCCTTTCCACCAAGGTACAAATTAAACCGCTTGCCTGCAAAGTAAGCATGTTCGCACATTAAGAACGGGTGATAATATTGCTAGTTTGTCTCAAATTTTAAGATACATCCACAGAAAAGTTCTGAGATGCACATTAAAATTCAATTGACAAATGAGAATATAATCATATAGTAAATATAAAGATTGGGCTCTAAATCTCTAATCTGAATGTCAATGTAAAATCAATTTATAATTGATTTTGGCTGCATAAAAATGATACAAAATCTTACTACTACAAAATTTGAGATCAAATTATCACTGTTGTTACTGGTATTCTATTGTAACTTACAGAGTGTCTCTGAACATGCCTCATCCATTCCAAGGGATCCAAGAATCTTCGGCCACAATATTCACAAGGAAATTGGGTCGATTTTGTTGAATGGTGATGTCTTATGCAACTTTGAATCCCTAGAAGACCAAATAATGCACCTTTTACATAATGAAACTTTAACAATGTGAAAGCAATGCCCAATTTGTGACAATTCCACACGATAAGGGCTATTTTTTTGAAAACATTATACTCAAATGGTTTCATTGCCAGTGACGAGGTCTTAGCAATTATGAACTTTTCTGTTATTTCCACTTTTTAAAATAATGTTTCCTTAAGTTTATATAACATTTCAGATAAAATGGAATGCAAACATGAAATTAATCACTGTGATTGGGACATAAACATATCATCAATCAATATGTGATTAATCTTACTGAATGTAGAGGGTCTACCGCTTAGATGTTGATTTTGTAGCACTCACAGCAGCAGGGAAGGAAAAGCTGCTTTCCCAAATGGAAGTGAGCCAAGCTCTTCCACTCCACTGTATTAGCAATGATCCCAATCACGTATAAAATAAAATCAATACCTAGGACTGGATGGCCAAGGCTGGAATAAAGTGAACAGAAACTCATCTAAGCTGGGTGAAAGCAACCAAATCCACCCCAACACTATAGAGTTCATTATTTGAGAAAGGAAACAGGATATACAAAATATAGTCAAATTCAATGAATTTAATGTAATATGTTTCTTACAGAGTGAGGTTACGCTGATCTATTGGACAATGGACTACAATTAAGTGAACTAACTCGCTTCTTTGTGGTGCTGGAGCAATATTTAACTGCCAATAAATAAATGATGAAAACAACAAAACAACGCTGACTGCCTTTGGGACAAACAAGTAAAAGAAAAGATCACTTACAATTGGTTTATTTGGGTTCAACTGCCTTTGAATTTATATACAAACCTGATTCAATATCACCCAAGTGATGGTTTATAATTTTTCAGCAGAATCAAATTCATAAAAGGATTTTCTAAATAACTTCAATTTCCACAGTATCAAATAAATCTTATTCCGATTAAATGCCTTTGACTTGAAATGTTAACCATTTTTCTTCCCACAGATGCAGACCTGCTGAATATTTCTAGCATTTTCTGTTTTTATTTTAAATGTCAGGGTTTACTTTTTGATTTTTGGATAAATCTTGTTGGACATGTGACAAATACTAGAGTGTTGGCTGCATCATGAAAACAAGATGTCATTCTTATCTCTCCACCCTTAAATAGAACGTGGTGATAAATCACCTTTCTATAAAGTGCAAATACTGCTCACTTTTTTCATGGTGACTACTCTGGAGTCTCTTCCTTTGGAACTCTTCAATTTCTGCAACTAATTCAGCTTCACTTAGGTTAACCTCACCAACCAGATCAAAGTTGCACTTTACCTATTTAATAAACACACACATCAACATGCAAACAATTCAAGTTTAACAGATAAATCAAATAATTTGCACATAGTTAAATCAAAATGCCTGAATAATAATTCAAGCAAATATTATAATATCCATCATATTCTTTCTGAATGGTGTAATTAGGAGAAAACTTACTTCCTAGAAAATTTTAAATTCTAAAATTTGAGATTTGCTGATTAATTATTTACATAAAGGAAATGTGAAGATGGCTGCTAGAGGTACTGACAATTGCTGGAAGGATTTTCTTCAATGTGTCTGTGTGCCCTTTGAATGATTGAGAAAAAAGATGTTTGAGCAACAAGTCTTTAAATATGGTACAAAGATCAGACTACCAGAAGAAGGGTCTCGACCCGAAACGTCACCCATTCCTTCTCTCCCGAGATGCTGCCTGACCTGCTGAGTTACTCCAGCATTTTGTGAATAAATCAATTTGTACCAGCATCTGCAGTTATTTTCTTATATTCTTAGACTACCAGAGGCAGTGAGCTCTGTCCTCTTTATACTTCTGAAGTCTGGACTACCTCAAGGTAGTAAACACCTCAAGGCACAAGAAAGATATAGAATATAGAACAGTTCAGCACAACTAGCCCTCTGCCCACCATGTCTGTGCCAAGCATGATACCAGTAATGCTGTCTTCCTAAAATCCTCTAAATCAATGGAAAGAATAAATTAATCAACAATATCCACTCCCAAACTAATCTCCCAATTGCAGAAGTTATAATGACACTGGGCGGGCCATATTGCTTACAGGCCTAACACTAAAATCCCGAAATAGACAATCTGCTCCAAGCTCAATTACAGGAAGGTATTACCAGGTTCACAGGAGAAAATATTCATTAAGTGCATAGAATCTTTGAGAAAATGGTATCAACAACCACATATGCATCATGGACACAGAAAAAAAAGAGTATGCTGGATACCAACGACTGTAAGTCTCCTCCTTGACCTCCCTAGGTACCTCCAACCTTCCTCGTTGTGGGCTCCCATCTGTCAGAAAGTATACCCCCTCCCTCGCCTGCCTTTGTGCACATCCCTCCCTGTCTGTGCCATTGGTGTAACCACCCTTTCCTTTGCCTTCTCTTCTTGTTTGCCCCCCCCCCCCCCCCCCCCTTTCATGTCCTCTCTTCCTTGCGTGTGAGGTGGTGGGAAAAACAGTTGTGAATGGGAGAGGTTTGTAGCCTATCTTAAATTCATAGCCTAAAACAGTATATCAATTGTTTGTTGTTCTCCACTTTTAGAAACAAAAGTGGCATGGAATTTATTCTATTCAACTTCAATTGAAGTTAGAAACTTCTTAAATTGTGTAAAAGTACCTGTCTCCTCATCGACTCAGTTTGTTTTCCAGATTCCAATTAGTTTGCATCGAAAAAAATCTTCCCCAAATCCCCTCTGAATCTCCTTCCCCTTATCCTAAAACTATGCCCTTTTGTTCTGGACATCTCTGCCATCTATTTTACCTTTTATTTTTAAATATTTTTATTTTCAAGAAATAATGAAACTATCACCATCACCAATAAATGCACTAATTTGGTGATGCGTTGGTCACATGCTTTCTGGACTGCATACCATAATCACATTTCAGTTCATGAAGAGAAAACACAAGATGTACAAAGGTTTCAAAGGTCAAAGGTTTCAAAGGTCTTTTATTGTCACATGTGCCAATTAAAGCACGGTGATATGCGAATTACCATACACCCATACGAAAAAAAGCAACAAGACACACATGAAACTAAACTTAATACTCCTTTTGAGTATTTTTAAGTTGGCACCCGAGCCATTTATTGGAATCAAAAAGCATCTTGCCTGAAGTATCTTCCTTTAAAATGAACCCACAAATATAACCAACAGAATCTGTAAGAGCTATTAATATATTGAGGAATCTTGACCAACCTAGGTATAACTTAGAAATAACTTACTTTACCTTTGAATTGGAAAAAACAGACATTCAATATTCTATATTCCCTTCCACATCCTCCAGAAAAGTACCTTGTGCTGCTTGTGTAGATGACTCTCCAACTCTGTCTGTAACCCAGCTTCAAAGAAACAGAGTCGACACTTGTACGGCTTCACCGGGCTGTGCGTATCCATATGATGTAGTAGGTTTTCCTCGCTAAGCGTAACAAATGTACACCAATCACAACAGAAAATCTTCTCAGTAAAGAATTGCAGAAGTTTCGGATGACAATCTTCCACATATGGTGCTTGGCCATCTGAAGACCAAAGCACAGATAAATGTCAGGGATAAGATAATGAAATTATCTGAACTGCTATTAAAACAGAAATTCCCGTATATCTAATGAGATTTCTTGGTCCTTCTATTTCATGGTTTAATGTAGAGACATCCTGGTCACAAAATTGTGGGACTATCACTGTCAATATCTACATAAAGTGTTTAATTCAATTTGATCTCTTATAAGGCACCTTGCAAAGAATTACAAAGATAACCGAGAGACTAGCAAATTTCAAAAGACAAGTATCAAATTCTTCAATAATTAAACTTGGAAAAACTGAAAATGCTCAGTAGATCAGACAGTATCTGTGTAATGTTAGAATTTCAGGCTCTTTGGTAGATCTGGAAAAGAGGGTTGTAAGTTGCACAGAGTGTGGGAAGTGATGAATAAAACAAATTGATTATTTCTGATGAAGCCAGGGTGGATAAACTGAAAACAAACTCATCTGTGCCTCTAGTTACCGAGCGAGGACAGTTAAGAACGAGAACACAACCGTGGGAATGCAAAGTGTGGTTCTTCATCTCTCAGTGACGAGTGGAATTCATAGCCACAGAGTTCAAGCTCCATTTTTGTTGAGGTCGTGATAACGATGATGTTCCATTGTCATAGTATCTTGTAGCACAGAAACGGGCTCTGGGACCACCATCTTTATTCCAACCTTATATCCCATATCCTGAAAATGTCTTCCTCCCACCTTGAACCAATGCCCGATTGTTTTTGATACCATGAAAAATAGACTTTGACAATATACCTTTTCTATGACTCGCCATCCTATACACTTCTATCCATCACCCCTAAGCCTCCTATTCCCTACCGAAAACAAGCCTAGCTTATCCACTCTCACTGCATAATTAAATATCTCCAAACCGGGAAACAACCTTATGAATCTCACCTGCACTTTCTCCAGCTTTATCACATCCTTCTTATAGTACAATGACCAGACCTGTACACAATATACTTAAAGTGGCATAACCGGGGTTTTGTAATGTTATGACATAACTGTGCTTTTTCCATGTCCTGACTGATGAAGGCAAGCATTCCTCACCATTCTATCGACCCATGTCACCAGTTTAAGGGAATAATGGATTCGGATTCCAGGAGCTCTCTTTTCATCAATACTCCTTTGTGCCATTCCACTTACTGCACATGTCCTCACCCTACCTGGCTTTCCAAAATGCATCATTTTGCACTCTTTGGGTAATAGGATCCATGTTTATTCCAGTCCGTTGCACTGCTCCGCTCCGCCACACCCGCCAAACAGATATTAACAATGCCTTCTCTTTTAATAGAAAGAAAAATAATCATCTCCTTGCATAGAGAACAAACAAAAAGTGCCTGAAGTCATTTCAAATATTGGGAGCTTGACCAAGGTATAGGGGAATTGCTAGACTGCACACACACCAGTTCAAAGGCTTCCACAAAATGCATAATATTCACGAGGAGTTTCAATATCGTACAAGCTGTAATCAAACAAAAAGTTGTGTGAATGTCAAATTGAGGTTTTCAGAGTTTACTTATATACTGTAGACACAAAAAGGAGGAATAACTCAGCAGGACAGGCAGCATCTCTGGAGGGAAGGAATGGGTGACGTTTCTGGTCGAGACCCTTCTTCAGACAGATCATCTCCGACACCTCCTACCCCTTTCTTGATCTCAGTCTCCATCACACAAAATAGACTATTGACTGATGATCTGCAGTTCCTTCTTACACATTTTGTTTACATATACTGTTTAAATATGTAATAGGGATAAGATCTTACTTTTGTGCTCCAGAATGTGATTGACCAAACGGTTTTTGTGCTTTGTGTAGTACAAGCACATAGGACAATGCAATTTTCCAGATTTCTTCTCAATTGAAGCCAAGGCAAATTCTTCCTTTAAGCCAACTTCACTCTCAATTTCATTCCCCATTTCTCCAAGACTTCCTTCAAAAATATTAACGTCCATCTTCCTTGCAGATTTTTTTCTATCATCCGCTGTGAGTTTGCATACTTCTGCGTGCCGAGAAAGTGCATTCCTGGAAAGGAAATAGTTAAATAAAAATACTTCTGCATTGTTTATCTCAGAAAATTCAAAGTAACTACAATTGAATTTATCGCAATAATATTTTAAACATTTATAGGTTCGTATTTTGAAAGCAGCCTAGTATTTGCCAGATAAATGACAAAAGCTTTGAAGTATAAGCTAAATAAACAATGAAGATAAAATTAGCAGACAAGAGACCAGGATTGATCAAAATCAGGAGAAAAGATAAGCACTTACATAGAAAAAGGTTACAAGACTAAACCAGATTGTATATTCTCTTGAAAAGTTGAGGCAAATAAGAACAAACATCATCAGAAGACCAGATGACCTAATCCACATTTCCATCGCAGCTCGTGTTCAATAGGAAATCTTGTCATTAATAGGCAGCCACGACAAATAGCAAGCCACGTTCAACAAAATAGGAGTTCCAAGATTTTTTCAAGGATCAACAAAAAATGCAACCAGAATAACTAAGTCTTACTTGCATCCTAATCACTTGTTTAACTTTCAGTACACTTTGATTTTGTGTGCCGTATTCCACGTAATCTTGCTATCTGAAGACACCAACCCAATGAGCAGCAATATGCACACCAGGGCCGAAGGAACATATTAAAGAAAAAGGCACAGGAATAGAATACCAGGTGAGCTCTCAGAAGAACATCATCACCCTCATCCCAAATATCAGGGTGGACTTTGACTGCATTAGCAATAAGGGACTGCCTGATTAAAAAGACACTTCTACTAAAATTATTATCCCCAATTCAGATTGCGACTCTCAATGCCTACATATTACCCCCCATTACTCAGCTGAATGAATCCAAATGAGACACAATACTGCACTGCATATAGCACTTCAAACTGTGACCTCTTCACAAGATACACTTTCAATGAATCTGCTCAACTCGACTAGTGACCCCTTTTAACTATATCTCTAAACCACCAATGTTAGATCCCCTCAATTTTATGGTGTCTGCAATCCACAGATTAACATATTTATTCAATTGGATTTCACAGATAATCAAGATTAACAAATTAGACAATAGACAATAGGTGCAGGAGTAGGCCATTCAGCCCTTCGAGCCAGCACCGCCATTCAATGCGATCATGGCTGATCACTCTCAATCAGTACCCCGTTCCTGCCTTCTCCCCATACCCCCTCACTCCGCTATCCTTAAGAGCTCTATCCAGCTCTCTCTTGAAAGCATCCAACGAACTGGCCTCCACTGCCTTCTGAGGCAGAGAATTCCACACCTTCACCACTCTCTGACCGAAAAAGATCTTCCTCATCTCCGTTCTAAATGGCCTACCCCTTATTCTTAAACTGTGGCCCCTTGTTCTGGACTCCCCCAACATTGGGAACATGTTTCCTACCTCTAATGTGTCCAATCCCCTAATTATCTTATATGTTTCAATAAGATCCCCCCTCATCCTTCTAAATTCCAGTGTATACAAGCCTAATTGCTCCAGCCTTTCAACATACGACAGTCCCGCCATTCTGGGAATTAACCTAGTGAACCTACGCTGCACGCCCTCAATAGCAAGAAATTAACACACATATTCATGAATGGTGGCCAGAACCGTAAACAGAATTGCCTTACTATTTCCTGGTAAAATTCAATTACATTCAAATTAAGTTTCTCCCCCAAAGAATACTAATAACTACAAAGTCTATTGACAATGCAACAAAGGAAATCTTCAGATGCACGTTAACACATTTGAACTCTCAGCAGCCAAATTATTGTTTTATCTTGTGATGTAAGAAAATAACTGCAGATGCTGGTACAAATCAAAGGTATTTATTCACAAAATGCTGGAGTAACTCAGCAGGTCAGGCAGCATCTCAGGAGAGAAGGAATGGGTAACATTTCGGGTCGAGACCCTCCATTTCCTGCATATCCAAAAGTCTCAAATGCCACTATCGTATCTGCCTTAACTACCAACCCCAGCAGCACATTCAAGGCACTCACTACCCTCTAAAAAAACTTGCCCGCACATCTCCTTTAATCTTTGCCCTTCTCGCCTTAAAGCTATATCCTCCAGTATTTGATTTTTCCATCCTGGGAAAAAGGTTCTGAATGTCTACCCCATCTAAGTCTCTCATAATTTTATATATTTCTATCAGTTCTCCTTGCAACTTCTATCTTCCAGAGAAAACAATCCAAGTCTGTCCAAACTGTCCCTCTAGCTCATACCCCCTAATCCAGGCATCATTCTGGTAAACCTTCTCTGCACCCTTTCCAAACCCTCCACTTTCTTCCAGTTATGGGGCAACCAAAATTGCACACACTACTGCAAATGCAGCCTAACCAAAGTCCTTGGCTTCTTTTGAAACTTAAACAATGCATGACCATTCTATTACCTGTATCAATTTGCAATCTGAAAGTTTATGAAGACAAATAGATAAATTTACATAATTTATTTCTAGTTCTCTTCCTCATCCAATATTACCAATTTACAAAAGACACCAAAACTTGAGTTTTTTCCATAATGCAACAATGCAGGGAAAATAAAACATGTTAAAATCCATCATCTTTGAAACTTACTTCTCCCCACTGAAGAAATAACATCTTTTACATTCAAAATATAGATTCTTATGATGCATTGTACGATAATGATTCTTCACATTTTGGAACAGGCACGTGTTAAAATCACAAAATTCACATGCGTAGCGCTTCATCTCCACAGTCTTTGGCATGACTTCTGTTGCTGAGCCACTGCTAATGATACAGTCCTGGCAATCACTCTGTGGAGTCTCCAGAAATACATTTTCTGAAATGACAAAGAACGACTGTAAAACAGGAATTCTGGAATCCAATGAAGGTAAATCAAATAATATTGCACCTTTCACAGCCATTGAACATCAAAAGTTGTTGTTTTTCATCATGAACAGCCTTCAATGTGGTCACTGCTATAAATGGCAGGCAATTTGTACATTATTTGTTCCACCATTGAAATGTTTACAAGGGGCACATCCTCAAGTAGGTGGCATCTATCGTCAAGGATCACCATCATTTGCTGTTACCATCGGCAGGAGGTACAGAAGTTTGAAGTCTCACACCCCGGGTTCAGAAACTGCTACTTTCCTACAACCATTAGGTTTGTGAACCAACCTGCACAACCCTAATTCTACCTCAAAAGGATGAGCAATACAAATAACCACATAACTTGTTCTGATGTTATTTCTGGAGGAAATTTTGACAAAGATGCAAGAAAGAAATTCCTTGCGTCCAGATCTTTGATATCAATTTAACCAAACAGATGGGCCATGTGGATTTCCTTATTTCCTGATAGTCACTACCACGGACATTATTACAATTCTTCAATAGACACAGTATCAAGCCATCCGAAGATTGCACGCAAAAGAATAGTGTAAATGTGATGTGCAAATTACTGATTTTATTGCTTACCCACCACAGCATGTTTCAATTCTCTCAAATCCCCGCTTGTCAGATGGGATGGAAGCTGCACACTCCCTGTTTCTTTGGCTCACAGCTCACCCTAGCTCAGAGATTTTTCTTGATAATATGCTCAACTCTGGTCACTCTGGCTCACCCAACACTAGTTTTCACAGGCAGTCTCTCCACACTGAGCCAAGGGTGACTCATTGCTGGACATGCACTAGGTTCCTAGCGCAGCAGCACTGTCAACATAATGCAACTCAGTACATAATGCTACAATTACCCCTCTCAGCACTAACTTCATGTGTAGAGCCAGGATGTTTAGGCGCTAAAAATCTCTGAAATAGGCAGGCAAATAGGCATAATAAAATTACAAAAAAGGCACGAAAAAGGCATTTATTGACAGAAAAATGCATAAAAAGGCATGTATTTCCACCACCAAAATATGGTTAAAAATGATAATATAAAGGTATACTACATTAAATGACCAAAGTTGCCTGGTAGCACATAATTGCTAGCATTTTTTTCAAATTATCTGGTGTTAAACTATGCCGTCTGTCAGACAGAATATGCTTCAGTTGTGAAAAAATTATTTCTACCCCAGCTGAGGTCACTGGTGCATGCCCAAAACAAGCTAGACTCTATATTCATGTCGATATCTTGTGCATAACAACTACCTTTGAGAACTTTAGCTATGTTTTATATTTCTTCAAGATCTTTGTTACCTAAAATCACTCTCTCACATTTTCCTTGTATGCCTTCACCTACATTGCCAGGAACTTTACGAATATCGTCAATTACTTTGTTGAAAACCTGCAAGTTATTCACTAATGTTTTGCCACGTTTCTCAAGAGAAGTGATAGCTTGTGAGAAGTTTGAAAAATTGGAAGCAATAAAGTCAAGATTGCGGTGGAATAACCTTTTCTGCATGATTTCACTGACGATCCTGACTGCAGCAGATCTTCTTCAAAACAGTTGACGATTTCTTTTATCTGTTCAAAATTTGCAGCATGGTAGAGTACAGCAGAGAGCCATGGACCTGACCTCGTCAAAATGGGCTGAGGAGGTAGCGGAATCTCGGGTGCCATTTCCTTGAACAACTGCACACGTGATGGTGCTTTGAGGAAGATTTTCTTGACATTGGAAACTAGGCGATCGACCCTTCCCCACCCACCCCTCTCCAATTACCACTCAACAGCCTGACTGCAAAAGACTGGGGCCTCGTCCACTACCCACGAATGAACGGCCGACGGTGGCATCCCGGGTTTCGCCCCGGTGGTGGAAATTTTCTTGTACGTTACGTTAACATGGCACAAAAAAGCTGATTTAGGCACTCGATTGTGAAAAGGACAATATCTTGCTGAAATCATCAAAAAAGGCATATAAAGGCACATGGCAAAATCCTGGCTCTATTCATGTGTATTCTTGTTCCTGGTAACACATCCTATGCACAAAATGAGGTGCCATTGTATTCTTTTGCCTTTCCAATAATAAAGCAAACATGACAATGAGTCTCTCTCTAATACAGATATAACATTGATCCTCAATAATAAGCCAGAAAATTCCTACCATTTAATGGCTGGGACACATATCCTCCTGTCTTTAGAGAGTCCAATGTCATAGAACGCAGTTTGGGCATAAGAAATCTCCCATGCACTCTGAGTGAATGGGACCTTAGGTGTTCAATCAGTGGGGTAGAATAAGAACACCTTGGGCATCTGTAATTTCTGCCTTCTGTAAAATATTAAAAGAATGAATCCATTTTATTATCAGCTTATTCACAATTCTACTTCTAACCAAACATCATCTATTTCCATTAAACCAAACATTGCAAGTGCACTTCACTGCAGGATTTATAAATAAATCACAAGAGAAACGAAATTTCCCATCCACAATGCAGTTTTGTAAATAATTGAATAAAAAATGCAAGTAAAAACATTACAGTGCTGCAAATAACTTTAGGAACTGCTCCCTTCCTAGGCAGAACTGATTATCAATCATGACGCAAGTCAAAGTCTAAAGAAAGCAAAATAGGATCTCATACTACCTGAGCTAGCAGTCAGGATGTCATTTATCACATTGTACTTGTTTTTTTTACTAAAGAAAAGCAGAAAAAAACATCAATTAGCTTTTCACCATACCTCAAGGCCCACATAATTATATTATCGCTAGAAATATTACGTTCTTCATTTAAACTCAGCACAAGATTTCATTCTCTCTATGAACCCTCTATGGACTCACAATGGCAAAGGCAGTAAAATGTGCCCACGTTCAATCCTGACTTCCAATGTTGACAATGGAGTTTGGACATTTGGTATGGATATTGGTTTATTATAGTCACTGTTCCAAGATAGAGTAAAAATCTTTGTTTGCTTGTTATTGTCATGGTAATTGACATCAATTAAATCAGATCATATAATACAAGTACAATCAAGCCATATGTAAATATAACAGGTAGTGCAAAGAAAAACATACCAGTCAAGAGTGTTTGTCATATGTCCCAAAACAGAAAAATGAAATTCTTACTTTCAGCAACACAGTAGGTATGTAATCATAGTACTCAGTAGATACCATAACAGACCACAAATTGGCAATCTTCTTCATAAGAAACAAAATTTGTAAAGTGAAACACTTTGTAGTTATAGCAGAGACTGAGTTCGCGCGTGCACAACTGATCCGGCCCGCATGAAGTCGCATTTTGCCTATTCCGGCCCCTGACCTAAAATGAGTTTGACACCCCTGTCCTATGGTCCGTTATAGCGGGAGTTTACTGTATGTAAAAGTATAAGGGGCATAGATATGGTAGACATTCATTCACAAAATGCTGGAGTAACTCAGCACGTCAGGCAGCATCTCAGGAGAGAAGGAATGGGCGACGTTTCGGGTCGAGAACCGAAACGTCGCCCATTCCTTCTCTCCTGAGATGCTGCCTGACCTGCTGAGTTACTCCAGCATTTTGTGAATAAATACCTTCGATTTGTACCAGCATCTGCAGTTATTTTCTTACACTAGATATGGTAGACGGTCAGAATCTATTCCTAGCTTGTAAATGTCAAAAACTTCAAGGTTTATCTTTAAGGTAAGAGGGGCAAAGTTTAAAGATGACTTGCGGGGCAAGTAATTCTTTTTTAAGCAGATGATAGTGGGTGCCTGGAATGTGCACATAAGGGTGGTGGAAGATATGATGGTAGCGTTTAAAAGACTATTAAATAGGCATATGGATATGTGAGGAATGGAGGGATAGGGATCTTGTGCAGGCAGGTGAGATTAGTTTATTGTGTTATAAAGTTCGGCACAGACATTATTGGCAAAGGGCTTGTTCCTAGGCTGTACTGTTTTATTTTCTAGGTGCAAAAAAATACATTGTGTCAAATATAACATTCCATCCAATTTTTGGGCGATAATTTTTTTTAAATATTCTGTAGCCAACTTTGGTTTAATCACATGGTCTGAATATCTTACGCACCCGTGAAAACTGAAAAATAAAACTACATTTAGGTACGATTACATTAGCAGACCACTTGACTTGGTAACATGACTAATTTTAGTCCCATGGAGCGGTTGGAGACTATACACTATCACTTTGAGGGATAGCAAATGTAAGTATAAAAAACAAACATCAGTGATAGATTCTCAAATTATAAGGACACCGAAGTCGGAGTAGAAACACACATGCAAAACAATCTTAAAGAGTAATTTTTTCAGTCCCAGTAAAATCGTAAGTTAGGCTATAACTTCAGAAATTGGAAATGCATGAATAGCATTGTTCACTGCACAGTCGTCATAAATATAAGCAAAACAATATGAAAAATATATTAGCATTAC
The DNA here is from genome assembly GCF_053455715.1 of Rhinoraja longicauda. Lineage (NCBI taxonomy): Eukaryota > Metazoa > Chordata > Chondrichthyes > Rajiformes > Arhynchobatidae > Rhinoraja > Rhinoraja longicauda. Next base: position 16,862,772 of record NC_135980.1, on the reverse strand, counting down.
CTGCTCTTGTCAGCAGAGCGGTGACAATTTTTGGACAAATAGTGAGTCTTTTCATGGTTGCGCAGTCCTGCCAATGCTTTAAAAAGTCGTGTACAATACCTGCAACGGTACCCTTCCATTGCAATACTCTGATTAACTGCAAACTTTGAATAATGTTTCTTCACACTATGATAGCAGCTTGATATTTTGTTTTCTGAGACCTGAAATTATTGAAGAGAAATAATGTATAATGAGCCAATGGAAATGTAGGGTTGATTTACTTGTACTTCTGATTTCATTAATATCTGCAGTTTAATATTCCGTAACATAATTTTGTGCTCTACTTTGTTACTTTTTACATTTTATATATTAAGATTGAATTACTCATTTTGAACTTTAACTGGGTTCTAAAATTTGTATTTCTTCCAGAAAACAATTTGCTACCGTTTCAAATATTAGCTGAATGGTGCATTGCCATAAAATCTAAAAATAACTCATATGTACTGGCATAATGATGTTAGATTTTGTTGCTAATAAAGACCTTTTATACTATCTGAACAAGCAAATCTGCCATAAGGTAGACACAAAATGCTGGAGTAACTCAGCGGGACTGGCAGCATCTCTGGAGAGAAGGAATGGGTGACGTTTCAGGTCGGGTCTCCACCCGAAACGTCACCCATTCCTTCTCTTCAGAGATCCTGCCTGTCCCGCTGAGTTATTCCAGCATTTTGTGCCTACCTTCGATTTAAACCAGCATCTGCAGTTCTTTCTTACACAAGTAAATCTGCCACATATTTGCCTGAAAATATTAGAGGCAAACTGTGAAATATGAACTAAAAATACTGAAGATAGGTACATTATCAAATGGAGACACCTGCTATGCAAAAGTAACAAAGTTTTATGAAAGAGAACAATTTAAATTCCATGCTATTTACTGTCTGCAAGTGTCATACTAAAACATTTCGGAGCCTGTAAACCATACCAGATTTCCTTGAAGGCACTGATCCTCAGCATCTGGTATACATGTTTTGTCTGTCTCTTTATACTTCACTTTGTTCAAAGGATCAAGAGTTTCACAGAAAAGATCTCTGCTGTCAACATTTTGCTCTTCTGGCATCACAACGTTGTATCCCAAGTGCTCACTCTCACGTCTGCTCAGTGTGAGCTTTCCAAGATGAAATCTTGTCATATTCATTGAGTTTGCAGTCACAGAGAATGAATTGTCTGTTTTTCTTTTAGGGATGCAGTTTTCATTTCCCAATTTATTTCTGATTGGTATTGCTTTCACAAAGTAGTCACTTCCTTTGCAGTTGATCAATTCCAGTTTCCCAGCATTACTACAGTTTAAAGGGACCTCTGCATCTATCTTACTCTCTGTATACATTTCCCTGTCCGTCACAGCATTAACATTTTCATTTCCATTCTCTCTTAAAGTTTTTATTTCATCAAATGGATGAAAATTAGTTATATTTATGTTGGTCTTTTTGCACTCGATTGTGCACTTATTTTGAGAATAAAATTTGAAGTGTCGTAATTTATAATGGAACAAAAGTTTTTTTTGAGTAATAGCTTTAAAAGAGCATAATATACATATCTGTTTTTCCATACTAGCTTTCAGCTCTTCATTACTGTTTGTCAGAGAGCCAAGCTCATCATGACCTTTTCCATAATATCTATATGGAGGCTCAATATTATGAAGCACAAGATAATGATTAACGAGTCCTTCCCGAATTATATGAGTGAACATGCACAAAGCACATTTGAAAACAATTTCAGAGTCTTCAACTTGAGCACAAGCAATACTGCGCTTGATGCAATGGTGTCTACAAATAACTCGCCTTGAAGTGCAGGTGAAATTACAGACCTGGCACTCAAATACCAATTGTGGCTCACTGTTGGAGGTTGAAAGGGATGCTAATTGTCCTCTGACCTGCAGGTAGTTGACATTTTGACTCTTTGGTTCTTTCTTGGACAGGTAACTACTTTGGTAATGCTCAAATAAAGAAAGCCAGTCCCCACTGTATGAACAGTGCTTGCAGAAACATATCTTAGAAGATGCATCCAAGCAAGGGAGAGTTGGATCAGAAGATTCTGAGTCAATCAAAAATACATCATGCATAGACAAGCGTAAATTCCTCTTTGTGAGCATGTTGAACTTATGGCTATAATTATGAATCTTTTTGCAGGACATTTCCTCTTCAGAATGTTGTTCCTGAGAGTGCAAAAATACATCGTTGATGTTAGCACTTGAAAAAGGGCAAATGTTGCACTTATACATGCGTGTGTAAGCATTTCCTAGTTTTCTTTTATTACTTGATGTAGAATACAACATCTTGATCTCATCTGCTGATTTTGTGAACTTTTCACACAAATCATAATTTTTGCAAGCATTTAAATTTGTCCTTTTAACATTATCATCTGTATCAGATAATACAACTTCAATTTCAGCTACTGTGTCACTGAGACAATTGTCACCATATATGGTAAACTCCGCCGCTCTTTCAATCTTCTGTTGGTTTAAGAAGCTATAGGCCTCCAGCATCCATTTAGCATGTTGTTCCTCTGTCGTTCTACAATATGGAATAGTTCGTTTGCGCCTAGTGCTTCGATCATTTAGCAGAGATACTACAGGCGTGCATTTGATTGGCAATATCCTGCGTTTTTTCAGATTTTTCACTATATCTTCCAAAGCTAGACATTTACTAGAAGCTGGATTAACACTGTACAAGCCATTTTCATTTGTCTTCTTGTTAGGAGTCATTGTGGTTGAAAGATATAAAGGTGCACCAATAAAATCTCGAGACATTTCTGGATCTGCATTAATATCTGAATGATAAGCAAAACAAGGTACTGAAAATTGCAACTGATCATTAATCTGATGCAACAAAGATGTCTCACAATTTGGGTCAATGTCCTCCTTACTTAAATAACTAATTGATTCATTATTACCTAACTTACTACTGTAAAAAAATGGTTCTGCGTTGGATGATACCAAATTTTTATTTTCACTTTTTATGCTAGTATCTGGTGTATCTACAGTGAAATCATTTCCTCCCGATGATAATATGCAGTTGTTCAATGATAATTTTTTTGACATGCGTTGCTTATTACAAAGCTTTGGTGTTCTTGAACCTTCGGAAAAACGAACACCGCTTTTAAGTTTTCGACTTCCACTTTGGTTAAAATGTACATTTCTAACATGACGCAGGATGCAATTATGGAACAGAGTGTGAAATCGACAAAGAATACAATGAAATAAACACAATCGTTTTATATAGCGCAAAGTTTGTTTTTCATATTTTAACATTTTGTTTGGGTTTCTTTGTCCAAATGTAAGTTGGGTTATAGATTCCTCTGGCATGTTCTTTGAAGACTTGTAACCATCACTTTTTCCAGTGATACTTGAAATATTTTTTCTGACACTGTGTCTAACTGGCTTTATTTTTTTCACAATTGCCTTTCTTTTCAGAGACTCATTGTTGGATGAATGAACTTGAGAATTCAAGCAACTGTTTCTTGTTCCAAAGCACTGCAGCCCATTTGAAGAGGCTGAGATTTCTTTCCTTAATTCAAAGTGGCTGTGCTGCTCCCTTATATGATCTTCAAAGCACTGCTTGTTAAGTGCATAATATCCACACCACATACACAATATTTTATCACTTTCTATTATTGGTTCTCCATTTAATTCTAGTTTTATCCCATCTTCAGATGACTTATCCAGATTAATCTGTTTAGATAAACTATCCTGTGCATTGTCAGACTTAACAAGAAAGTAATCTTCAGACAACTCCATTCCCTTAGTTATTTCTGAAATATTTTCATAAGGTTATGTATGACCAAAATATTTTATTCTCAATTCTTCAGCATTGGCAGCCCACAAGTATGAATAACGTTAATGGTATCCTTTAGTAAACGACCCAGTTCTGATTACTTGTTGGAAAATCAGTGCTTCCTTTCACTGTCATGTGCAATATTGTACACATTTATTTCCTTCTTGCAAGCACATTTCACATTAGCATGCAATTTACAATCAAAAGTAGAAGTCTGTTCAATTGAATATTCTTGTTTCGTCATTTTGTTTTTAAACAGTGCCACAAAAGATATTCATATTTTCTTTGAGAGCTAAGTATCCATTCTTATCGTGACATTGCTGACCATTGACTTGCAGTCAGTTTATTGTTATTTTGATTGCTGGGAATAAATTCTTCAACATCCTCGCTGAAGGCATCTTTGTTCCAAAATATAAATATTTCTCCTATAAACAGCAAGAGATAAAAAATTACAATAAATTACAAAGTCATACAACACCTGCAGTGCATCCGTTTTAACTAGACTTTCCTGATTGCAAAAAAGATGGGGGGGGGGGGGGGGGGGGAAGATGGATAGGATAATGGGAATTTCTCTGATAGGGCAAGGCCAAGATTGCCATAAGGATAATTTGTTGACATCATCTGACTCATTAATTACATCTACTATAAACCCACTGACTCGCACAGCTATCTGGACTACACTTCTTCCCGCCCGGGCTCCTGCAAAAAGTCTATCCCCTACTCCCAATTCCTCCGTCTACGCCGCATCTGCGCCCGGGATGAGGTGTTTCACACTAGGGCGTCAGAGATGTCCTCATTCTTCAGGAAACGGGGCTTCCCCTCTTCCATTATAGATGAGGCTCTCACTAAGGTCTCTTCTAAATCCCGCAGCTCCGCTCTTGCTCCCCCTCCCCCCACTCGTAACAAGGACAGAATCCCCCTCGTTCTCACCTTCACCCCACCAGCCAGCGTATTCAACAAATCATCCACCAACATTTCCGTCACCTACAACAGGACCCCACCACTGGCCATATCTTCCCATCCCCTCCCCTCTCTGCGTTCCGCAGAGACCGTTCCCTCCGTAACTCCCTGGTCCACTCGTCCCTTCCTACCCATACCACCCCATCCCCGGGCACCTTCCCCTGCAACCGCACGAGATGCAACACCTGTCCCTTTACCTTCCCCCTCAACTCCATCCAAGGACCCAAACAGTCTTTCCAGGTGAGACAGAGGTTCACCTGCACCTCCTCCAACCTCATCTATTGCATCCACTGCTCCAGATGTCAACTTACTTACATCGGCGAAACCAAACGCGTTGGCCAATCTGATCTCCCGGTGGCCGAGCACTTCAACTCCCCCTCCCATTCCCAGTCTGACCTTTCTGTTATGGGCCTCCTCCAGTGCCATAGTGGGTCCACCGGAAATTGGAGGAACAGCACCTCATATTTCGCCTGGGCAGCTTGCAGCCCAGTGGTATGAACATCGACTTCTCCAACTTTAGATAGTTCCTCTGTCCCTCTCTTCCCCTCCCCAGATCTCCCTCTATCTTCCTGTCTCCACCTATATCCTTCCTTTGTCCCGCCCCCCTGACATCAATCTGAAGAAGGGTCTCGACCCGAAACGTCGCCCATTCCTTCTCTCCTGAGATGCTGCCTGACCTGCTGAGTTACTCCAGCATTTTGTGAATAAATACCTTCGATTTGTACCAGCATCTGCAGTTATTTTCTTATACATTAATGGAGGTAGTTGATACATTTTAACGGGTAAAGTGCAGGCCATAGGATATGTCCAGCAGATCAAGCAATGTTACTGGAGAAATAAAAAACTAAGCTAATATCACAGATGGAAATGATCAGTTCTGAATCGGTCAGAAAGTTTAGTTATCAGAGTTGTAGATTTCAATATCGTGAGTACAATGTGCCCAGATAGTAAACGGAATGCTGTTTATCAACCTTAGGCTGGAACTGATAACAATCCAAGATGCAACAAACAACTCGGTTGGAGTAGAGGCAAGACGGAGAGTTAAAGTGGCAGGCAACAAGAAGCACTGGATCACCTCTCCAGACGTAATGCAAGTGCACTACAAAATGGTCACCAAATATGCATTTGGCTTCTCCAGCAGACCACGTTATGAACACCAAATGCAGTACATCAGAAGTGCAGTACTTCATCTAGAAGGTTTTGATCCCTGGGAAAGGAAAATATGAGAGGATGAGTGTTATGTCTCCTGAGATTGCATGGGAAAGTGTGTGAGAAGGAAAGTAATTGGTGGAGATGGAAGAATGAACCAGAGAGAGGGAACTGTCCCTATGCAATGCTGAAAGTGGACAGGAAGGGGACTTTTGTCTATTGATAGAATCTCATTGAAGTTGGCAGAAATTACAAAGAATAATCTTTTGAGTTTGGAAACTAATAGCATAGAAAATTAGATGCAAGGTAGCTCAATCCTCTGTCCAGGAGGGGAAGACAGCAAGAGTAGAGACCCAGGGATGAAGGGTAAACTATGTTTCAGTGAGGCAGCTGCATGGAAAGTCCCTTCATTGGAGCAGGAAAAATGAAACATGGAAAATGGAATGATCTCCACATTGGAGATAGGATGAGAGGAAGCATTGTCAAGATAGCTGACTAAGTAAAGAATGTTTGACACTATCCTATCCTACGAAAAAGACAGAGTAAGAAAGGATCCATGGAAATTAGGCAACATGGGAGCAACATGGAAAATGACAGCAAAAGTAATGAAGGCTAAGTTCTGTCAGAGAACAGAAAGCAATACCAATACAGTTGATGTATCAGAAAGAGTTTGGGGAAAGGGCCCCAAGTAGAAATGAAACAAAGACTGGAGACACAAACGACAGCAGATGTAGAATTCGCCTATCCATCATCCTGCTCTTATCTGGTTTTATTTAGCACCGTCCTGCCACCTTCCCCCACACCCAACATAGCTCCATTTTTTATTTTCTTTATCTGTTTACAACTATCACCCTCCAGTCTATCTCTAAATTTCCCTCTCCCCCACCTGGCCATCTGCTCATCATCCACGACCTCACCTGGTTCCTAACCTTTCAGCCCGTTTTAATCCTCTCTGTCACTTCTTTAAACGGGCTATCTTCACTCTACACATTGCCAATCCTGATGCAAGGTTTTGACCAAAACATTTTAAATGTTGCATTCCTTATCCACTATTCGGACATGATAAGTAAGAACAAAATTCCACTTTGCTTTAGCCTTTGCCATTCAATCGCTTCAATGCAACGACTGGGTCAGACTATGTAGCTAGCCGCTAGCTGAAGAAACATCACCTATTCTTTAGTGTACTTCAGCGATGAGGTACCTTCAGTGTCGAAGATTCCAGAACAATTCCTCCACTTTAACAAACTTTTAATTTTCCAAGTCACCCACCGCCACCTTTCTATCAATATGTTAGTTGAAATGTTTTCATATAAAAGAACGGCTATCCACAATGTTGGAGTGCCAGGTTCTTCAATAGGCGAAGAGATCCTAAATCAATTAAGATTTTGCGAGTGTGACTCATTTAGAAAAAAAACAAACAGGATTGGGCCTAAAGGGGAAACCAACCTGCGCCCTTTCCAAAAAAATCGGTAACTCTTAGAATGCTGCCAACTGGCTCCCACCTTCTGGAAGGTTCATCCCAACCGACGAGTAAGGCGGTCATGGCGACGGCTCAGCTTGGCTGAAAGCCACCATCCATTGACTCATATTTGTACCTCACAACCACCACTCGACGGCGCGGTCCCTCGCACACCCGCCTCCAGCACCCTCACGCTCAAGCCTTGCCCTTAACGTCCGTTTGCTCGAGCCCACGAATCGCCCAACCCCCGAGCTCAAGAGACTGTCAGGCGCAGGTCCAATAACTGCTCGGGGAACTGAGACCCCCGTCAATTAATGTTGTGGGCGAGGCTCCACCAAGACGGAAGGCGGGATAAGCTAAGGGAGTGGCGTACATGGCTGATGGGAGAAAGAGAGGTAGGACCGTATGAAATTAGGCATGAATATTGATTTCTCTAACTTCAAGTAACCCTGGCTTCCCCCTCTCTCCGTCCCACCCACACTAGTTCTTCGACTAGTTTCACTGCCCTCCTGAATAATTTTATTGTTTGTATGCCTCGTTGTCAGCTTCCCCATAGCCAACAATGAACCATTCTACATTTCATTGAGCATTGTCTGCTTTGATCTGTGTAGGAAAATAACTGCAGATGCTGGAGTAACTCAGCAGGTCAGGCAGCATCTCAGGAGAGAAGGAATGGGCGACATTTCGGGTCGAGACCCTACTTCAGTCTGCTTTGATATGTCCTTTTCACACCTTAAATGCACGTTGGTGTAAACCACCATTTGCAATTCCTTCCTACGCATGAGGTAAGACCTTGATCCGATCAAGTTGATGGTTGGGGGTTTGAACGTGTGTGATCAATGCAGTTAAAATAATTACATATTTTGAATTGTGCCAAATGCTGCCAAAGCTCTGACGTGTGAATTGTAACTTTATGACCTAATTTATCTTATCGGAACATGGATGCGAGTTTTCACAAAACCAGATTTTTTTGTTCTGTTACCTCGAAATTCAGTCAGCAGCCACGTGGCATGTAAAGTGGAAGCCGTTTTTTTAAACTGGGTTTGGCCGAATGATTTTAATAAAAAATATGTCATTTTGAGGAGACATTGAGTAGCACGAAGAAATTTCAGAAGCGATCGCATTCTTGTTGGACAGTTTGACGAGGTGAACGACAGGCTGGTCGGAGTCCAGACCTAGGGGTCCTAATCTGAGTATAAAGAATGGAGGAAACGTACTGACTCAAGTGTTTTGAGTTTTGGAATTCACCATTTTAGGCAGCTCTTAGAGCTTTCAGTTAAATTTTTGAAACGTTTTCAGTTTTCATCCAACGTCAACTCAGTTTATGTGTATTTCTCTCTCTCTTTCTTTGCCAGGATGTTTCCTGGTCTGATATTTCCAGCATTTTAATTTTATTAGAGGTGTTCGCTTGGTTGAACAGAACAATGAAGGATCTAGAAAGAGATGGGTTGGGAATATTCATATTCCAAAAGCCACGCCATAACTAGTTACAAGAACAAGATAACGTGAATGGAAAATAGAGGCAGATCTGGATGTTGTTTTATTTGGGAGAAAGAAGGCTGAGCAGAAACTTAAGAGGTGTGTTACATTAGGAGAGGCCTAGGCTAAGAAAATAGGAAGGGTGTATTTCCATTTGCAGAGTCAAAGCCAAGGAGCATAAATTTCAAGTAATTGCAAGAAAGATTAGAGGAGAGAAAAATGTTGACACACTGAAAGTGGTTGCCATCGGGATGTCAATGTCTGAAAGGATGGTCAAGATTTAAAAAAAACTTTTGTACAGTATTTGGATGTGGTCTTGAAGAACTCTAAAGTTATGGATTGCATTTCAAGTGATGAATGGTGAGATTATTTGAGGTAGTTCTTTCTCAATTAAGGGATGTTGGGGGTGAGGGGAATTGATTGTCCTACATCATGTTTTTGTGATGGACTACAGAAAAATGTCCTTTAGTTATATTAAAAAATAGAAAAAATGGCTTTGGAGTTGGGCCATTGCACTTTTCAACAAAACTCAACATGATCTTGCAAAGATTGCAATCTGTAGCTGACCCATCTTTAAGCAGTGAACAACAGAACAAAAGACATTGTGTGGTCTGCCTCACTGATTCAGATCAAAGGCTGCATGCATAAGGATATACATATTCAAGATGGACTCTCCATTATCTCGGCAAAGATGCCCAGTGCAGGTTGTCATCACCTCGTACAATCTTTGTTGCTGCTTCAAAAGCATTCTGTTTGACTACATATTTGAGTTTAACATCAGTCTACAACTAGGCAGAATATGGACCATCTTGAGCACTCTGACATGGGCTTTCCACCACTGCCCTTATGAAGTGGAAGGGATCTATTCAATTTGCCATCTAATTTTACATACTCAAGTGTGTAAATCCCTTGAGCTCTCTCACTGTCCCCAATGAAAAGTGTGAATCTGAGACAGTGGGTATGAGGGCTCTCCTCTGTAGAATCCTCATCATGTTGCAAGCTGGATAGCTGAACACTCTGTCAAAGATTAGAACTTTCAAGTACGACTTTTCACTTGCTGCTGATTTCACTCAAATGAGTGTTACATGAGTGACCCAAAACGTCCCCAGTCCATTTCCTCCACAGATGCTGCCTGACCTGCTAAATTCCTCCAACATTGTCTTTTTTCTTAGATGTAACAAGACTGACTCCCCAATGAATGCATCATTGCCTTCTCTGAAGATGTGTGATTCAAGATGAATGGTGACCCAGTGTGGTTTATCTGGCTTTCACCAGTCTTTTTATTCTCTTCTCTTTATACAGTTTACACAGTAAACTGATGACAATTTATCCTTGTCTTTACTTTTATTTATAATGATCTCTTGCTATCCACTTTGCTGCTGTAACACTGTAAATTTCCCCGGTGTGGGACGAATAAAGGAATATATTATTATTATTATTATATTATGATGGTTAAGGCACATTGAGAAACTGGCATGCTTTGAACTGAAGTCTTGTGCTTTGTGGAATGGGTGAAGAGGGAATTCAAGGAGTCCAGGGCTGAGGCCAGGGGAAGAGGGCTGGCAGACAGAAGTCCAAATTGGGCTTAAAAGTGGAAGGATGCTCCATCAGTACAATAATTGATGTCTTCAGCCTATGAGTTTTAGGTTGATTGCTGCATTAGAGCCCAATCTCAGCCTGGAGTGATGCATACAGCAAAACTACTGGGAGCCTTGACTGTGATCAGATTATGTTCATCAACCTAGAGAGTTGGTGTAAAGATTGGGGCCTTTGTGATGGTCAGGAGTTGGAAAAAAGGCTGAGAGTGACCAATGAGTCAGGGATTGCTGTATCAGACACTCAAGGAGTTGGGTTCAGAATGTCAGGTTCGGGTGTTCAGATATTTGGAGATCAGTGATCAAATATCAGGGAATTCATGTTGTATGGTGATCCAGATGAATGCAGGGACAAGGTAGGTGATGAGGGCTGGGAGTCATAAAGGATAATTGTATCTCAGTCCGGTGGTATAATTTTGGAGAGTCGCTGGGTTGCTCCTAGTAAAATAGGTATCTGATGTGATCATACTACAGGCAAAACATGTTTTCAATCATTTATCAAAAATCAAAGTCCAGGAGTGATTCAATGAGTCAAGCAGCATATCCGGAAAACATGGATAGGTGATGTTTTGGGTTAGGACTCTTCTTCAGATTTAAGATAGTGTGTGTATTTTCCCATCTACTGAGCCAGGTTGGTCAGAACATCCTGATAGTAAGAGCTTTGTCCTATGTCCTAACCAAGCATTCATTGCACTAATTTTCAAATGTAATGTCTTTACCAAAGATTCACAGTATCTCCTGGAAGTCCTGTGGGTTACATATAGCTTTCCACTTAGCCGTAACTCTTTACATCATGTCTTGGATTCCCTACATGCCCTTCACCTTGCATTCCACTGTCTCAAACATTGCTTCATGTCACATTCTCTCTCCCCCCCCACCCCTCCCCGTTATTCCAGACTCTCCCAGGACAAAAAAAATAGAGGATGTTGTGAAATGTTATAAGAAGTGTAATTTCCACCTTTATAACCGTGTATTTGAAATTTAGTTAGATCGCAAATATGGTACTTTTCGTTTTTGCACATTCATGGAAAATGACTGATAATTTAAACTTTGTGTAGTGCAAAAACATTTGTGCCATAATATGTCCTCCCATCTTCATTGCCTTGCATTACATACTTTAGCCCATATCCCCCTTGAAACAGTCTCCACATGTCTGCTTCTCAAATTCCCATTTTTCAAATGCTCTCTAAGCACTCTAATTGATTAGGAAATCTGGAGGTAATATGTTCATGCAGTGGCTGCAAGAAAACAAAGACAAAGTACCTGTAAAAAATTTTGACTCCACTAACCTCAGGCAGCCCACATCTGTCTTCTCGTCGTTCTCAGTATGTGAACAAGCCAACATTCAGCTATATAGTTTATATTTAATCTTTATTATTTTAAGTAATTTTCATTTGGAAGACCACAAGTATAATACAGTTTCTTACATTGTATTTTTGGCAACAACAAAATTCTTTCTACCTTTACCTGAAAATAATGAGTGTGTGTGTGTAACGTATGAGGAAATTTTATTATAGTGTCAGACTGGATTTCTCTTAATGTTGGTACAATAACCTAATTTTGGGGTGTAAATTTGAAATTTCCTTATGTGGCACTTCAAATATCTGTGGTGTAGTTTTATCCTAGATCTCTGTAGACTAATGCTTAAAACATGCACAAATCATTATTCAGTATTACCATTAGAAATTTTGAATTGTTTACTTCCAGCTGCTTGTTGCAGTTCCATTTTCCATACCAACATCAATACAATCTTTGAACTGTTTCTCACAGCTGCCTGTTACAGCTCAACTGACTGTACCATTTAATTTCAATTGCTGTCTTTAACTCTTGTGAGTCTTGACAGGAACAATGCATCTACTCTAGTTATTAGGGGCTATACCACTTCAGCATTTGCTGGAATTAATCATTCTAATCATTTATTTTTGCCTCTTCAGTCCAAAAGCTATTAGCTAACAATACTGAAAAATAATCCATTTTGACATTGGCATTCAGTGACAAAACAAAACTCTCTCAGACCTGGCACAAATGTTAGTTGGATGCAAATAAGGCATTTATCTTTACAAAGTTCCGGGAATACAGCCCAGCAATTTTGGCGGACAATTCAGGATGCATCTTTCCATTTACTTCCCATTCTATATCCACGTGGCCTTAAGAGACAATGACAAATTGCTACCCCTATTCTAGGTGGGATATGAGACTGGGAATCACATTCTTTGTCAGTACCAGGATAGACACTCCTGGGAAGGACAGGCTAATTCACATTCATTCACATTTTTCTTTCCATTTAATGAGACAGACAAGCTCAAACGCAAACCCTAGTAGACTGTATGAGTACAATTATGTTGATCTTCCTCATAATAACAGTTTCCGGATCACACTAAATCCCAGAAATTGCACTTTCAGCACTTTGATAACTGTCTTCGGAGTCATAGCAGTTATTCAGTCTTTTTGCACTTCTTCTTCCTTGTCCCTTCATTGAGTTCCTCCTTTGTCTTGGCAGTGTAGGGAGACAGATTGGAAGGGGAGCAGCTATGTATATTGTCACGTGAATAGACACGTTCATGATCATCATAAGTAACACTAGCATTCCTAAAGACGATGGGGCAGATAAAAGCTTCAATGGGAGCAAAAGGTGACCAATGGGAGTGTGTTGCTGCCATGAATACCTGCAATGAGAGAATAATAAAACAGCAGCAACAAATGAATTACACTTATTTTTAACATTGTCTATTTTGATCACCTTAATTCTTCTATCAATGCAAGTTAATTATTTAGTCAGAAATCAAAAAGACTATTTTATCAGCATTACATTCACAGAAATAAATGTAAACTGGGATTTGAACAAGGAGGAGGTAAGCAAGGATACAGATGCCCCATTAACTATCCAAAAAAAAATATGACTTGCTGTATTGGAAACATACACACATTTCTTCCATCGAAGCTAAGGAATGTGATTGTGCCCCATTTATTCTGATACATTTGAAATTCTTGTGCATGAACCTGGATGGAAATTTTACTGTTAAAGTCAGGTGCAGCTTGTTAGGAAGCTAAATTAACCTCAAGGACTGTTTTTAATAATACTCCTTTTCATCAACAATACTTAATTTATATCACTTGTAAGAACTATTTTGCAATCCAAATAATATTTAAATATGTCACCAGGTCATAATGTGAGTTTAAGTATAAAATGCAGTTCCTAAATCAATATCATGGAATCACGGATATTTATGGCGTAGAAGCAGACCATTCTGCCCCTCACTTTCATACTGGGTTAAAAAAGATCTAATTTAAATTGCCATTTGTCAGACTACAGGGCTATAAACTATAGTACACCAGGAGCTCATCCATGTACATTGCAAAACCAAGTTACAGCTTCATGAAACATTGGTTAGGCTGCTTAGGAATAATATGTGCACTTCTACTTGCCCCATTACAGGAATGGTGTGGAGACTTTGGAAAGTTCAGAAAAGGTTTATCAGGTTGTTGCCGAGATTCAAGGTGTTAGCTAAAAGGAGAGGTTGGACAAACTTGGATTGTTTTCTCTAGAGCATTGGAGACTGAGGGGAGATGTGAAAATAGAAGCTTATAAAATTATGAGAGGCATGCATAAGGTAGACAGTCAGAAGCTTTATCCCAGGATGAAAATGCCAAATACTAGAGGGCAGATCTTAAAGATCAGAGGGTAAAATTTGAAGGCAATGTGCTGGGTGTTTTTTTTTCACAGAAAGAGTGGAGGGTGCCTGGAATGCGTTGCCACTGGTGGTGGTGGAAGCAGGTACGATAGACACACAAATATACAGGGAGAGGTAGAAGAGATTAATTTAATTTGGTAACATGTTCGCAAAGACATTGTGGGATGAAAGACTTGTTCCTATGTTATATTTTGTTTTTGACATTTTCCATGGAATGAAAGTTTCTGACTCCGCCACTCTTCCAAGCAAAAAGGTTTAAGGCACTCATGACATTTTAAGTGAGAAAAAAAATCCTTGACTAATTCCTCTATGAATTAATTAAAATTTATGTCTCCTCATAGTTAAGGACATCACTGCTAATGCAAATAGGTCTGCCCTTTCACCATATTCAGGCTGCTCTTAATTTTTATACACCCCTCAGCCTCCAAAGCACAACCTAGCCAATCCCTCCTTATAACTAAAATGTCCAGCGGTGGTGACATTGGTGATAAATTCATTTTGATAGTGCTATCATATTCTTCCCAGTGATAAGACCTGTAGCATAAACAGAATTCTTTACAGTTCTAACACCTTTTATTTTCAACTTTTAGGCCAAAAAGGTACAGATGCAATAAACTTTAACTGTACTATTCATTCCCATTCTGTTACCTTCAGCTATCTAGTGTTGTAGATCGAGGAACTTGATCTTTACCATTCAAGTCTCCGTTGAACATCAAACACCCATTTAAACATCCTATGCCACGATAGCTTTCTTGGACATATTTAATAAATTCCATCCCGTCCAAGTCCTTTTCATTGTGGGAGACTCTGTCAATGTTAGGGAAGTTCAAATCTCCCACTAATGCTGCCCTATTATTTTTACAGCTGTCTGCAATCTCCGTATACGTTGGCTCCTCTAATTCCCAGCTGACAATTGTGGGACCTATAATACAGTCCCATCAAGGTGGTTATTTCCTTTTCTGAGTTCCATCCGTGTAGCCTCACTGGACGATCGCCCAAGAATATTCTCCATAAGCAATGTAGTTATGTCTTCCTGATCAAAAACGCAATCCCTCCTCCTCTCTTACCTGCATCTTTATACCTGTAGCATCTATACCCTGGAACATTGAGCCACCATTCCTGTCCTTCCCTCAGCCATTTTTCTGTTATGGCTATAATATCTCAGCCCCTGAGCCAATCCACACTCTGAGCTCATTCACCTTACCCATTAAGCCTATAGTATTAAAATAAATGCAGTTTTAACCATTGGTCTTTTCTCTCTCTTGGACGCGCACCTGCCCGTCCTGTCTTCTAAACTTGCTCTATTTGACTATAGTACTTGCCCCGACTTCGCATCTGGGACTCTCCACACCTACCATTCTAGTTTAGACCTTCCCGAATCGCACAGAAAATCTTCCTTCCAGGATATTGGTCCCCCTTCATTTTTGGTGAAACTGATTTCCGACAAATTATTACTTATCACTTTGACGTGTTTTCCTTTCTCAAGTGCATAGTTCACACTTCTCCAGAATGAATACCATTTCCCACTTTTCTGCGAGCTTCATCAGTCTTAAGATAATTTCTTGCAGTCTAAAGCTTTCTTTGCCATATCAGACAAATTTTATTTGCAAAATATTCAGTAATGACACCTGCATTTAACTATATAAATACAAAGAACCAACCACAGGATCCGGCACAGCTTTCTCATCAACAAAACACTCTCACAACCAGTGCTTCCTGTCACTGTATAAATTTGATCTTGCAGCCTTTTCTTAAATAAAAAAAAAAACATTAGCCAGCCTTCCTGTACCTCAACCCTGCCTAGCGATGCAAAAATCTCCATCCAGGCTTCAGATTCCCTGGATTCCCACAATGACCTGAGATGCACTTGATCAGCCGCTGAGGATTTATCCACCTTAATGATCACCAGCACCTCCTCCTTTGTATTGTGGATAGGTATTAAAATATCACTTTTCATTTTCCTGAATTTGTTACATTCTGTGACACCCTCCATGGTAAATGCAGTTGAGAAATATTCACTTGACATCTCGTCCATCTTCAGTGTCTCCACACATGACAACCACATCGATTGTTAAGAAGCTCTATTCTCTCCCTAGTTTCCCTTTTGCTCTTTATATATTTGTAGAATCTCCTAAGATTCTCATTTACCTTTTCTACCAGTCATCTCATATCCTCTTTTTGCCCTGCTGATTTTTTCCTCTGAAGTATACTTCCACAACCCTTATACTCTTCAAGGGATTTGCTTGATTTTAGCTGCCTATACTTGGCATATCCCTCCTTTTTCCTAACCAGAGTCCCCATATCCCTTTTCAACCACTGTTTCATTTGCATCAGCAGTGATGTTCTTAACTATGGGGAGACATAGATTTAAATTAATTGAGGGAAGGATTAGTTAAGGAATTTCATTCTGCCAGCCTTGCCCTTCACTTTAATACAACATGCTAGTCCTGAATTCTCCTTGTTTTATTTTTAAAAATGTCCCACCGTTTTCCTGCAGCAGACTCTCGCAATCAGTGTTCCTGTCTAATGTAATTAGAATTAGCCTCACTTCAGTTTAGGACTTTAACTTGTGAACCAGTTCTGTCTATTTTCATGACTATTTTTAAACATAGAATTAGAATCATTGATCTCAAATTCTTCCCCCACTGCCGCTTCAATCACTTACCCAACCTCATTTCCCAATAGAAAGTCCAGCATTATCCCCTCTCTAGTAGGGCCATCCACAGATTGCTTGAAGAAATGTTCCTAGACACCCTTGATAAATTCCACCCCATTCCAAGCCCTTAGCACTCTGGCGGACTAAAAGGGACTGCTTAGGAAGCAGAATATGTAACTATGTTTCTTGAGGCAAAGAAGTCAAATAGGGCAAGAAGCTTTGAATAACAATCAAGGTTGCTTCAACATTAGAGTTCTTCGTTGAAGATCCTGACGTTGAAATGCTACTAGCATTCGCTCAGCAATAAAAGTGATTATCAAGAACTGTTCAAGACAAAGCCTAGAATGTCACATTCCTGAAACATAGCTTTATGTGTTGCAATTGAAAAAAGTAATTTACCTTAGTAACAATCATGAACATAGTAAACAGGAAGACAATGCTGTTTTTGGATATGGGCAGCCAACGGGCTTGCTGTAGGGTGAAGATAACAGCTCCTAGAAGACTAGCTTTTGTCGGGCTGTTAAAGGACAAAATAAAATTGTGGTTAGTTTCGTTGTCAATCGTATATCCCCCATTGTCATTTTCCTTGTCATTATCAGTTTATCAGATATGTTCTCCAAAACGTTTCCATTCTCTTAAGAACGACATCTGATTTCTGCTTAGTGGCTGCTCAGCCACACAGCTGAGGTTAAGAAAACAGGACTAAACCTGCACTATGATGATCAAAGATTTAATCATAAACGTGTCAGAAACATTAAGCATGTAGGTGGGGGTAGCAAGGCCAGAGTTTAATTCTGTCTTGAGTGGGACCAGAAACAGGTAGTTACAAATTGACAGCTAGTTTTCCTTTCCAAAATTGAGCGGGTCATAACATGGACGATCAGCTGGCAATTAACCTTTTAAATTAAACTTTGGATAAATTTCATCCTCTGGACATTGTCATTGACACTTACAAGGACATGTTGAGAAACTCATTTGTTTCGGGTTTCCAGACACCACGAATCAGCTGCTCAAAGTTGGAGATCAGGGGAACTCCAGCACCTGTGGGGAACAAAATAATAATGACCACCATTAGTTAATCATCCAGATAATTCTGTTTTATTTTTGTATTGACTGTATAATTGGATTTTGATATTTTATGGATTATGATTTCTACAGCAGTTTCATTTTTTTCATATAAACATCAGTCCCAATATACCCATCCAGCAAATAAAATACTGCTTGAGAAGAACACAACTGGAAGGCAGTCTTGAACTCTTGTGAAATTCACAATTTATATAGATGAAGCTATAATTAATATTCAATGCTGCCATGCCCTAGCTTAACATCCTAAAAAATAGAGAGATAACAAGTTACTTACCTTTAGCCCATCCAACCAAAGCCATAATGATCCATCCATGGTGATAGGCATGGTGAGCGTGGATAACGCCCACACTAATTTTGCGTACTCGCACCACCTCCTTCATAGCAGTGAGGGCTAACTTCACAGGCATGAAGGTCACACATTTGTAGAAAAGGTTCAATGGGCAGTAAAAGATGAGATACCTGAGTCAAAAGCATTGGTTCAGTATGTATTCAATATTCCTGATTTCAATATTCAAAACTTAAACGCACTGAATAAGTACGTGTAACACCAACATAATCATATGTGTGTTGTAAAATGTGATTTATTTTCCCGCACTGCCCCATGAAGTGGTCATGTTCATTCCTCTGCCATTGACTGAAAGATCCAAAATAGATTAATCTTTAAATAGACGACAAAAATCAAATGAGTGAGGGAATTTTAATTCAAAGGGACTTGGAAGTGCTGGTGTAGGATTCCCATTTACAGTTAATTTACAAGTTGAATCGGTGGTAAGGAAGATAAATGCAATATTAGCATTCATTACATGAGGACTAGGATTTAAAAGCAGGAATGTAATGCTGAGGCTTTCTAAGGCACTGTTCAGACCGTATTTGGAGTATTGGGAGCAGTTTTAGGCCCCATATCTGAGGAGGGATGTGTTGGCATAGGAGAGGGTCCAGAGGAGGTTTACAAGACTGATCCCACAGCTGATTGGGTTAATTAACAATGAGCGTTTGACGACTCTGGGCCTTTACCCGCTGGAGTTTAAAAGGATGAGGAAGGACCTTATTGAAACTTACAGAATAGTGAAAGGCCTGGATAGAGTAGATGAGAGGATGTTTTGCACTGGTGGGAGAGTCCAGGACCAGAGGGAACAGCCCCAGAATAAAAGGAGATGAGAAAGAATTTCTTTAGTCAGAGGGTGGTGAATCTGTGGAATTCATGGCTACAGACGACTGCGGAGGCCGAGTCATTGGGTATTTTTAAAGTGGAGATTGACAGCTTCTTGATTTTGAAGGGTGTCAAAGGTTGAGGAGAGAAGGCAGGAGATTGGGGTTGAGGGAAAGATAGATCAGTCATGATGGAATGGCAGAGTAGACTCAATGGGCTGAATGGCCTAATTCTGCTCCTCTAACTTTTCATTCAGATTGGAATTCATAAGTTCCTCTCTGAACAAAAGACTGCATTGGATGAGAACTTTCACTCTATTGTTCAATTGGTCTAAAATAAATATATGGTGTATAGGGAAAGCGGAATCTAAAAAGTAATCCAAAAAGGGTTTTTTCTTTGGCTTTCAGCTATATATAACAAGGTTGTGGGTAGAAATATATTTCAGAGGTTATCAGAAAATCCAAACTGTTGCTCTGGTGTAATAATGCTGCAGGAATGCTACTTTGTCAATAATGTAATGATGAGATTTAAACAGCCTCATCTTCTCACTCATGGGCCCGTCAAAGATCTTATGGCGTTATTTCAAAAGTGAAGGGCATTCTTGCTATGCCCAGCCTACCCTGTATTCATCATGACAATAAGCCATCATTATTTTGTTGTGACCATGCTGGTCACACATACGTATTTAACTATTTTTAATATTGTCTTTTTACCTTACTAATGTAATTTTAACATCTTATTTATCCTTGGAATATTACTGCTGAGGTGACCCGTTGTCTTGTCAAATACATTTCATTGTACCGTTGACCCTGTGCCAACCTACATATGACAAATAAAATTTATTATTATTATTATATTATACTCGCTGGAGCTGTGCCACAATTGAAGTTGTCTTGAATGGCTTTTTCTCATTGCTCTGATTATTCGTGGCTTTTGAAGTTTATCTTCTTTCAAGGGTACTTTTAATTTTCTATGAAATTAGGTGAATTACCATGTGCAAAAATTGGCACACAAGAATTTCATTTAGTATTATAATCCACTTTTGTACAAATTTACATAGTTTGGAAATGAAATATCGTGCGAGATGCAAGTGATACAATTGAAAATTTATTTGAATATGGTTCATCTTTACAAATTTTCTGTAAATTTTTCTCCTTAGAACAGAAAATGTTGAAGGGAGACACAAAAAGGTAATTAACTGGGTGATACAGTTAAGATAAAAGAAATAAGAACCAAAGAAGTATAGGGATTTTGGAGAGATTTTTGTTTCAAACATCTGGAATGTATTCACTGAAAGAATGGTTAGAGAGATTCAGTTGAAACTTTCACAAGAAAATTAGAAAGGTTGTGGAACTATAGGGAAAGAGTAGGTAGGTGACATTGATTGGATAGTAACTGGTATGGGGAAAATGGACCGGGACATTCTCCGTTGGAAAATTCGATGGATAAAAAATATCTGACATTCAATAGTTGCAGTGGGAAGGAGTCAATTGTTGATCACTTTCATGACGGGGTATGTATTTTATGGTACCACCTAGTGTTAATGAGCAGCAGAAAGCAACAAGATCTAGACTACAATCTCTAACCTTAACCACTTTAACAATTGAGCATTTAGTTTCAGCACCTTCTGTTTGGGAGGAAATATCAGCCACACTTGCATATGGTATGTCCTTGTCCTGTCCTATATCACACAACAGTGCAACCAGGGAGAAAGGGCCGTAACAGTAGTACTCTCTTGAGAGCTAATATACAATCTGCATACTTTGTCAATGTACTTCTTCAATCACTGTTAAGGCAGGCCATAGATGTACTTGGTGATTTAAGGCCTCATACAGTTGTTAACTTGCTTTATTAGATGATGAGTGAATATAAAAATTAATAATTGAAATCATATTCATTTAATTCTTTTGGTGCAGCTTGTGATAGACCAAAGAACAATCAAAATTTCCCTACATTACATGCAATCTTATCAAAATTCTGAGCAAAGCAAAAATTCAAGTAACACACTAAGCCAATATAAGCTCTGAAGTTCTTCTCACCTTAGTTCATTGTACTCTATTAACATTTTATTCCTTCCACATTTTTCATATTATGCGGCCCATTGTGTCTATCATTTCATTCCAATTCCCTTGCCTATTCTCTCTCTCACTCTCCTAATTTCACCTAATTTACAATAACCAATGAATCATCATGCCCTTGGGATGTGGGAATAAATGGCACCAGCGAGCACCCAAGTGGTCACAGAGAGAAATTGCTTACTCCACAGACAGTAAGGCAAGTAAGATTTAGCCCAGCAAGCTGAACCTGAGGCAGCAGGTCTCTTTGCCATCCTTAATTCCCATTTTATTTTCCTTCTTTCCCATTTCATCTTGTTTGATTCCAGTTATGTATTCATCTGGCAGTCTTTGGCTGAGTATGCCATTAGAAACGTAGCCTTATGATTATCTCATTCTTTGCCTAAATGGTTGTTTTATCTTTTGCTGTTCGACTACCGAGTAAGCACAATTACTAACTTTCCAACAGAATGGGTGAGTTGTTCATTATTTACCAATACAACCTAACATTTTTATTACAGTAGATATTTTAATCATAAACATATTTAAATATACTATGCTTTAAAATGGCAATGCCTAGATAACTATCTCCAGTCAATTATGCAAAACTTGCAATATGGTATCATCAGCACATTGTGTAGGTCAATGAGTTGTTTCTATAAGATTGCACAACATGGATAAATTTCTTGAGCCAATTTCTTTTCTCAAATTCTTTCAGTAGAAAATTAGGACAAGGATCCTGAAATATGACTGGAATGAATAAAATATGCACATAATATAATACATGGGATAGGACTTGATCAATTAGCCTTCTATTCCACATTACAAACACTCCTCCATTACCTAAACTGCAGACATTTGAAAGAAGACTTGAATATCTACATCAAGATAGGGCTAGATCTGCAAAAGACAAATGTCATATGACCAGGACAAATTCAGGGGGGCAGCATAATGCCTTCTTGCACCAAATGCTCATCCTAACTGGAAACAGATCCTGTTTACGCTTGAAGAAATTCAATGAATCATTATTTCCTTCAATGAGCTAGCAGCCTGTTTTAAAGGACCACTATTTTCTGGGAAAATGGAAACCTCGTAACATCTACTTTATCTGCCCTTGAACATGTTCTAAAAGTAACCCTGGGCTTCACTGATCTATCCAATTGAACCAACTGTACTGCACAAAAAGTGCTGTCAGAATCTCACCTCATGGGCACACGGGTGTTTACTGGGATAACCACTACAGTAAGTTTGGAATTAACCTGATGGCAGCTTTCAATACCCTTTTCATCACATAGATGAGGTTTCATCCACCAGGGCACAGTTTTCTATCGGTTTAACTTATAAACCTTGTATAAAGTTGAAATGGCTTCATTTATTTTACAACAAATTGTTCTGTGAATTACAACTAATTGACCTATAAATGTATACCAGCATGTCCATAGTGATGTCTGAGCACCAATTAGGAGTTTATGAACAACCCCATCAATGGTAATATCTGATATTTTAATCAAGTGAATCCTCTGAATAATAAAATCAGTGACCACTCACCAAACAGCTGATGCCAATAAGATGTGAGAAGTGTTGTTAAAATAATGGAGAGGCGATTCTCCAAGCAGGACATCGGCCATTATGTAACTGGCAAAGCAATAAAGCATTGCACATATCCATGAGGCAATTGGATTACGACGGGATACTTCCACTGATCCTGGGAAGAAAAACAAACACCAATCAGCCGCATGTACCTTTATTTAACCTTGCATGGTCCTCACATCCTCTTTTACTATACACCACATTACACACATTTGCAGCTACAAAAGCTGGCAGTCTATACCTTATTGATCTTTTTCTTGATTTACTAGGCATGAAGAAAGAATGACTGCAAGTAAGAAGACAGGCATTTCTATGGCATCTTTCAAGATCTCTGGACATCCTGAAATGGTTTCCACTGGATGAAGTATATTTATGGTGTAGCTAATGTGGTAATTTTGTAAGCAGCGCTTACAAAACATAGGCACGGCAAGCTGTTGCACACAGCAATGTAATGGCCAAGCAATCTTTTTAGCGATCAGTTGGAGTCAGTAATAAAAATGGAAGATGATATCAGGGAAATCATCTTCCAAAAATACTGCCATAGGCTATTTTTACAGCACTCGAGAACTTTTGTGTTCATATCTTTTGGGTAGGACCAAAATAGTCAACCTTTTGACTTACAGGCAAATGTTCAACTAGTCATTCATTTAAATGAAAGATGAGAAAGTAACTTAAGGAAAACACCACAAATGTGAAGCTTTATTCACTGCTCTGCAGACCAGTGTAGCTTCTATTGGAGCTTTATAACATCGCCAACAATTTTTTGTGTATTTCCCATCGCCTTCCCCATTCAGCCCCATATCAATCACATGAATTCACAGTTAGTTTTGTAAATACAAATTGGTAACTTAACTCTTTAGTCCACATCTGCCCTAATCAGTCCGTTCAAAATAGTTTCATACTTTGTTCTCTTCATATACCCTGATTGATTGGATTATATTAAATCCTACAGTGCAGAGGGGGTCTTTCAACTGATTATGCTTGTGCCAGTTCTTTAAAAGAGCTGTGTAATTCCAACCCCATCTACCCCGATAAATCTGCATGTCTTTTTCAAATGCATGTCTGATTGACTTTTAAATGTTTCAATGGAATATGACACCTTTAACATAAGTGCAAAGAAATGTTACATTAGTTCTGCCAATTGTTTTTAATGTCTGGCCTATGGTTATAGATTGACTAGTCAAAATAGTTTTGACCTACCAACAATAGATCTTGACTAAAACTGTCTATTCAAATAAGAACATACTGGTTTCTTTCAATTCTTCATTTTATTGCATTAACCCGAGTAAACGTCCTGCATACCCTGTAAGAACCGTAACAATTTTCCTAAAGCATGTTCAAACGTTTGTGCAAGTACTCTCCCAGGTTCAACTTTGTTGTACTGCACTCATCCAATCCCAGCCAAAATGATTATTCAGCTTCACTAAAATGTTTCATCCCGTGTCACATTTGCCTACAAAACGTTGGGTCTGGATAGTGGGAAACCTGTTTCAGCATTTTATCAACATATTCCTGGGTTCTGCTGCGACTTTGGACCAGCATTTTCAATATTGCTAAGTTTTGTATTTTCTACAACATTTTAAACTCTACTCCCGCAGCTGAAATCTGTGTTGTATAAAACATGAAAGGAATGGTGTCAATACAAATCTATATATATACAGATATATACAGATATATAGCCCAACCGTACAGCAGGGAACAGGCCCTTTTGTCCCACGATGACCATGCTGGCCATCAATTACACCTCTATCCTAATTCCATTTACTTGGTTCAGAGTTTATTATGCCTTGGTGATTCAAATGCTTGCCCAGATACGTTATAAATGTTGCGAGAGTAGTAACCTCCATAACCCCTGACATGAAATCCTGCCATTTCTCAACCCAAGAACAGCTTAGGCAGGGTTGCTTATAAAGAAGAAAAACAGTAGCTTAAAATAGTGTAATTGTGTTTATACTGGACTCGCTGAATGTCCCTATCCAGCTATCCAACAAGCTAAACAATTAATCCAATAAAGACCAGTAGAGACGAGCTGTCGTTTGATGCTTTACTGTATTCAAATGTGAAAAGACATTGCGTCTAACAAACTCTGAGGAAGGATGGCAGCAGATTAAACACAGGTGAAATGACAACTTCCTGTCTATTAGGGAATGAAACTTAAAGCTGCTGTACCAGAACTTCCAACAGGTGGCAATAATGCATTTAAACAAAATACAGTCCAGTACACTCCCCGCCTGGGGTCTCCCAGACCCCACGCAAATCTCCCATTTAACCTCCAGAGTCCTCGGGAGACAAGAGGAGGACTACTTCAGTGATTGGGCGGATGTAGAGCTTCTGGCCTCCATCCTTGAAGATTCTGACTTCCACTCTCCGAACCTTCCCATCCTGACTTGGTAAGGTCTTTGAGATGATTGCCATGGGCCACTCATTTCTTCTGGCCTGTTTGTCCTTCAGGAGGATGACATCTCCTTCTTTAAGATTTTGCCTCGCGTCCGGTTTGCAAAGTGAGAAGATACTCCTGACGCCACCTGCTCCAAAAGATTTCCGCTAGGCTCTGAACACGCTTCCACTCTTCTTTGAGAAGAACTCCTTTCCCAAAGTCACCAGGAGGAGGAAGGGGAACGCCTGTCTTCTGAGTTAAGAGTGTAGCTGGAGTCAGGATGAAAGGTGACTTCGGGTCCAAAGACACAGGGATGAGGGGTCTTGCATTAATCACGGCTGTGACCTCTGCCATAAATGTTGTTAAGACCTCATGTGTGAGGCGGGCTGCTCCATTCTGGAGGAGCATGTAGTCGATGATAAGACGGGCGACACCGATTATCCGCTCCCACGCACCACCCATGTGGGAGGAATGGGGTGGATTGAATACCCATGTACACTTCTGATCCTGGAGGTATTTCTCGACGCTGTTTCTCAAGCTGGTGCTTGAATCACCCATCTTCAGCTCCTGACCGGCACCGACAAAGTTAGTGCCGCAGTCTGATCGTATCTGCTTTGCTGGCCCTCTGATGGCAAAAAACCTCCTCAGGGCATTGATAAAGCTGCTAGCACTCATGCTCTCCGTCACTTTGATGTGCACAGCTCTTGTACACATGCAGGAGAACATCACAGCCCTGCTGTTGCTGTGTCCTCCTCTTGTCCGGCATGACGCCACCTCCCAAGGGCCAAACACGTCGACACCCACGCAAGTGAAAGGTGGTGCCACTTGTAGTCACTCCGCTGGAAGGTCAGCTATCTGCTGGTACTCATTCTTACCACGGAGTTTCCTGCAGATGACACACCTGAAGAGGAAACCACTGATGCACCTCTTCGCTCCAACCAACCAGTAACCAGCCTGTCTCACAGCACCCTCAGTGAAGTGCCTAACTTGATGTTGCACAGCTTCATGATAATGACCCACAAGTAGGGTAGCCAGATGATGACGTCCTGGGATGATTACTGGGTTGGTTTCCTCTGCTCCCAGCTTTGTCTGAGTGATGCGGCCTCCCACTCGTAGCACCCCACTGCCACACAATATTGGATGCAGCTTGCACAAAGGGCTGTGTGAGGGGAGGTTGTGTGCTGCAGTGGTGCACCCCATCTCTTGCGAATAACACTGTTGTTGGACGCCCTTTATGATGAGCTTCTCTGCTTTCTGCAACTCTTCGACAGTAGGGCCTGAACGACAAATGTGCCACCCTTGGCAGCTGTCGCCTTGGTTAGGCTTAGAGAAGGTTTGAGCAATGTGGATTAAGCGTGCCACTGCGCGGACCAGGGTGCTCCACTTGGAGAAACGCTCAATTCTTGAGCAGGTAAGGACCTGTGTGGTGTTAGTTGCAAGAGGACGGATCTCACTATCTAGATCTGGCTCAATTACCTCAAAGGTCTCTTGAGATAAGGCATTGCAGGTACGTGGTCTCTTGAAAAACGCTGGACCTGACAGCCAGGTAGGTGGTAGTGCGGAGTAGAGCTGCTGGGACAGACCGTGATCCGTGGTCGGCTGGGTTGTCATCCATGGGAACAAACCTCCACTGATGAGGTGATGAAAACTGACATATACTTTGGACACGGTTGTAGACGTATGTGTAAAACCGCCTTGACCGGTTACAGATGTACCCCAGCACCACTTTGCTGTCAGTGTGGTAAGTGATGTTGTCAAATGTCAAGTCCATCTCCTTCACAA
This sequence comes from Rhinoraja longicauda, assembly GCF_053455715.1. Lineage (NCBI taxonomy): Eukaryota > Metazoa > Chordata > Chondrichthyes > Rajiformes > Arhynchobatidae > Rhinoraja > Rhinoraja longicauda. The sequence goes on along the minus strand of NC_135980.1, from coordinate 16,835,934 downwards.
TCATCTCTGCGATTTTGACAGTGAGGACCTCTGCACACAATTCCAGTCTTGGAATAGTGAGCTCTGGCTGGGCTGCCAGCTTTGCTTTCCCAAAGATGAAGCCCACCTCCGTTTTTCCATCTTCGGTGGTGACCCTCAGATAGGCGACTGCGGCCTTGACTGACACGTCTGAGAACACACAAAACTCCTTTTGTAGCATGCTCAAATTTGAGAATGTGGTGTAGGGGGTGGAATCTGTAGCTTCTGTAGATCCTGGAGCAAGTCCCTCCACTTGATCCACTCCGCCTCCATGTCTTGGGGTAGAGGAGAATCCCAATCATCAGTCTGCTTGGAGCTCCCCGAGTAACAACCTGCCTTGTATGGCGACTGGAGCAAGGAAACCTAATGGGTCATAAAGACTGTTAACTGTTGATAACGCTCCTCTGCGAGTATAGGGCTTCTCCGCAGAGCACTGGAATGTTAATGTATCTGCAGCGATATTCCAGGACACACCAAGACTACGCTGGAGAGGGAGGTCAACTGCGAACAGGTTTAGATCTTTGATGTCTTTCCCTCGATCTTCGGGAGGAAATGCTTCAACGACTGCAGCTCTGCTCGAAATGACCTTGTGCAGCCTGAGGTTGGATACTGTGAGCATCTCCTGGGCATAATTGAGGACACTGATGGCTTCTGCTTCTGTAGGGAATGACTTCACCCCATCATCTACATAGAAGTCACATTCGATGAACTTGTGAGCGTCATTGCCATAGGTTGTTTCTTCCTCCTTGGCTGCTCTTCGGAGATCGTATGCGGCGACAGCCGGTGAGGGGCTGTTGCCACAAACGTGCAAGCGCATCCTGTAGTCGATGATGTCACTCTCTGGATTGTTGTTACGATACCACAGGAAGCGTAGAAAATCTCGATGGTCTTCACTCACGACTAAACAGTGGAACATGTGCTGAATGTTGGCGATGACGCCCACTGGTTCCTTCCTGAATCTCATGAGGACTCCTAGTAAGCTGTTGTTGAGATCAGGCCCTTTGACCAGCACGTCATTCAACAAAACCCCCTCAAATGGTGCGCTGGAGTCAAATACCACACAAATTTGACTTGCTTTCTGGGATGGTAGACTCCGAATGAGGGAAGATACCAACACTTGTTCAACTCTGAGTGGTGGGGCTACCTCTGCATGCAGACTGCTGAGCATTTTGTCCATGAACTCCAAGTAATGTGTTTTCATCCGTGGTCGTTTATCCAAAGTCTGACAGAGACGAGTCTGTTGTTAGTGTACTCTCAATTATTGGGCAAACGCTTCCTGGGTGACTGAAATGGCAGAGGTGCGACCCAGCTATTTGAGTTATCTTAGTAACACTTGTCATCCATAATCTGGAGAAACCTCAGGTCATCGAATGATGGTGCTAGGTCGTTATCACTAGCAGTACGACGGAAGACTGACTGCCCTAGGTTCTATCCACATGTGGTCTGTAGACCGGCCATGGACATCAATTCTGGTTCATCCTCACAAAGAGGTGAATGGGTGAACTTCTCCTTCAGTGTAACATGGCTTGTGCATGGTGTGAGGTAAGTAGGTCGACCGTTTCCCAGAATGCAGGTCTTGTAGGTGTCCACTTGGGTAGATCTATGTGCTCCACCAAGACATACATCACCAACAACTACCCATCCCAGATCCAGCTTCTGGGCGAATGGGGCATTGTTGGGACCGTTAATTTGCTTCCTCACTTTATGCACCTGCAGGATATCTCTTCCCAATAGGAGCAGTATTTCGGCCTTTGGATCCAGTGGAGGAATCTCATTGGCAATGCGTCTGAGATGGCTGTGGTGACGCGCAGCATTGGGAGTGGGGATCTCGCATTTGATTACATTCTAGGAGTGGAGGAAGAGGGAGCAATGTCTTCTCATCCACAGACTCTACCATGTAACCGGAAGCTCTTCTACCTGCAGTCTGCTTGAGCCCAGCACATGTCCGCAGCGTATATGGCTGAAGATTTCCTTTGATCTCAAAGATATTGAACTCTGATTTTGCGAGAGCGGTTGCTCTGTTCATCTAAAATGGCGTGCATCCTGCGTGCCTCTTGACGACGTCCTTCTGGATAGACTGAGATCAGACATATCTTAGCACATGCTCTCGCGCTGACCCCTACACCACACACCTCTGTGCATCTGGAGGTGATCTGGTTTGCCGCTACCTCTTCCTCCCCCACCATGCCCAGATGCGGGGGGAGATGGCTTGGACTTCCAGGGGGCTGGGCCTGGATGTGGAGCAGATAGGTGTCTGTCACTGTCGCAGCAGTACATTTCACTTCTGCTTTACAGTTCTTGGCGAAATGACTTGTGGAGGAGCAGCAGTGGAAACAAATGGAATGTTCCTTAAGGAAGTGTTAGCGTCTTCCAGGCTCTTTTCTCTGAAGGCTCTACAGTTCTTTAATGGATAAATCTTAGCATGAATGGGACACAGCTTGGCTGGGTCATGGGATTTCAGTGTCTCAGGAGTTGTTGGAGATGCTTGTGTCCTGTGGATGGAGATGAGAGTTTTACCATGTCTCTTTATTTTCTCTCTTTTGACAATTGCTGGATGGGGGAAGCAGAGATTGAAACTGGGTTCCGTTCTGATTTTTGCCTCCAAGCAGATAAAGTCGGCAAACAGTCTAAATGGGGGAAAAAATATGTTGTGCTGGAGTTTATACCTAGACCCTGGTCCACTTTTCCTGGATGTTATAAAGAAGCTTCTCAACAATCGGTGCAACTCCCCTGGAGGTGTCGAGGTAAGACAAACCGGGTAGATACCCATCGAACTTTGCCACTTCGATTTCTGACAGAAGTTCCCCGAGCTCACGTAGCTTGTATGGCTCTCTGATGGTGATCCTGGGAAAGTTCTCAAGCTTGGTAAAGAGGGTATGCTCAATAGACTCAAGTGTACCATAGGTTTCTTCAAGCCTCTGCCAAACCATCATCAAACCTGCTGATGGACGTCTGATGTTGACAGTCTTAATTCTTGTTGCCTGCTTCGAGGATTCTGTTGTACTTTGTGGTCCGGTATCTGTTATACCTTTGTTATGACTCTGGAATGACCACAAGTACACGTATTTGGGGGTTTGAAGCTGACCATAAATCCAGGCCCTGCCCATATTACGTCATTCCCACATATACATGTTGCTATGCGGGCAAACAAAGTAGTCCTTGTGATATAACAAAATAGTCCTTGCAATATCACAACATCCCCCATGTCTTATATAAAATAAAATATGTTTAATAAACAAAACTCTAAACACAATTGCTTTTTATAAACACCCAAATTCTTCACTAGTAATGATTATCAACAGTAACGTGCAGGTTTCTTTACTAACACGTCCTGAACGTGCCACATGTTCTCCATCAGCATTATGTGCCGGTCGTTCCTCCCCTTTATATTTGGTCTCAGTCCTGTTGCTGTATGGAGTGATGCAATGGGGACCAAAACCTGGTTTCTCCAGTGGAGGAACATCTCTCAACTGCACTCGATTCTGTCTTAATCTATTTCCATTTTTGGTGTTTCAATGATGTAAGATCTTGATTGGGGTTCATCACTGATCGTTCTCACTTCTGCTGGTATCCAGACATGTGTTGCTTGATCCAGAACCCGGACCTTCTGTCCAATGTGTAATGGCCTCAAGTCTTGCCTCTTGACCGATTTGTCAAAATGCGCCTTCATTCGCTGCTTGCGCTCTTCAAGTTGCTCTGCCTTCCGAACTCAGGCCTGCACGGGGCTGGGGCGCGACGCGGGCCCTCACAGCTGCTTGCAGTGTCCCGTCGGTAGCTCGGCGCTGACTTCTAACCAGGTACTTACATGTCTAGTGGCCCTGTCGAGATGCATTCCTGGCATTCTTTACTGAGCTGGAAAGCGTCCATTTTTCTAGGGCTTTCTTTTTTCTTTTTTTTTTTAACCTTGCTAGGGCTAAATCACACAAACCGCTGCCACCATGTTGTACTTTGTGGTCCGGTATCTGTTATACCGTTGTTATGACTGGAATGACCACAAGTACACGTGTTTAGGGGTTTGAAGCTGAGCATAAATCCAGGCTCAGTTTATTTCACGGCCACCTGGAACCAGAGTGCCCTGCCCATATTACGTAATTCCCACATATACATGTTGCTACGCGGGCAAACAAAGTAGTCCTTGTGATATAACAAAATAGTCCTTGCAATATCACAACAGATTCCTTTCCAAGCCATTTTATCAAAAGATTTAGCTCTTCTTCGGGTGAAAGGCCCAGGCCTGTTATGGCGCTTTAAAGGAGGATTTCCAAGCCCAGTAATTCTCGGGCTTGTCATTAAAGGCCGTCAATCCCGTTGTAACAAGCTGGCTGCGGGCGAGGTATCTGGCGAGGTCTTTGGTGGTGGGATTGATATCGTTGTTGGCTCGAGGAGAGTCGATAAAGTCACTGAGCAGAAAGGTTGAAGTTGGCTTTCTATCCTCCAATTTAGGCTCCATGTTTCCTTGGGCATTACTGGGACTGTGATGCCTATGAAATGAACTGGCCAGATTAGACTTGGTCTGATGGGTGGGCGCAATGAATCAAATAGTATGCTTTCACTCTCGATATCTTGGTGACGTGTCGGCTTGACTTTATTCTGCCTTGCTCCATGACGTAGTCCAGAGTACGCCCGTGTTGGTTTTGAGGGTGCACAGGGCTTGGCGATCTATTACGTGACCCTTGTTCTGCCAATAAACCCGCTTCGATGGTGTCGGCCTCTGCAATGGCTGCTTTCATCTCTTTCTCTTGTTGCAAGGCCTCTAAGGTCGCCTGAAGGCGAGCAGCCTTGACCTTCATCGCTATCTCTCTCTGAGCGAATGCTGCTCTGGTTTCGGCTGCATTTGCTTTAGACCGAGCTCTAAGGGCGGCCCTGCTTGAACTGGAACTGGCTGAAGAGCGGTAAGAATGAGCACTGAGAAACTTGACTTCATTCTGTGAAGCGTTGTCTTGGTTGCCTGTTGCCACGGCTTTGAGGTGTGGACGGACAATGTAACAATGTGAGCCACCTTTAACACAGCTTGTTGTGTTGCTGTCTTTTCACTATACTGAACTCGCCGAATGTCTCTATCCAGCTATCCAACAAGCTAAACAATTAATCCAATAAAGACCAGTAGAGACGAGCTGTCGTTTGATGCTTTACTGTATTCAAATGTGAAAAGACATTGCGTCTACAAACTCTGTGAGGAAGGATGGCAGCAGATTAAACACAGGTGAATTACACTGTCTACACCATGAGGTTATCCTTTTCTGAGCTGCCCTTCCCTGTTTATGATATCTTCCTATCAGGGAATGAAATTTAAAGCTGCAGTACCAGAACTTCCAGCAGGTGGCAATAATGCATTTAAACAAAATACAATCCAGTACAGTATTTGTATATTTGGCTATTGAGGTTCAAAACATTGCCAAATGGATTCACAATGGCCAATTAAATAAAAAAGAGATAATACATTCATGAGTTAGACTAAGAACACCACTAAGTGAAAGCAGATTCAAATTTCTGTTAATTTGAATAATGATGTAATTAAAGTTTGAATTTGTGACAATGTTGTTCCATACTGGTGGCATGATTGTGCAATCCACTGTCATTTAAGCCTACGTGATTGTATAGCTCTAAGTGAGTTGGTTGAGAAAGCACAAAATTTGTATAAAACTCTCCACGGCCTGCATTTTAAGAATGTCCTTTTCAAAATTAGAAAAAAATATTCTGTCATATGTTGTTCTCTCTGCTCTTTAAATAGATCATTTGTTGTGTAAACCGCTGTTAGCTGTGTATTTACCTGCAGTAAGCCTAGACGTATACACACCCTGATTTCAAGTTATTGGCTGGTAGAGAGTCATCAATAGAAACTCAACAATTAATGCTAACATGTGATTGCTGCTTCCTGTTGCTTTTAATGGATTATGTGGTGAAAGTTTAATTGTATCACTCTGCCTACTCTGAACTCCTTCTGCTCCTTCTACACCAAGATGTGCTCATGGAGTCCCATACTCAAATCATCTAAAATGATTCACAGGCTTCCTCCCATCTACCTCAGCTCTCTCAAATCCTTACATTTATAACATTCTTTCAGCACACCACACCAACCAGCATCACAAGGTTTCTCATTATGCTGATATGATTGAGATAAATCTCCTATGCACATTTATCCCTCCAAACACAACTTTATAACCACACCATTGTCTGCAAATTTGTTTCTGCTTGTGTCCTCTCCCTACTTTCGTTATTTTTATTATTTTTTAAACTCTTGATGGTAATTTGGTTTCTGGGAGTGCCTTGCTTAAAGTCATCAATTATGTTGTTTGTGACTACAACTAATACAGTGACTCGCTTCATGGTCTTTGGCCTCTCCAGACCCGTCCCTACTACCTGCCACGGGAATTCACTTTGGCTATCCTGACAGTTGTTTACATCCCAACCCATGCTGATGCTAAGTTTGCACTCAAGGAACTACACGCTTCACCAATAGCCTTGAAATGAATTACCCTGAGGTCTTGTTCATAAAAGCCAATGGAACGAGGATTGAGCCGGGGCCAACCTCGAGCATGCTACCAAAATATTACCAGCTCAGTTCAACCAGAGGCCCAAACACCTTTGACTACTACTACTTAACAATTAAAGTAGCCTATCGTTCCATCCCCGACCACACTTTGGCAAATCTGACTACCTGGCTACGCTTTTACTCCCTGCTTAAAAGCAGAAACGGAAGCAGGAGGATCTAGTACAGAACATGCAGTGTTGGTCTGAGGAAACTGATGCGATACTTTGCAACTGCTTTGAGTCAGACAACTGGTCTGTATTTAAGGACGCTGTGGCTAACCGAAATGAGCATATCTGTGCTGTCACAGACTTCAAGTGTGGAGAAGAATGTGTACCAAAGAAGACAATACGTGCGTTCCCCAACCTGAAACTATGAAAGAACGGCGAGCTCCATTTCTCAGCTGAAGTCCAAGTCTCCAGCATTCATGTCAAGCAATCCCCAGCAGTACAAGAAATCTATCTATGATCTTCACAAAACCATTGAAGATGCCAAGAGAGAGTTCTGGACCAAGCCGGAGTCCCGAGGCAAGCAACAAAGCGGTCATCTGAAGCCTCTCCCATGGAAGTGAAGGGTGATGTTCTGGTTTAGAAAATGTTGATCTGGTAGAGGAAATTGGGGATGCATAAGAAGCCAAAAATGAAATAGTGAAGGGATGCTGTGTGTTGCAGTGAGAACGAGGATTGAGATCTAGAGGGGCTTAAAACATTTTCAAACAGATTCTGCTGGGTAAGATCCAGGTGATCAGGAATTGGTGCAAGCTGGGTCTTGGAGTGTTTTGGATGAGCTAAACTTTAAGGAGACATCCTTCAGAGCTACAACCAGGTGCTCTTGGCAAGGTGTTGTCAGGGAGCCTCAACTTTGGGGAAGCCTGCAATTCCGCTGGATTGAAGAAAAACAAGATGAAATCTCTGTGCTTTATTCCAGCAGTGAACAACGACAGCAGCTTGGAATGGTCCTGATGGTAGGAATCTGTGAGTGACTATAATCAACATAACCTTCATGGGTCATGGAGTCCAGGTACATGTATGCGATAGTGTTTGAGGCCCTAGGTCACTGATCCCAGTGAAAAAAATACAGTCCAAGTCCTGGCACCTTAAATAGCAATTTGAGGAAAAACCATGAAAGTAAAATTTGATTATTCTATAAATATGTAAGAACTAATTTCTCATTTTTAAGATGAGTAAGTTGGAAATGACATATGAAGCAAATAAGGTAGCTTTTATAGGTTGCCAGTTTTGTCCAAAAGTCACTACTGCAATCCCATTTAATCTATGAATATTTATTATTATTTGATTTCTTCCAATTTTTTTAAAAACTTGGGTTGGGCATTACTTTCTGAGCATTACATTAAACTATTAATTATAGATCAATCCTTTTGGCTCTCTACCTACTCCAAGCCAAGAAGTTAATCTCAAGCAGTTGCTGTCAATTTGATCCCGTGCAGAATGATGAGCCTGCAGTTCTCGTGTAAAAGATACTGAGATTCTGAAAATATCTTCAGATCAGTTCCACTGAGTCATCCACACAGCACCACTCCCCGCAATATCACTTGCGAACCCTTTCACCCAACTCATCATTGTGTAAAACCATAAGTAGCATATAACTAAGATAGACACAAAATGCTGGAGTAACTCAGCGGGTCAGGCAGCATCTCTGGAGAAAATGAATAGGTTCTGATTCATGTTGGGACCCTTCGGTTCCTTCTTTATTAGCAGCACAACCCTATTTTCAATCTAAGGACTAAAGGTTACGTACACCACGGCAGAAGTATAGATGTTGATCACAAACACAATATGGCCAAGAAAGCACACCCGATCCTCTACTTCCTCAAAAGACTAAAAAAAATTGGCATGTCCACATTGACTCATCAATTTCCACTGATGCATAGAAAGCATTCTATTGGAGCTATTATCACAGCTTGGTTTAACTGCTCACACTGGTCAACTGCCCAAGACCACACAAAACAGTGCTCTACTGTGGACACTGCCCTTCCATCATGCAAACCAGCCTGCTCCTCATCGACTTCATTTACACTTCACACTGCCTTGGGAAAGCAACCAACCTTATCGAGATACCACTCACACGGTCATTCTCTCTTCTCCACTCTCCCATCGGGCAGATGATACAAAAGCTTGAAAGCACATCACCAGATTCAAGAACAGCTTCTTCCCTTGGTGTGATCTGACTCTTGAACGGATCTCTCATATGCTAAAGATTTATTCCCGATCCAATCTACTTTGTTATGACCCAAGCACATTTTTACCTGCACGCTCTCTCTCGCTGTAATACTGTATTCTACACTTGATTTATTTTGTCTTTTGCACTACTTGCTGTACTCATATATGGAATGATTGCACTCGTGCATTGAATGAATTGCCTGGATAGCATGCAAAACAGCTTTTCACTGCATTTTGGTACACATGACAATAATAAACCAATACCATATGTAAACCAGAGTAGAATTTTGCAGCAGATACCTTTCGTGATTAAATCGGATTTTTGTGACAACACACAATCTTTGGTACTCTCTCCCATGCAAGTATATCCTTCCTTCGGTAGGAAGGCACACAATATTGCATATGCACTCTTATAAGCTCTGTAACTAACCAGAGGAGCAAGACATCTCACATACTCAAAGCCCCTGTCCCACCTAGGCGATTTTTTAGGCGACTGCCGGCGACGTTCATAGTCGTAGCAGGTCGCCGAAAAACTGGCAACCGACAATGTCTACGACATGTTACAACAACCTACCACCCAGTCGACGCCAAGCTACGGCAAGGTACCGACAACCGGCGACCCAATCGTCGCGACTTAGGATGTCCACCTACGACCACACAGGCGACAACCTACGACAACTGAAGTCAACCTACGTCTACCCGCGACAAGCTACAACCCTGTCGGCAACAACTGAAGACAATTCACGTCATTTTCGTCTCCGGTTTTGACGCCGGTGCTTGTCGCCGGTTGACGTAGGTAGTCGGCAATGGAATTCACCAAAGTCAGCACCAGCAACAACCTATGTCACCTGGTGACAACCTGGCGACAACCTATGACAGCACCTACGTCAGGAGACGTCAAGCTACGATCATTGGCATCAAACCAACAGTCGGCAAGATTTTTTTAACATTTCAAAATCCAGCGGCGACCAGAAAAACGCTACAACTCTTTGGAGACGACTCACGACCGTACAGGCGACACCCCGGCGAGCGTGTGGTGACAGCCTAGTCACCTCAAAAATCACCTAAGTGGGACAAGGGCTCAATTCTCTTACAATAAAAGCAGACATTCTGTTTGCTTTCCTGAATGCTTGCTGAATGCCTCAATTCTAGCTTTCAGTGATTCATGTACAAGAACTGCCAGGTCCTTCAGAGCACCCAGACCTTTTAATCTCTCACTTTTAAAGAAACTGCTTTTTAATATTTTTATACCAAAGAGGATGATATCTTGTTTTTACCTATGTCTTCCATCCGTTATCAACTTGCCAAGACTGCTGTAATAGAAGCTCCCAAAGCTGCAACCTTGGACAGAAAAGGATGAAGATTGCTGACATATGGGAATCCCACCAGTTGTGGGTTCCCCTTCAATCACACACCATTCTGAATTAGAAATATATTGTCCGTCTTTCCTCGTAACTGTTTCCAGTTCCTGGAAGTCCCTGCCCAACTTCCATAAAAGGCTGCGGCAGTTAAAGAAGGCAGCACACCACTAATTTCTCCAGGGCGATTCAGAACGGGCATAAATGTTGTCCTTGCCATCAATGCCCATATCACAACGAAATCAATAAATTATATAATATCTCCCAGAAAATAACAGTAATGTGCTTGACACTAGACTGAGTTGATCATATTGTTTGTTGGATTCTGGAGTCACATATAGGCCAGATCAGCATATTTCTCTGTCTAAGTACATTTATGAACGAGATAAGCTTTTATGACAGACCTGTTGTTTCTTGATCACCAATACTGATGCCATGGTGGGATCAGAACTCGTCCCTAGATATTAACCCAGTCCTCGATACCACTGGTCAAGCAATGTAATCATTATTCTACCATAGTGAGGTTAGGGATGGGTAAAAATTGTATCCTTGGCAGCAATGCCCATCCTGTGAATGAGAAAAAAAAAGAAAACAAGGAACCAGAACGGGTTGTATGTGATCCCATAGACGTGGACACCCAATCATTCTATCTCATTAATAGAAATTCTACAAAAATATATTTCCTGACTAGAGTTCTGAAAATATCGTCCCCTCAGGACAATATTTCACACCCCTTCCTGCCTTGCAATCACAAGTGCATTTACTGAATATGTAACCTTCTTTGATTCTACTCTTCCCTGTAGCCTTTCATGCTGTTTTCCACCATATATTTTCCAGTTTATTTTCCAAATAACTTAGAACATCAATATTGACCACTTTCCAGCTTTGTACATCTGCAGAGTACTTGAAAAATACATACGAAGAAGGCCAATCAAACCATCCATGGAAAGACCCATGATTAATGTTGATTATGGATTTTACGTGGCCTCTAAGGAACTCCTTCCCTTTAGATCTAAACAATGTAACATTTACAGCATTTTCAACACAATTTTTAACATGGAAATTGGTTCTCAAAGCCCCCTCAAATAAGTAACTTTGATGAATGAAATCATGTAATTAAAAGCAAAACTAGGAAATGCCAATGAACATGTAAATGATTCACTTTATAAAATTTAGATTTAAGAGTGTTTTAAGTTGTTCTCGAATTTGATAGTCAATCTTATCCCTGTGTTGGCACATTTAACTCTGAAATAAGTAGGACATGAATCCATGTGCCATCTCAGAAATGTAAGCACATACCCTGACTGATCTGCACTCCAGTTCAGTACTGAGGGAATGCTGCACTGTTACAGTATAGGTGCCATCTTTCAAGTTGCATTGCAACACCAAGGCTACTCCTTCCCTCTTAGTTGGATGAGGAGGTCTCTGGCCCTATTTAAAGAATGATTGTCCTGGTCAATATTTATTCCCCCATCATGATCACTAAAATAGAAGAGAGTTATTTAGCTCATTGCTATTTATGCTACCTTCCTATACATAGATTGGATTTTGACTTCCTGATGGTTTGAGAGGTTCATTATCAACGCAACATCATTTATTTTTAAAAGCACAATGCACTCTTAAAAGCCGATGGGTATCTATATTATCGCGGTGTTCCAAAGTAGCTATAAATTTCATTTGCCTATTCAAGTGTTATCGCCTGATTATTTTGATAACAAAATTTAACAATAGATCAGAATGTTACTCTGTCCTGCCATTTTTAGCTGCCATTGCACTCCCCTCAAAATTCAGGCATCTCGGTGACTTCTTCAGTAACAATCATATAACATTGAAGAAGGCCATTCAGCCTATTATGTCTATCCCAGCCAAATGTTCTTTTTATATTGGCCTGTGTGTTATGATTCAACTGTTCATCCAATGTGATAAGGGTTTATGCCACCACCACCCTTAGTGAATTCCAAACATTTACTACTCTGGTGAAAACATTTTCCCTCATTTCCTCCTATGTGTTCAAGCCTACGTCTCCAGGTTATCGCCCTTTGAAAATTCTGTACATCTGAATCTTATAATCTCAATTCTCCAAAGAAAACACCCACAGCCCGAGCAATCCACCCTAGTGACTAGAATTCTTATAGCAATATATTTGTTAAATATAAAAACTGAAGATGCAACACTCAGCAGATTAGGTGCATTTGTGGAAAAAGGAATGTTTTAGATCAAAGAGCTATCATCAGAATTGAGAAAGATAGATAACAGGTTTCCGAGTCTGAAGATGGGTCTTAGACCTGAAACATTTCCAACATATTCAGTATTTATTTCCGATTTTCTGCATCTGCATTTTGTTTGTTTTTCAATATCTTTGTTAAACTGCTCTGCACCTTCTCTAATTTATAGCCTTCTACTTCAAGTGTGGTGACATGAAATGTACACAGTCCTCCGGAGTCCTGTTGTTCTAATGTAACCTCCCTGTTCTTTGTGTTTACCGATAGCCTCCTGATCTACCTATCCCACTACCTTCAGGATTCTGTGGACATGCAGTCCATGATAGCTTCTTTTGCCTACAGTTTGTAACATTGCACCACTTATTATGTATTACTTTGTCTTTTTCCCTTTCCAAATGCGTTGCCTTATATTTCACTGCTTTGAATTCCATTTCCTGCTTCTGTGCCCACCAAACCATTTCACTGACATTTTCCAGCAGCTTAATTTTTTTTACCAACAAGTGAACCTCAGAGGGAATACTTGCCCTTCTGACCAATTAAGCTTGCTTCATCTGATGTAAAGCATGTGCACAATGAAAAGGGGATTCATACATGGTTAGGTTATTAAATAATTGAAGCATCAAAATCGGATAAGTAAATTGTGCAAAAGAAGACTTTTGCAGTCGTTTCTAGTGCTTGTACTTATTTCTGGCGGAATTGCTACCCGAAATTAAACCATTCCTACGCCATCAGATTCTGGAACCAACCTACACAGCCCTAAATGTATCTCAGCAAAGGAACACTATGGACCACCTCTAGCACTACCATTGATAATTTTCTCATTGCATTTTGCACTAATGTTTTGCCTTTTGCCCAGTCTTTTTCTTTTTACTGTGTCTTATAAAATGTAATTGTAACTTATTTATAATGTATGTTTATATGCATTATTCGAATCTGTGTGCCTCTTATGCTACTGCAAGCAAGATTTTCATTGTACCTGTACCTGACCATACTTGTGCTTATGATGATAAACACTTCTTGACTTCTTTGGATGTTGGGAGGGCTAATATGTGTTGAATGTACACAATGAATGGCAGGATGTATGTGAGTATTGTGCACAGAGGGATCTTGATGTACAAATCTACAAATCGCTAAAGATGGTACCACATAGAGTCAAGATAGTGTAGAAGGCATATGAGATACTTGTCTTCTATAGCAGTAACACAGAATATAAGAGCAGGGAGGTTATGGTACAACCTTAGAAAATATTGGTTAGGTGGAGAACTGTGCATGGTTCTGGTCACTGCACTTTAGGAAGGACAGAACTCTGGATGATTAATTCAAATGCCATCATGGCAGCTAAGAAATGTAAATTCAATAATGTGAACCTTAAATAAATAAAGAAACCTAGCAATGATAACCATTAAAATATGAGATTGTTGTAAGAATTCTAATTTCCAAAAGGGATGGAAATCTGTCATCATTACTCATTGTGGCTTGTATGTGATTCTAGACTCACCAATTTATTGGCTCTAAACTGCCTCCTTAATTTGAAAGCAATTAAGCATTGACAAAGAATGATGGACACAGGGGCATTCATATCCCATGCATGAATTAAGAAAATGTATACTTTGGACATTGTTGAAGAAGATAGTGGTGGATTCCTTATAGAGGTCAGGAAAATGGGAAAGCAGATTCAGCCAATTGGAGTGCAGCAGTGGCAACTATTATCACAGTCACCCATTCTGTTACAAGTACACCACAAACAAAATGCCTCAAGGTTGGAACCTGAAATTTAAAAAAATACTGGAAATCATCAGCAGATTGGATAGCATCTGCGGGGACAAGTCAACAATTCAGGGTGACGACCTGGGATCAGAACTGGGAAAAGTTATAAAAGACAAAATTTAAAGTAATGAAAATAAGGGGGGGGGGGGGGGGGAGGGATGGAGAAAACAAAATGAGAGATTTGTCCTAGCTTGGAGACCAGGGGAAATTAAATTATACAAATAATAGTAGTGCCAGAAGAAAGTAGACTATAAAGCGAATAAGAAATGGTGTGTGCCAAGGAGATGAATTAACTCCGAAATGACCAGAGAAGAGAACAAAACTGAATGCTGGAAATGTAATATACAAGACTGGATTCCATATTTGTAAATGTGTCGTGTTGGAAGAGAAGGTGTTGTTCTTCAAGCTTAGGTTTGGGTTTGTTGAAATCTTGTTCAAGGCCAAAGTTAGGTGGGCGTTGGATGGAGAGTTGAAGTGACAAGACAAATGGAACTTCTGGCACCATCCTTTGCGGACTACGGAGGTATTTCTTTCAAATTTCAATATCCAGCTGTATATCCACCCGCGTTTATTTATTTCATCGTGGATTCCTAATTGGAAATAATTTGGTGAAAGTATATGAGAATAACCGTGTGCCCTCGCTGGATCTGCTCTAGGAATGTGCATCGCAGCTAGACAGCTGCAGTTATTCTTAGACACTGCTATTTATTCTCTGTCACATAAGGAACCTCCTGCAGATTCTTGCCGTCCCTCACACCCGCCACCACCATATACACAACCTCCAAATGTGCCACAAATACTCATTCCATTGATGGCAAAGTAAGGAGATCACTATGAATACTTTGATAAAAGTCGGGTTTAAAGGGCGCAGACTGCGTTACTGGACACGCTGCAACAACAGAAGCCAGCTACTGCCCGGTGGTTCTGGGGTTACCTCGCGATGTTCTGATCATTAGTGATTTCATTCGGCAAATACACAGTTGCAGAACCAAACGTAAAGCGAATCGCTTTCAGATCCTGGCCCGGCCCAGGATTAAAGTAAAACACACGCCCTATCTATCGCCGAGCAGGATGAAACACAGCAAATTCTAGAAATGCGTCCGGTCTCTTGGTCTGTGAATAGTGCAAGTACGAAAGAGGATTGTCCTCGTCCCTCAAACATAATCACGTCCCCCTGCCCCAATACCGCCGAGACTGAAATGCACAGACCTGGTTCGTATTTCAAGTAGAGAATTGACACGATGTAATAAGCCAGGTCAAACAGCGGGAACATGGTGAGTTTAGAAAAATAAAGAGCTATGTCGCTCAGATTCAGCACCGCCAGGACATCCATGCTGAGGCTTTTGCTGCTTCTGGTTCCGGTAAATGCTTTGGCCAGGTGGCTATAAATCTTTCCTCCGGTTCCACGTCTCTCTGTCTCTCCTCCACTTTCTCTCCTTTTCTGTCTCTCTATGTCTATCTGTCTGCCTTTCCTCAGCTGTGGTTGACAGTGTAAATGCCCCTAACTCGGCTCCTGACTATCACAAATAAGCCCCTGACGTCACCCACACAACACACAATTGCACTGCTAACGTGTGATCAAAGCCAATCAGGGACCTATCTCTGCAGCCTACACAAAAATAAACAGCACACACACAGCCTTAAAAAGGCAGGCGGGGAAATAACCCAGCGAGAGGAAAGGATTGTCAAAGCAAAACTGCTCTCACACCCTTATCATTGGATCCTTGGAGGTGTCTTGACCCGAAGAGTCAGGTGTCATCAGGCGAGGGCGGTGACATCTGGATCCGGAATTAAACAGAAAACAGCAGCCTGGGCGGCGAACTCCCGGACTGCACCGTCTGAAGGTGAATCACAGAGGGTGAGAGAGAGTACAGAAAGTACGAGCATTCTCCCGACGATTCATCAACAGCACCACTTTAAACGACCTCCGCCTTCCACAAACGGATACGTTTATATCTGCGGAATATTCCCCATATTTTCTGCGTTTCCTACCCTTAAAACAAGCATAGCTTTAATACAAACTTTGAGTGTTTAAAAGGCTTCTTCTCCGGACTTAGTCCCTCAATGGCAGATGGACTTATAGACTGCAACCATTACCCACAAAACATTTGCATTAGCTGCACTGAGTCCCAGTGCGTTCCTCGGCACATACCCTTGTAGCGTGGAATGTGCCAGTTGGCAATATCCCCTTTTGAACATGACGATCATCAAGTTTTGTGCAGATCAAAGGGAGTCTTTCATCAAGTTGATGATCTTCCAGCGGCACCTGATGTTTGTCTTGGTATGTGTCCATGGGAACAGCCCATAAATCAGAGAGTCCATTGTTACATAGCTGCTTGGAATGAGCCTTGACAGTCTTAGCAAAACCAGTTAGCAGTCTGCGGGTAACCACTCTTCCCCATCACAGCCACGCCAAAAGAAGTATGTTCCAAACACACAGGAAGGATCTGTGTAGGAAGGAATTGCAGATGCTGGTTTAAAACAAAGATAGACACAAAAAAACTGGAGTAACTCCATGGGACAGGCAGCATCTCTGGGGAGAAGGAATGGGTGACGTTTTGGGTCGAGACCCTTCTTCCGACTGGTGCACCAGTCTGAAAAAGGGTCTCGACCCAAAACGTCACCCATTCCTTCTCTCCAGAGATGCTGCCTGTCCCGCTGAGTTACTCCAGCTTTTTGTGTCTATCTTAGGATGACAATGTTGGCTACATTGTTGCCCTTGTTGTCCAGGGACCTGTGCATTGCAACCCCTTAGACTTATTCCATCTTGGATCTGCAGATTAACTGAAAGATGGCTCAGGTAACTCCAAGGAAGTAGAACAGGGAATGGGCCACACGTGCACTAAGTACAGCAACATTGAGAATGCCTCACATATGATTCTTACTGGTTTTGAGAGGAAGCATCTCTCCCATGACCATAATTCCCATAGAGCGTTAAGATGCCATACGTCTGGGAGCTCAGGATGGCCTTTGTGGACAGAGCACTAGTGTTCTGCAATCCAATCGTCAGTCTGTATTTGGTCTTGCCGATGTAGAGTGTAAATGGTCAAGAAGGAGTGGGTGGAAAGGGATAAGTGAATCAGGTAGTCGCAGAGGGAATGGTCCCTGTGGAAATTGCTGGAAGGTGTTCTTTCAGCCAAGTGCTGACTAGGCCTGACTCAAAATAGCTCATGTCCACACACAGATCTGAATGGTATTCAGAAATGGGAAAATGCATTAGACTTGTGCCAAACAATAACATCTCCATCATGGGAATGCTTACTAGCTCACCTTGCCACTCAATGCTTGCTCTTACACGGAAAAGACCACTAAGATATTGGGGGTTACCATTGATCAGAAACTTAACAAGACCAGTTACATAAATATATTGGCTTAAAGAGTCAATCCTGTGGCTAATGGTTCATCTTCTAATCCCCAAATCTTACTCAAAACCTGAGAGTGTAATAGATTAATCTACATTTTCTTGAATGAGCACATTTCCAATAACAACTGAAAATGTCAACTTAATTGGGCTCTACTAGCATCCCATCCACTGTTAGTATTTCTTCCAACACTTGGGTTGGAAGTTGTACAGAGGCACAAAATAAGAGGCCAGTCATTTAAAACCAATTTGCATATAAATTTCTTCTCTGAGAGTGGTGAACCTCTGGAATTCTCAGTCCAAGGGTGGTGGAGGCCAGATCGGCGGGTATATTTAAGATGGGAGATAAGAAAAATGTTTGAAAGATTTGAAAGGGACTATGAGGAATAGCACAGAGGTTGAGTTGAGGCAAGCACAGACCAGCCATCATCATATCCAATAGAAGTGCAGGCTTGAGAGGCAAGCAGTCTATTAATACCGATTTACTTGTGGTTTTGGGAGTGAGTGAGGTGTTCTATGCTTGTCGTATTGGTGGGGGTGAAAGAATGATGTCCTGGATGAGATTCTGAGATTGAGGTGTCCTGAGATTGAGAAATCCTGCGAGTGAGGGGTGGCATTCTTGCCCGACGTTTATGAGGGGGAGGAGGGTAAATGTTGGCAATGAGGTTACAATAGTGAGCCAATATGGGCTCAGGTCCAAGGGTTAGGAGACCAAGTGGGCTCGGGACCCGGGGCAGATGGATGGGAGACGACACCCTGCCGTGCGGGGCTCGCGTCTGACGGGGTATGGGTGGATTCAGGGTCGGGGTGAGCAGGAGGAGTCGGTTCCTGGGAATGGTGGGGTAATGGTGGCCATGGGGTTGGGGGGACCGACAGCGAGCTCAGGTCCTGGGAATGGTGGGGACCTGGTGGGATGGGGACCTGGTATGCGGACCTGGTGGGATGGGGACCTGGTGGGATGGGGTCCTGGTGGGGTGGGGACCTGGTGGGATGTGGTCCTGGTGGGATGGGGACCTGTTGGGATGGGGACCTGGTGGAGTGGGGACCTGGAGGGGTGGGGACCTGGTGGGGTGGGGACCTGGTGGGATGGGGTCCTGGTGGAGTGGGGACCTGGTGGGATGGGGACCTGGTGGGATGGGATCCTGGTGGGATGGGGACCTGGTGGGGTGGGGACCTGGTGGGGTGGGGACCTGGTGGGGTGGGGACCTGGTGGGGTGGGGACCTGGTGGGCTCGTAACCCAGGGTTTGTGCAGCAGCGGGCTCGGCTCCTCTGTTTGGTTGACCGGAGAACGCGGCACCACGCCGCGCAACCAAACCTGCTGGACGGCCTGACGTCGTCCTGCTGCGACTGAGTGGCTGCGTTGTGATTGGACGGCGGCGATGACGCCAATAGGCTGCGCCGCGCGGTGAGGTGGAGGCGGACGCGGACGCGGACGCGGACGGAGATGATCGGAGACTTTCTGCTGTTCGGGTAAAGGCCGCCGATCGGGGAGCGGGTACCCGGCGGAGGGAGCAGCACCGGCCTCGAGGAAGGACCTGGCCTGACGCTGGGTTGCGCCTGGAGGCGGGGGTGGGCGGTGATGGAGCGGGCGGCGGTTGTTGTGGGTGCGAGGAGCACACGGATAGGGGCTTGGGACTCAGGTCGGGCTGTTGGTGGTCACTGAGCATTGGCTTGAACTCCTGGGGGTACCCGGGAATACTTTAAACATAGGCCATACATAGTCTTCTGTTACCCACGGTATCGTCTCATTGGAGCATTGTTTTAATTACTGACACTTTTCCGACACGCCCGTGAATTTTGTGCTGACAGCACTTATATAAGAGAGAGAGAAAACGAGAGTGAGAGAGAGTGAGTGTGAGAGAGAGAGAGAGAGAGAGAGATAGAGAGAGAGAGAGAGAGAGAGAGAGAGAGAGAGAGAGAGAGAGAGAGAGAGAGAGAGAGAGAGAGAGAGAGAGAGAGAGAGAGAGAGAGAGAGAGAGAGAGAGAGAGAGAGAGAAAAAAAAGAGAGAGAGAAAAAAGAGAAAGAAAAAGAGAAAGAAAAAGAAACAAAAAAAAAACATGCAACCCCAATTTGTGAGTTCCAGCGGTAGGCCGTTCAAATCCTCAGGCCAGGTTTATCTCTCTTCTCTGTCAGTGTTCCCCACCAGCCAGTACCCTCATTTCTAAAAATGTATTGATCTGTCTTCAATGTACTCTGTGTCTCGTAGCCCTCGGGCAGAGAATTCCAGATGTTTACACTGTGACTCCTGGTTGCAGAAACTCTGGTCTGGGGAAATATCAATCCCACAATCTTATAGAAACATATAAAATTATAAAAAAGGACTGGACAAGCTAGATGCAGGAAAAATGTTCCCAATGTTGGGCGAGTTCAGAACCAGGGGCCACAGTCTTAGAATAAAGGGGAGGCCATTTAAAACTGAGGTGAGAAGAAACTTTTTCACCCAGAGAGTTGTGAATTTGTGGAATTCTCTGCCACAGAAGGCAGTGGAAGCCAAATCACTGGATGGATTTAAGAGAGAGTTAGATAGAGCTCTAGGGGCTAGTGGAATCAAGGGATATGGGGTGAAGGCAAGCACGGGTTATTGATTGGGGACGATCAGCCATGATCACAATGAATGGCGGTGCTGGCTCGAAGGGCTGAATGGCCTCCTCCAGCACCTATTTTCTATGTTTCTATGTAAGACACCGTCTAGATGAAGAGTCTTAACCCAAAAAGTCAACTGTCTATTTCCTCCACAGCTCCAGCAGTTTGTTTTTAACCCCTGCATTTATCTTCTCAGATCTGAAATACTTTTTACATTTGAAGGGATCATCTCAGTATTACCCCAGTCTGCTTGATCTCTTTTCACACAACAATCCGACCATAGCAGGAATCAAACTGGCTTTTCTCCCTCTCACAATGTGTTCTTCATTGGTTGGGAATATTCCTAATATTATGTATCCGGACCTTGCGTAGTTGGTGCAGGACATCTCTATTCTTACACACAAATCTTTTGCAGTAAGGATTGAATTACATTTTGCCTTCCTAAATTCTTGCTGCTACAAGTACATTATTTCTACATACTTGCTGCTACATTATTAACCTAGTGATATCAAAGAGCGAGGAAAGTGGGAGGGTAGGGGTGTGAATGGAGGGGAGAAATAGTGGGAGTCCAGGTATGGCACAGGGGAGTGAAGGGGGTGGGGAAAAGAGGGGGGTAGGTTTGTGGGGAAGAAAGGGATTGGGGGGGGGGGGGGGGGGGAAGGTTGGTGAGAGGTTACCTAAAATATGTGGTGATGTTCCTCCAGTTTGCATGTGGCCTCATTCTGGCAGTGGAGGAGGCCCAGGACGGAAAGGTCAGAATGGGAAGGGAAATTAAAATGGTTAGCATCCGGGCGATCCAGTAGGCCTTGACAGACCGAGTGCAAGTGATCAGCAAAACAGTCGCTTGGTGTCGCTGATGTACAGGAGTCCACATTGGGAATACCAGATGCAGTAGATAAGTTAGAGGAGGTGGTTCTTGTTTGTCTTATTACCAGCGGCATGTCTAGAAGAAAACACTCGCTTCCAATCAAAGCTCCTGAAATTTTGTAACAATCATTAAATGTATCTGACATTCAAACATTTAAAATATATTAAATGCTGCAAATTAAAACAAAATAATTAAAACATAGCTATATGCTACCTAAAGTTAACAAAATGTGAAGTAAGTGTAATTAAGTAATTTAACCTACTTGCTAAATTAATCTCTCAGGCTAAATCCTCTTTAAAAGACGAGACTATTTATTTGCCTGGCCCAGTTGCCATTGCATTGGAGGGGTGGATTATTTTATGTAATGATGGAGAATTGTGCCCTGATTGGTCTCTGCTGTTGGACTCCTTGTGGATTCTAGTGATGAAGTGGAAAGATGGGCGTATGTCTGCATACGTGTACCCAGAGGTGCTGCAGGCTCTTAATGACCCAGGGGGCACAGCCAGATTGACATGGCCCTTTATCAGCCATTGAATGCAGGGGTTCCAGAAGTCTAAATACGACTGATTGTTTGATGTATACAACCTTTGCCATGAGGAATGCAGTTATTTGTGCTTGAGTCAGGAGCAGTTTTGCACAGAGAATGTAGTCTTCATTTACACTGTTACAGAATGGAAGGAGGTGGTGTGGAGTGTGGCTGTGCCATGAAGCTAAGGCTAATTGTTAAAGGCTCCATTATTCTGAGTGAAAGAGGTTTAATTTGTGAAATCTATTGCTCAACCAAAATCCCACCAAATAATTAATTACGTGATGTGTATAATTGGCTGCTGTGCTTCCTATGATTGAACATGAACTAACCTTCAACATACTTCATTGGTTGCAAAGAATGGCAGGTGTTCCAAAGTGTAACACTGTATAAGTAAGTACAAGTCAATAGAATTTAGATTTTCATTAAAAAATATTTTCTTAAAAATAATATTCTGTTCTTTGAAACAAAAATGAATTGTGTAATGTTTAACTTGAACGAGTGCATTTGAAACAACCTTTAAATCGAGTTGGAGTTAAATCTTCATGTCATATTTGTCGTTGGATTGCACTCTGTGCACAAAGGCAACAAATATGGCCACATTTCTACATATTTCAGGAGATTACTTTTTTATATATGTAATTGCAATAGGAAGCATCCATCAGAAAGGAGTCTCTACTCCAGAGATGCAAAGTTTTTAGTCAGAAGAAAATACTAAACATAGGTACTTGGGTAAAAACAAGTAAATGTGTCCCAACTAATAAACCACAGTGGGTGAAGGAAACGAGCAGGGACGGAAAATTAAAGAATATAAATGGTTCTTCTGTGTTTTCACCTAATTTAACCTCTTGCAGCACCTTGCTGATGAATGCAGGAGCTGTGCTGAACTTCAAACTGTAAGTATGAGTCCTTGGGCAGGGATGAGTCCAGGCTTCTGTGGCTGTAATTCATGTCGTCATTCCACTTAAAGTCATTTGAGAATTTCTCAATGTGTCTGAACAATTTATAAAAATGCTCTTTATTGTTTTTGTTGGCGAGGAGGGAGGGGGTGATGGGGAGAATGGGAAGGTGGGGTATTGTGCAAAGTGCCTTAAAGAGACACAATAAAATACCTTCCAGTTGAATTTGGTACTGCAAGTCCATGTGATGTAAAAATGTGTGCTTCCATATCACTCATGAGCACTTCAGGGCAACAGTCCAGGCATTGAGTATATCAGTCGGAGCATTGAGTATAAGAGACAGGAAATCAAGTTGAGACTTTATAATCTTTTGGTGAGGCTGCATTTGGAGAATTATGTGCCAAACAGTTGCCTCATTACAGGAAGGATGTGGAGGCTTTGGAGAGGGTGCAGAAGAGGTTTCCCAGGAGGCTGCCTGGATTAGAGGGAATCAGGTATGAAAAGAGGGCAGACACAAAATGCTGGAGTAAATCAGCGGGACAGGCAGCATCTCTGGAGAGAAGGAATATGTGACGTTTTGGGTCGAGACCCTTCAGACTGATGCCAGGGGGAGGGGATGGAGAGAGAGGGAAAGCAAGGGCTATTTGAAGTTAGAGAAGTCAATGTTCATACCGCTGGGGTGTAAGTTCCCCAAGCAAAATATGAGATGCTGTTCCTCCAATTTGCGCTGGGCCTCACTCTGACAATGGAGAAGGCCCAGGACAGAAAGGTCAGTTTGGGAATGGGAGGGGGATTTAAAGTGTTTGGCAACCGGGAGATCAGGAAGGTTTAGGTGGACTGCCCGGAGTTGTTCAGCTGTTCACACTGCAATGAGTTGTACTTCTCTTTTATTTTTATACTGTCCTTGACTTCCCTTGTCAGCCACGGTCGCCTCTTACTCCCCTTAGAATCTTTCTTCCTGTTTGGAATGAACTGATCCTGCACCTTCTGTATTATTCCCAGAAATACCTGCCATTGTTATTCCACCAACATCCCTGCTAGGGTCTCTTTCCAGTCAACTCTGGCCAGCTCCTCCCTCATGCCTCCATAGTCCCCTTTGTTCAACTGTCGTGTTGACACTTCCGATTTTCCCTTCTCTCTCCCAAATTGTAGATTAAAACTTGTCATATTATGATCACTACTTCCCAATGGTTCTTTTACCTTGACTTCCCTTCGGCCTGTTCCTGTGCTGTACTTTCCAATATTCTATGTTCTTAAATTAGGGCATTGGCTGGACTGATTCTGCTGAATATAAGATGCCACAGTTTCAAGGGCACTATTCAACATGTAGTGGGTGACTGGTTTCTCAGCCCCCTAAAATTTGGAAAAAATATATATGTCTGCCCGAGAATGAAGCATAGTGCTGAGCATGAGAATGGCTGATCTTGCTATTTGTGAAGAGGTCTAGCTTCATAAAGGTGCCCAGAGTGCCAGATGAGTTCAATCTTCCTTGAACCTGTAATCCTTGTAACATTGCATGCCTGTGACACCTACCACTTGTACTCAAGGAGAACAGGTGGTCTCCTCCAGCAAACAGCAGGAGCGATGTGAAACTTACTTCTGCTTCACGCCAGAAGCAGTCACGCCATCCCACTTCATTCTTTCAGCCTCTGCCTGCTTAAAGCCATGTGCAGCTGACTCACTGTCAAAGGTACACAATGAATTCTCCTTTAAATAGTAAAGGCTCTGCATGGAACGCGGTGTAAAGTATTTTGTGAAATGTCCAGCTGCTAAAGGGCAGCAAACTTCACAATGTGCCTTGTTGTAGAAGGGGCGAATTAGTTTTAATTTAAAATATTATCCACATCTAGTTTAGAGTCACATCCTTGTAGCTTTAAACTAGAATGGTTACAATTGAGATGGTAAACAAGTTGCTTTCGGAGAGACCTACATTGCAATTGCAGCTGAGGTCCATTAACATTTAAGTTTACCGTCTATTCAGTTGAAATCAAGTCAATTTGTTAAAAACTTTAAAAATAAGGCTCTTACAGCAGAGAGATCCTTGGAGTTTGGGCTTTGCGGAGTAAGAGGGCTTCAGTATGTAGGGAAAACAGCAGGAGCAACTCAACACCAACATTGGGTTAAAATTGCATTGACGATGCAAGTTGAGTAGCTGATAGGTAAACAGCAAGTTTGGTTTTTTTTGTTGCTAAATGCCTACTTAAAAGCTATCAGAAAAAGGTGAAAATGGCTAGGACAGATTGCTAGAACTTGGGGAAAAGAAGCCAGCTGTTTGCTGTTTATCTAACAAGTGGTTAAGGTATAGGAAAGAACTGCAGATGTTGGTTTAAATCGAAGGTAGACAGAAAATGCTGGAGTAACTCAGCATCTCTGGAGAAGGAATGAGTGACATTTTGGGTCAAGACCCATTCCTCCTCTCCAGAGATGCTGCCTGTCCTGCTGAGTTACTCCAGCATTTTGTGTCTACCTAAGTGGTTAAGATAAATGTCTTCAAGATAGTGAATTTGTTTGGAACTTTCTTCCTCACCAGGCAGTGGAATCAGAGCCTTTGAACATTTTTGGGTCTGAAGTTGATAGATTCATAATATCTAAATGAGACCGTGGCAACATTACCTTGAGATTATTGTTGGATCAGTTGTGATCTTATTGAATGATGGAGCAGGCTTGAGGCACCAAGTGACCTACTGCTGTTCCTAACCCGTGTTTGTATGTAATAAGAGAAACTATATAATTTCAGAATAGTGTTGCACAGGGACTGACATCTCCACTTGTTCGATGCTGTGCCTATTACGTTTCATTTAGGTTTTAGTGTTCCACAAATATATATAGTGTAGCTTCATTAGACTGATGTAAACAGTAAATTCAGCTATGGTTACCACAAAAATGTTTTGTAGGCAGATGAGATTAATTTAACTTTGCATCATGTTCGGCTCAGACATTATATGCCGAAGGGTCTGTCCCATGCTGTTCTAAAAACATTGATCTACACAACAGAATATCTGAATTTGTACTTGTCAGTCTGGTCCTTCTTTCTTGAATTGCATGAATGATTGAATAACTTTTTTTTTGTATTTTAGAAAGAGAAAAGAACTGCAGGGTTTTGGAGAAGATGGGAGAGAGCTGACTACAGGTAAAACTGTTTCATTCAGGGCTTCTAAATTAGAATTTCCTTCTGCAATCTGATCCTTCATTATGCCACTTTTAAATTTATTGGAGCATATGTTATCAATTCCATATGAAAGGGAGGATTATCATTGTGGTAAAGTCCCAGGGGTTGTTTCCCGTTCTGACTGCATCTGTTCATTACACACATACCAATTGTATCTATGTCAAGCAGCAGTTGATACATAGGTTCCCAAAATTGCTACTTTGCTGATTTGGGCAGTTTTGAACCAGGTCCAACATATCATATCATATCATATCATATATCTACAGCCGGAAACAGGCCTTTTCGGCCCACCAAGTCCGTGCCGCCCAGTGATCCCCGCACATTAACACTATCCTACACCCACTAGGGACAATTTTTACATTTACCCAGCCAATTAACCTACATACCTGTACGTCTTTGGAGTGTGGGAGGAAACCGAAGATCTCGGAGAAAACCCACGCAGATCACGGGGAGAACGTACAAACTCCTTACAGTGCAGCACCCGTAGTCAGGATCGAACCTGTGTCTCCGGCGCTGCATTCGCTGTAAAGCAGCAACTCTACCGCTGCGCTACCGTGCCGCCTGACATTTTTTTTATTTTTAGACCTCAAGTACTTTGTGCTATACACTTTGCTTTGGAAAGGAGTTCTTAATGCCATCAATCTGAATTTCTCACTTTTATTGAGGAAAATACTTTTTGATAGGAAATTGTAGACATATTACACAGAACTGTTTATCTAAGAACAAAACCAATTGATTATTTCAAAATGACTGGAGTTTTGAAATGATGTAAAATAGATGCAGAAAGTACATGGTAATGGGTTGGGAGCAATTTTAGCTTCAGTTTCAGAGAATAATGGTGGAACGGTGACAGCAGTGGCAGTAGGAGAAGAGAGCATGTTCTTGATGGTGAGGGTAATTCAATAAGATTTATCATGGTAGGGGGAAAAGTCAAAAATGGGAATAAAATTTCCAAACTGGCATCAGGCCAATTTATCTTGACTGAGAGGGTAAAGATAGTCAATCTTGGGTCAACAGTTCAGAACATTTAGAACTGAGATGAGGAAAAACTTTTTCAGTCAGAGAGTTGTGAATATGTGGAATTCTCTGCCTCAGAAGGCAGTGGAGGCCAATTCTCTGAATGCATTCAAGAGAGAGCTGGATAGAGCTCTTAAGGATAGCGGAGTCAGGGGGTATGGGGAGAAGGCAGGAACGGGGTACTGATTGAGAATGATCAGCCATGATCACATTGAATGGCGGTGCTGGCTCGAAGGGCCGAATGGCCTCCTCCTGCACCTATTGTCTATTATCTATAACAGGAGATGTTTCAGAAGGTGACGGAAGTTCAGGGTAAACATTTGACACAAAGTGAAAAGGTGAGCCCTATGAATGGCAAAATTCGTAGAAAGTAAAGTAAGGCAAAGCAATAATAATAATAATAATAATAATGCATTACATTTATATAGCGCTTTTCATACACTCAAAGACGCTTTACAGGGATTTAAAGAACATAGGGAAGTGAATAAATAGATAAATAAGTAAATGAACAGAGAAAGGAGACAGAAGGTGAGGTGACCTTCAGTGGTTGAAGGCAGTACTGAACAGGTGAGACTTCAGTGATGTTTTGAATGTGGTGAGCGAGGAGGAGTCTCTGACGGTTTGGGGTAGTGAGTTCCATAGGGTGGGAGCAGCGATGGAGAAAGCCCTGTCCCCCCAGGATCTGAGTTTGGTCCGGATGGGGGGGGGATAGGAGATTGGCAGCAGCAGAGCGGAGGGTGCAGGTGGGAGTGTGCCTGTGGAGGAGGTCAGTCAGGTAGGATGGGGCCAGGTTATGGAGGGCTTTGTAGGTCATGAGGAGGATTTTGTACTGGATTCTCTGGGGGATGGGGAGCCAGTGGAGTTTGTAAAGGACGGGGGTGATATGGTCACGGATCGGGGTGTGGGTGAGTAGACGGGCTGCGGAGTTTTGAATGTATTGAAGTTTACTGATGATTTTTGAGGGTGCGCCATAGAGGAGGCTGTTGCAGTAGTCCAGACGGGAGGTGATGAAGGCGTGGATGAGGGTTTCTGCAGCTGTGGAGGAGAGGGATGGACGGAGACGGGCAATGTTTTTGAGGTGGAAGAAGGCTGTCTTTGTGATGTGTTTGATGTGTTTGTCGAAGGAGAGGGTTTGATCAAAGATGATTCCAAGATTCCGGATGTGAGGGGAGGTGGATACTGGGAGACCATCAATATTGAGGATGAAGTTTTGGGTGGATTTGATGAGCGTTTTTGGACCAATGATGATGATTTCAGATTTGTTGCAGTTGAGTTTGAGGAAATTTGATTGAAGCCAAGATTTTATTTCAGTGAAATAATTATTTCATTATTATATAATGAAAGCTTATGCCAGATACTGAGAGTTTAGTGGAGACAAAAGTAATTGCAGATGCTGGAATCTTGAGCAAAACACCATGTGCTGGAGGAACTCAACAGGTCAGACAGTATCTCTGGTGGGAAATGGACAGATGGTGTATCGAGTTGAAATCCTTCTTGATCACGTTGCAGGAAAGATATGTTGCACAGTAGATGGTGCAGAGGACTGGAAAAGGTTCATCAGGAGAGAATATTGGACAGACTTGGAAGCAGAGGTGAGACTTCATTGACACAGTATGGAAGGGCAGAAGGAATAAACAGGAAGACCATTTTTTGGCAAACAGTTCAGAATCCAAGACATAGATCTAAAGTAATTGGTAGAAGCGACAGAAGGGAATGGGGGAAACTGTTTTCATGCAGATTGTAGCAGGTCTTTGAACTTCCTTGTCTGAAAGGGTGGTTAAGGCAGAAACCCTCATCACATTTAAACAACCTTGGGATGTGACCTTGAAAACCCCTGACCCGGCAGTGCTAGAAGGCTAAGATTAGGCTGAGAAGCTCTTTTTCTACTGACACAGACAAGAGGGAGACCTCCTATGTCAGACATTTTCACCGAGATTAAATGCTTTAAGTGCTGACATGTGTCTGTTGAGTTTAAGTGGAGATTTAAATTGCTTCCAAAATATCCAGATTTGTGAATGGAATCACTCAAGGACAGAGGATTTTGCACTATCCCTGCTCAGCCACCAGGTGGCAGGTCTGGCCACATTTCAGAAGGTCGATGTCTCACTTGGCCTTACATTTCCTGTAAATCCCTTTGATGGTGGGGAGGTCAGTACCCGTGATGGACTGGGCAGTCCTGAGGCATAGCTATGGGCACTCGCATTGGCCCTAGCTATGCCTGCCTCTTTGTAGGGTACGTTGAACATTCCCTGTTCCAGGCGTACACTGGGCCTATCCCCGAACTCTACCTCCGCTATATTGACGACTGCATTGGTGCGACCTCTTGTACCCATGCAGAACTCACTGACCATCAATTTCACCACTAATTTCCATCCTGCTCTTAAATATACTTGGACCATCTCTGACATCTCCCTACCGTTTCTGGATCTCACCATCTCCAACACAGGAGACAGACTAGTGACTGACATCTACTACAAACCCACTGACTCCCATAGCTATCTTGACTACACTTCTTCCCACACTGTTTCCTGTAAAAACTCTATCCTCTACTCCCAATTCCTCCGTCTACGCTGCATCTGTGCCCAGGATGAGGTGTTCCATACTAGGGCATCGGAGATGTCCTCATTCTTTAGGAAACGGGGGTTCCCCTCTTCCATTATAGATGAGGCTTTCACTAGGGTCTCCTCTATATCCCGCAGCTCTGCTCTTGCTCCCCCTCCCCCCATTCGTAACAAGGATAGATTCCCCCTTGTCCTCACCTTCCACCCCATCAGCCGTCGCATACAACAAATCATCCTCCAATATTTCCGCCTCCTCCAACGGGATCCCACTACTGGCCACATCTTCCCATCTTCACCCCTTTCTGCTTTCCACAGAGACCGTTCTCTCCGTGACTCCCTGGTCCACTCGTCCCTACCCAAACCACCCCCTCCCCAGGTACTTTCCCCTGCGACCGCAGGAGATGCAACACCTGTCCCTTTACCTCCCCCATTGACTCCATCCAAGGACCCAAACAGTCTTTCCAGTTGAGGCAGAGGTTCACATGCACCTCCTCCAACCTCATCTATTGTATCCGCTGTTCCAGATGTCAACTTCTCTACATCGGTGGGATCAAGCGCAGGCTTGGCCATCGTTTCACTGAACACCTCTGCTCAGTCTGACTCAACCAACCTGATCTCCTGGTGACTCAGCACTTCAACTCTGCCTCCCATTCCCAATCTGACCTTTCTGTCCTGGGCCTCCTCCATTGTCAGAGTGAGGCTGTTCCTCCATTGCCAGCGCAAATTGGAAGAACAGCACCTCATATTTTGCTTGGGCAGTTTACACCCCAGCGGTATGAACATTGACTTCTCCCACTTCAGGTAGTCCCTGCTTCCCCTGTCTATCCTCTTCCCAGTTCTCCCATCTCTCTTCTTGTCTCCAACTACATCCTATCTTTGTCCCGCCCCCTCCCCTGACATCAGTGTGAAGAAGGGTCTCGACCCGAAACGTCACCCATTCCTTCTCCCGAGATGCTGCCTGACCCGCTGAGTTACTCCAGCATTTTGTGTCTGCCATGGACTGTGCAGTGTTCGCCACCTTTTGCAGTCTTCTTCACTCCTGGTCAATATGGACGGAAAAATGGCACTGGCAAGTGTGAGTTGTTGCATTTTAGGAGGTCAAATGGAAGGGAAAGGTATGCAGTTAATCATAGAGTGATACAGCGTGGAAACAGGCCCTTCAGCTCAACTTGCCCACACTGTCCAACATGTTCCAGCTACAATAGTCCCACCTGCCCGCGTTTGGTCCATATCCCTCTAAACCCATCCTATCCATGTACCTGTCATTTCTAAAATGTTGGGATAGTCCCTGCCTCAACTACTTCCTCTGGCAGCATGTTCCATTCCCCCACCACCCTTTGTGTGAAAACACTACCCCTCAGATTTCTATTAAATCTTTTCCCTTTCACCTTAAACCTATGTCCTCTGGTCCTCGATTCACCTACTCTGGGCAAGAGATTCTCTACATCTATCCAATCTATTCCTCATGATTTTATGCACCTCTATAAGATCACCCCTCATCCTCCTGCGCTCCAAGGAATAGAGTTCCAGCCTACTCAACTTCTCCCTGTAGCTCAGACCCTCTAGTCATGGCAACATCCTCGTAAATCTTCTCTGTACCCTTTCCAGCTTGACAACATCTTTCCTATGAAGTGGTGACCAGAACTGAATACAATACTAATCACAGGGCTCTTAACAACTTTGAAATACAAAGGGATCTTGGGGTCCAAGTCCATAGCTTGAAAGCAGCACCACATCTGGTAAAGAAGGCATGTGGTGTATTCGCCTTCATCAACTGGAGCATTGAATTTAAGAGTCAGGATGTCATAATAAAGCTTTTTAATTCTTTGGTTGGGCTGCATTTGACTATTTTGTGCAGTTCTGTTGCCCCATTGCAGGAAGGATGTGAAGACTCATGAGAGGGTGCAGAAGAGGTTTACCAGAATGTTGCCTGGATTAGGTATTAGGTACAAGGAGAGCTTTGATAAACTTCGATTGTTTTCTTTGAAGCTTCAGAGGCTGACAGGACACCTGACAGGTTATAAAATTATGAAAGGCATAGGTAGGGTAGACAGCCAGAACCTTATTTTCCCAAGATGGAAACGTCAGACTCGAGGGCGTAACTTAAGATCAAAGGAGGAAAGTTTTAAAGAGGTGTTCTCTAGAAAGCACTGGCAGGGGTGGTGTTGGAATCAGATACAACAACGGAGTTTAGATAGACAGAGGAATATGTGAGTAATGGTGGGATACAGATCAGGTGCAGGCAGAATTAGTTTAATTTGGCATCATGTACAGCATAGTCATCTGGGCCGAAGGGCCTGTTCCTGTGCTATACTGTTCTGTTTATAGGTTAGGTTTAATACTACATAGATGAATAGGGGCGAGTCCCCAGTTGATGCACATCACTGGTAAACAATTAACGACATTTGATATAATCCGATTCATGCTATTAACAGGAAATTCCCTGTTGTTGTTCTACGGAAAAGCAATGTCGTCCACATTTTTTCTGGCCAAAGCATATTCCTCAATCAGTACCTTCAATTAAATCATATGGTCACGGTTATGTGAGTGTTCTTGCTGTATAAAAAATATGCTCTGGTATCCTTACACTAAATCAGCGACTGAATTAAAAAAATTGTTAATTGACTTTTGATAAGTAGGATGTTGACAGTTAGTGTAAACATTACAGGTTGAACTTTTTTATTTCTTGCCTTTTTCTTCTTTTCCATTCCTTTCTTATCTATCTTTATAAACAATTTGTCTTGCTCTGATGCACTGTCTAGCACCCAGCTGTGGCCTGTCCTGTTCCCTGTTGTGCAAATTATGTACCACTGGGGATCAATGCTGAGACTGCTGTTTATCATTTCCACAAAGAATAGGACTTAAAGTATAACACTTGAAATGGATAGATTACACAACATTAGAAATGTACAGAAAGACTCAAAGATATGTTAACAAATCAGATTTAATTTAGTCAGTCAGACAGCATGGAAATGGGCCCTTTGGCCCAATTTGCCCACGGCGAACAAGTTGCCCCTTGTACACTAGTCCCACCAGCCTGCGTTTGGCCCATATCACTTTAAACTTTTCCTATCCATGTACCTGTCTAAATGTTTCTTAAATGTGACAGTGCCTGCCTCAACCAATTTTTTATCCAGTCAGCTAGTACTCCTTGGTTCCCATGCAATCTAGCCTCCCAGAGCAACCTAAAATGCAGAGCTTTGTCAAATGCCTTGCTGAAATCCACATATACAACTTCTACAGCTCTGGCTCAGCAGCCTTTTTGGTCACATCTTCAAAAAACTCAATCGGATTTGTGAGACACGATCTGGTCGGCTTGGGCAAGTTGGGCTGAAGGGCCTGTTTTCATGCTGTATGACTTCTTAAATTCTATCAGTGACTGTGTTTCTTCTACTCAGGCAGTGCATTCCAGGTATTCTCCACACTCTGGGTAAAAAAGGTCCCCCTCAGCACTCCCTTTCTTCCCCCTTACCCAAAATCTGTGTCCTCCAATTTTATCGCTGATATGGGGGAAAGATTCATGTGGTCTATCTTATCTGTACTTTCATAATTTCAGTTCCCTCTAAACCTCCTCTGCGCCAGGGAAAACAGACCCAGTATCTCTTCATTAATGAAATATTGTATCTCGGGTACCATCCTAGTGAGTCTTCTCTGCACCCTGTCCAGCACCATTAAATCTGTCTGAGAGTGTGGTGACCATAACTGCATGCTGCACTGTAACTGAACAATGTTTGTGAGAGTTGGAGCCTAACCTCTTGAATTAAGTGCGCCAACTAATGGGCCAAAAATTCCATATGCCTTAGCCATGTTATGTGTCTGTGCTACCACCATCAAGGATCTTTGCGAGAATATTGCATGCCAAGAAGAGAAAGATATAGATACATTGCTAAAAGGTTAGAATAACAGGTTTCAAAAAGGCCATTTTTTAAGCATCTCCATTAACTAGACACTATTGGACCTGCATGGAGGGTCTGGTGAAGATCTTTGGGGACATTACACTAAGACATACATTGTGCCATGTGTAAATCATATAGGAAGAAATCCACTTGAAACCTCACAGAGCAGAATAGTGGATGTTTGCGGCTGCTGTGGTTGATTGAAGTAATTTTTTTTTAGTTTGTTCCAACAGCTAGATTGTATGTTCAGCAACTCTTTCAAAAACCATGATCTTTTTGTTAACTTAAATCCTATATTTTATTTTGTTTGAAATGCATTTCCTCAATACCATTCCCATTTCTTTCTTCCTGTTTTGTACTTCTGTAAATCTTCACGATGTTCATTCTGTTGCTTTTTCCTTCACCGGCATCTCCAGTGAATTTTTGGAATCTGTGCTCCAGCTGTAGCTGCTGCTTCATTTGCTCCTTGATGGGATGGGAGGAGGGAATAATTTACCTGGTAACTGTTGAAATCTGATTCCCTGGTGACTTCCAATCAACAAGGTCTCCTGTAAACCAATAAAGGAAGCTGTTGTTGACGTTTACCTCCATTTTAGATTTTGTTATTTTCTCTAATTACATGCTATATTTTATAGCTCATGTGAAATTAAGTACAGCACTACTTCGGCTGCTTATAGGAGAGAACCTCATGAACACAATAAATTGTAACAGGAGTATTCAGTTCTCATCCTTGCTATGCCGTTCGGTCTTGGCTGATTTATTACCTCAGCTCTATCTCCCTGACCTAGCATCATATCTCTTGATTTCCTTAATATCAGACTCTACCTTAAATTTTCTGTAGCCTCTGAGCCTCCACTGACCTGTTGGGTAAAATGTTCTAAAATCACAACCCATTGGTTGAAGAAATTTCTTGTGTCTGCCCTGAATGGCCAACATCTTATTTTGGTTCTAGACACCCCTGCCAGAGAAAATATTAAGAGTCCTTGACTATGTATCGTCTCTCACCCACTCACCTCATGGACAAGGCAACACCTCACCAGTCTTTGCATTCAAAGCATCATCCTTTGCAATTACTGTCAGCTTTAACAATATCCCACCATCAGACATCATCCTCCCCTCCCCTTTCAGCATTTTAAAGGGATCATACCTTCTGCGACTCCCGTGTCCAGCCTTCTTTCCCACCAACCACTTTCTGTCCTGTGGCACTTATGTAACCACAGGTGATGCACACCTGTATTTTCACCGTTTCTCTTCCCCTCATCCAGGAACCAATTGGTCTTCCTAGGTGAAGCATCAATTTGCTTCTACTTTTTCTTATCAAGTGTATCATATTCTGTATTCGCAATGTGGCTTCCTCTACATGGGAGAAACCGAATACAGACTGGGGGATCACTTTGTGGAGCATCAGCATTCAGTCCACAGGAGTGACTCTGAGTTTTTGGTTCCCTGCAAAATTAATACCCCATCCCCATCCCACCTGACCTGTCAGTGGTCTCCTATTGTAAGGCCCAATGCAAAATTGAGGAACTGCACCTCATTTTCTATTTGAGCATTTTTTGCTGGCTCTGTATTCAATATTGAATTCTCGCACTTTTTGTATCAAAATTTACCATTTATGCCTGTTATCAGTTTTGTTCAGTGTTGTTATTGAAAGTCTTCCCTATTTGGCATGTCTCACAGCTTTGCTATTTATAACACTTGCACAGACAAAGAAGCATAATATGCTTCAACCTGCCATTTTAATTCATTTGATCTCATCCTATTAGAGATATTCCCTTTGTTCTACCCAATCCACATTGCTACTGTAAACTGTGTAGGAAAGAACTGCAGATGCTGGTTTAAATCGAAGGTAGACACAAAATGCTGGAGTAACTCAAGTCGGGAGTAACTGAAGTCTGAAGAAGGGTCTTGACCGAAACATCATCCATTCCTTCTCTCCAGAGATGCTGTGGGTCCCGCTGAGTTACTCCAGCATTTTGTGTCTGCCTTTGCTACTGTAAACTAACTTGTTTCTCCTTACCAGTTCTGAGGAAGGGTCTCAGGCCTGATTGTTTCTCTTTTCATAGATGCTGCCAGATTTGTTGAATGTTTCCAGCAATTTATCTTTTTATTTTGGATTCCAAGAACATGAAGTTTGATTTTCAAAGGAAATATTATCCTTGCCTTTATCCTGTCAATCCCCATAAGAATACTGGATATTTTAATGAGATCATGTCTTATTTTTCTTAACTCCAGAGAATATAGGTGCAGTCTGTTTAATCTGTCTTTATGGAACATTCTCTCCTGGGAATTAATCTGGCAAACTTTTGTAACATCCTCCCTATTGCAAGTATATTCTTCCTTATAGAAACAAGAAACTGCAGATGCTGGTTTACAAAAAAGACACAAAGTGCTGGAGTAACTCAGTCGGTCAGGCAGGATCTCTGGAGAACTTCGATAGGTGATGTTTCTAGTCCTGACCCAAAATGTCATCTATCCATGTGCTCCAGAGATGCTGCCTGACCCGCTGAGTTACACCAGCATATTGTGTTGTCTTGTATTCATCCATGGCAGATATATTGGACTGGACCATAATATTCCACATCCTTTTGCACATTGGCTCTATATAATTGAAAAAATACATTTTTACTCTTGTTCTCAAACCCCCCTTGCAATAAATGCCAGTATAGTGACTTCCCTGATCACTTGTTGAATCTGCATGATTTGGGAACAGTGATACCCAGGTATCTGTGAACACTCTTCAATCTGTTACTGTTTAAAAATAGTTTATTTGTTCAACGAAGTGGACAAATTCAGATTTTTCAACATTACGTTCCATGTACCATACACTTGAATATTCACTTGATCTGTCTGCATCTCATTGAACTTCTGTGTATTCTCCTCACAACTGGCACGGGCACCCAGCTTTGTAATATCAATGAATATGAAAATATTACACAAACACTTGTCCAATTCATTGATCATAAGACATAGGGGCGGAATTAAGTCTTTTGGCCCATCGTTTGCTCCGCCATGGCTGATCTATTTTTCCCTCTTAACCCCATTCTCCTGGCTTCTCTCCGTAACCTTTGACACTCTTACTAACCAAGGAACCTATCCATCTCAGCTTTTAAAATATCCAATGTCTTGGCCTCCACAGCTGTCTGTGGCATGAATTCCATAGATTCACCACCCACTAGAGGAGGAAATTTCTTCTCATCATTCTAAAGGTACATCCATTTATACTGACGCTATGCCCTCTGGTGCTAGACTCTCCCACTGCTGGACAAATCCTCTCCATATCCGCTCTTTCTAGGTCTTTCATTGTTCGGTAGGTTTCAATGAGATCCCCCCCCCTCCTGCCTTCTAAGCTCCAGCGAGTACAGGCCCAGAACCATCAGAAAGGGCCTATTTGTATGCAATATGGCTCCGATGTATTGTGGTGAAACTGTGTTGGAGACTTCTCCATGAACCATGTGTATCTACTACCCAGAATCTAGAGTGTATAATCGGTACAATGCATAAATGTTTCAATAGTTCAAATGAACTATTATATCAAAACAGCCGTGTATGTGGAATATGTCAAGATATTAAGTTCTATAGGCGGCAGGTCTCATGATTGGACTTTCGCCAGATGCAATGAAAATCTAACATGAATGACTCAGAGTTAAACATGTTATGTTTTCATCTTTGGCATAAGACTGAACAAACTTAAATTGATGCAGGTAGACACAAAATGCTGGAGTAACTCAGCGGGACAGGCAGCATCTCTGGAGAGAAGGAATGGGTGATGTTTCTGGTCGAGACTTCTTCAAACATTCTTACATACTTAAATTGATGCAGCATCTTTTGAGTCCCTTTCAGGATATCACAAAGCATTTTACTGTTATTTAAGGCCTTTTAAACAGTAATCATTGTTGTGATAAACTAGACGAGGCTTGTTATATTAGCACATAGCTAGGTCCCCAACACAATGATCATCTTTCATCTTAATAAGTTGGCTTTAATAAGTAATGAATATTGGCCAGGACGAACTTGCATATTTTTTCTGAATATTTTCTTGATAACTTTTATGTCTATTTGAGCAGACTGGTTGGGTCTGAATTTAACAGTTGTGATGGAGCAGCATTCCAACAGTACTACACAGGATTGTTAGGTTATACCAGGTGCTTAGGTTCTTGCGTGGAAGTCACATATGGGATCTTCTGACTTGGGCAAGAATACTACCAGCTGAGCATCTCGGTAAAACTAAAGACCCAAGAAGACCGTTTATCTTTCCCACAACTTAAAAGTGAAAATGACTGCTTGATCCAAGTGGGCACATGTTGGTATCTTCATTTTAATTAGCACATGAAGTGCCAGATTAAATATCCACTAAAGATCTTAGAATCAAAGAGATATCTGTATGGAAACCGGTCCTTTGGGCCACTGTGCATGTTGACCATTACGCACATATTTTTACACTAATCCTACCGTAACTCTATTCTAACATGAATCCCCAGCAACTCTCCTCAAATTCCACACTCATCTTTACATTAGGAACAATTTACAATGATCGATGTGAACCTACCAACGTGCATGATTTTGGGATGTGGGAGGGAACTGGAGCACTTAGAAGAAACCCACATGGCCACAAGGACAAAATGCAGACTCCATGTACACAGCATCGGAGATCAGGATTGGATCCAAGTCACGGGATCCATGAGGCAATGGCTCTATTAGCTGTGCTACCATGCTTCTGTAAAAAATATTTCCAGATCAGGTGTTGAGAAAAGTTTTTCTCTGCTCACTTGGTTCTGGTATTGATGGTTGAATGCAAATGAGAGCCAGTTTGAAAGCTGCTTGAGATTAACCTGATGATAATTGACTTTTTCTCAGGTGATAACATAAGAGAATTCTTGTTGAGTCTGCGCTACTTCCGGATCTTCATCGCCCTGTGGAATATCTTCATGATGTTCTGCATGATTGTGTAAGTAAAGAAACTGCTGTTTCACCCTCTGTAAATCTCTGTTCCAAACACAAATTGCTTATAATGATCAAGTAGTTGTTTTTTTAAGTTGCTTACTAAGACTCTATTTCAACCTATCTGGATCACCAAATAGAATTGAGGAATTAATTTGTTGACTTTGAAAGTTTTGATTGGTTTAAGATATTAAAAGTCGAGTGATAAAAATGTATTTAACACTGGGATAACGTGCTAAACCACTGAGTATCTGTTGTGGTAAATGACTAAACTTGCTTTACCACTTATGGGAAAGCCTTGTTACCTTCTATGGTGGTGTGATAGAGCTACAGACTTTCACCTCTGGCAGCCGTGCCTTCAACTACCTGTTTGGAGCTCTATTCCCATTTCTCTCTAATTCTTCAGAGATGCTTCTTTAAATGCTATCTCTGCCTATGCTTCTATTATCTGTCCTAACATCATCTTGCATGGTTCACATTTCATTTTTACTTACGCAGTACAAATAAATAAATATAAGATCGAAAACCCCAGTGGACCCAGTCCATAATTCCAACTGCAAAGACATGCATGATTGCCCCAGTGTCTGATTAATAGAAGCTTCCCCAAGGCTCAAGTTCTCTAAGAAAGAGATTATAGGACCCCCGGGACTGCATCTCATCCATGATCAGTAAAAGATTATGGAACTCTATTAAATGCCACAAGTTTACCTGATTTAAGTCAATAGACAATAGGTGCAGGAGTAGGCCATTCGGCCCTTCGAGCCAGCACCGCCATTCAATGTGATCATGGCTGATCATCCACAATCAGTACCCCTGTTCCTGCCTCTCCCCATACCCCCTGACTCCACTATCATTAAGTGCTCTATCTAACTCTTTCTTGAAAGCATCCAGTGAATTGGCCTCCACTGCCTTTTGAGGCAGAGAATACCACAAATTTACAACTATCTGAGTGAAAAAGTTTTTCCTCATCTCCGCTCTAAATGGCCTACCCCTGGTTCTGGACTCCCCCAACATTGGAAACATGTTTCCTGCCTCTAGCATGTCCAATCTCTTAATAATCTTATATGTTTCCATAAGATCCCCTCTCATCCTTCTAAATTCCAGTGTATACAAACAAGCCCAGTCGCTCCAGTCTTTCAACATACGGCAGTCCCACCATTCCGGGAATTAACCTAGTGAACCTACGCTGTACTCCCTCAATAGCAAGAATGTCCTTCCTCAAATTTGGAGACCAAAACTGCACACAGTACTCCAGGTGTGGTCTCACTAGGGCCGTGTACAACTGCAGAAGGACCTCTTTACTCAGGACTCACTGGTAGGACTCAGTGCTGAGGAATCGAAGTTAAGGACTTCCAAATTACCTGTACTGGTTATGAAGCATGTGGAGTATGGAAAGGGAGTGTTAATGATTGTGACATTGTTGGACATCCAGAATTAAGCTTTGCTCTAGATTATCATTAAAATGAACATTACTTTGCCTTTGTCCCGCACATCAGTTACTTGGGTCTTTCTTTGCTAAACTTGTCATGGTCAAATAATTTCACAGTCTATGTGAATATTCAAATATTTATCTGGCAACATGATCACAGTTTCCTGACAACATTTAGAGTGGGGAGGTGTGGAATTGCTGCAGCTGATGAAATTTAGTGTGTCACACCTTTTCCCAGCTTCCTCCCATCAAGCAGAGGTATGGTAGCCTATAAGGGCTGCAATATTGTACCTGTCATTTGATGTCTATTTCAAATGGTTGGTCTTGTCTCTAACAGAATACATTCTGTTAGACATACAGTGCCCTCCATAATGTTTGGGACAAAGACCCATCATTTATTTATGTACCTCTGTACTCTACAATTTGAGAGTTTTTTAATAGAAAAAAAATTACATGTGGTTAATGTGCACATTGTCAGATTTTAATAAAGGCCATTTTTATATATTTTGGTTTCATCATGTAGAAATTACAGCAGTGTTTATACATAGTCCCCCCCCATAGTACATTTCAGGGCACCATAATGTTTGGGACACAGCAATGTCATGTAAAGGAAAGTAGTCATGTGTAATGTTTTGTTGCATATCCTTTGCATGTAATGACTGCTTGAAGTCTGCGATTCATGGACATCACCAGTTGCTGGGTGTCTTCTCTGGTGATGCTCTGCCAGGTCTGTATTGCAGCCATCTTTAGCTTATGCTTGTTTTGGGGGCTAGTCCCCATCAGTTTTCTCTTCAGCATATAAAAGGCATGCACAATTGGGTTCAGATGGGATGATTGACTTGGCAACCCAAGAATTGACCATTTTTTAGCTTTGAAAAACTCCTTTGTTGCTTCAGCAGCAAAGTTTGGGATCATTGTCTTGCTGTAGAATGAATTGCCGGCCAATGAGTTTTGAGGCTTTTGTTTGAACTTGAGCAGATAGGATGTGTCTATACACTTCAGAATTCATTATACTACTACCATCAGCAGTTGTATCATCAATGAAGATAGGTGAGCCAGTACCTTCAGCAGCCATACATGCCCAGGCCATAACACCCCCATCACTGTGTTTCACAGGTGAGGTGGTATGCTTTGGATCTTGGGCAGTTCCTTCTCTCCTCCATACTTGCTCTTGCCATCACTCTGATATAAGTTAATCTTTGTCTTGTCTGTCCACAAGACCTTTTGCCAGGACTGTGGTTGCTCTTTTAAGTACTTCTTGGCAAACTGTAACCTGGCCATCCTATTTTTGCTGCTAACCAGTGCTTTACATCTTGTAGTATAGACTCTGTATTTCTGTTCATGAAGTCTTCTGCAGACACTGGTCATTGACAAATCCACACGTGACTCCTGAAGAGTGTTTCTGATCTGTTGGACAGGTGTTTGGGGATTTTTCTTTATTATAGAGAGAATTCTTCTGCCATCAGCTGTGGAGGTCTTCCTTGGCCTGCCAGTCCCTTTGCGATTTGTAAGCTTACCAGTGCTCTCTTTCTTCTCAATGATGTTCCAAACAGTTGATTTTGGTAAGCCCAAGGTTTGGCTGATGTCTCTAACAGTTTTATTATTGTTTCTCAGTCTCATAATGGCTTCTTTGACTTTCATTGGCACAACTTGGTCCTTATGTTAATAAACAGCAATAAAAGTTTCCAAAGGTGATGTAAAGACTGGAGGAAAGACAAGGTGCTGAGAGCTCTTGTATACCGGCATTAAGGGGGCAATTAAACACACCTGAGCAATTAGAAACACCTGTGAAGCCATGTGTCCCAAACATTATGGTGCCCTGAAATGGGGGGACTATGTTTCAACACAGCTGTAATTCCTACATGGTGAAACCAAAATATATAAAAATGGCCTTTAATAAAATCTGACAATGTGCAATTTAACCACATGTGATTTGTTTCTATTACAAATCTCAAATTGTGGAGCAGAGACTAATAAATAAATGATGGGTCTTTGTCCCAAACATTATGGAGGGCACTGTACCTGCTTACTTTGGAGACTTCAGCCCATAATCAGACTGATGCTTCTGCGCAGTGGTGTGGAGGTCATGTGGTTTAGATTATTAATTAAACTGAAGCTTCATCTTCCTCCGTGGCTGTACAAAAAAGATCTCTTGGTTATGTCCAAAAGAGAGAATCTCGTAATACTGTAGTCTTAGTAATTTTGGACAACAAAAAACATATTATTAAGCCAGATTTTCTGGTCATTCACCGTTGTTGGTGGCTTCTTGCTTTTATGCTCGTTACTTGCTGCAGTTACCAACATTATGAGAATATCTAAAAAAAAACATGATGTATGATTTTGAGATATCATGAGAATGTAGAATATGCTTTGTGGAAATGCTTCTCTTTGCCATTTCATCGGGAGAGTTTTGAGCTATGCAATTATCCTTTTTTTTAAAATCTGTTTTAAAATGAATTAGTATAGTCATAAAGATGACTGATCATGTTTTTTTATTGGTTTCTAGGCTCTTTGGATCTTGAAATCTATCTATCTGTGGAAATGAAGTGATCCTGGGACCTTCTGGAATTGGATTCTTTGTCAATTCTTTACATTCTTGATAATAATTTTTACATTTGTTCAACCCTGAGGTTCAGGCAAGTGTTTTTCAACACTTGCAATCATGTCTGAAGTCCAGTTCTACAACAGCGGCTAGTGACGGATAGATGCCAAAAGTCAATCTATCCAGGATTTTCCCGTCCTCCCTGGACAGATCATTTGTTCAGGATGAAACCCAGACATGCAAGAGTAGGATCACTGCTAAATATTCATTTTGTTCTCTTTTGGGTTCACTCCAGATACAAACTCATGCAGATCTGAAATGTCAGCCCCTGACATACTGTGGAAATTTGCCAATAGAAAAATATTTTGATTAAAATTATGCTGAATGGTTAAATAGATTGCCCCTTTCTTGTCAAATTGTTCTTTATTTGAGAAATTATTTTTTAAACAGAATATTGTGATTGGATTGAAGTGCTTTATGCAGCTAACTGGTTCTAACAGCTCAAACAGGTATAAATGTGGACCATGCGATCACATGTGAGCTGTATACATCATAAGCGTAAGCAAGTCGGTGTGGAAAGTACTGTGCATACCAGTATCACTGACTCTATTTAGTTCAAAAAAAACAGCTGACCTGCAGGACTGTGTAAACTCCAGAGATTAGATTCTTCTTTTTTAAGCAATGTTAAATCTATGCTGATCTATAATTTGCACATAGTAAATCCTTTCTCAGTTCCATATCTAGTACACCGTTTTTGTTTTTAAGACATTCTGTGCAATGAGAACAAAAAGAAAATAAACATGATAGATGAATCACAATAAAATGTTAAATGCATGAAAAGGAAATTTGTTTCAGTTTGATTTTAAATT
Organism: Rhinoraja longicauda; assembly: GCF_053455715.1. Taxonomy (NCBI): domain Eukaryota; kingdom Metazoa; phylum Chordata; class Chondrichthyes; order Rajiformes; family Arhynchobatidae; genus Rhinoraja; species Rhinoraja longicauda. Next base: position 16,793,197 of record NC_135980.1, on the reverse strand, counting down.
TAAATTTATTTTTATGGGCTATCCACAGTTAATCTGCTTCACATGAATTCTAATCATGATTGATTACCGTTTGTACGTTTCTCAAGGCTGTTATATAACCAAAGTAGGACAGTACTCCAAGGACCAATTTTGAATACAGCCAGCAACTTGTAGTCGGCACTTGTCCTGTATTTTTTTGGTCACCTGTCTTCATCCAGTATCCTGCTTTGATGATACAGATTAATTGTCACCAAAACGGTCATTAAGGCTTTGTTTAAATCATTAGGTACGTACAAAAAAATTCACGTCCTTTTTATCTCCAATGGCCTGGGTTCAGAACCACATTCTGGAGTAGTATCCATTAATTGACTGCTTGACTTCTCATCAGTGACGGAAGTTTCCCTTTTTCCCCAAGTACTTAAAGCTATAGTCACATATTTTCTGGTTGACCAGTGATCTGTGCTGCTTTTTTGTCGAGGCACTTATGGCTTTCCCCTAACATTTGTACCTAAAAGCATTAGTCTAGTTCCAGTGAACTTTGTAAAGTAACTTGAATAACATTACCATGTGTCATAAGGACAGTGCTACACTGGTGCCCTGCAATGTTTGAGCATTAAGTATTGCTGTTCCACGATCATTATTAAAGAAGCAGCCCGATAACTGGGAGAAATAGCAATTGCACATGCTCTATCTGCTATTGCAGTGATATTTTGTGGTTGAGATTTGGATACAAATGGAGAGGAGATGAAATGAAATCAGATGGGGATAGGTATAAAATAGCAATTTTATACCTATCCCCATCTGATTTCATTTCATCTCCTATGGTCATAGATTGTATTATAGCAAACTGTTGCTGTAATGTGCTGTCACTGATAACCCTCCTATCACTGGTCTGTTGCCTGATTCCTGATTTTCATTTTGTCTTATAAATTTGTAAATAATATACAGATTTTGCTTAATCAGTTCTGATACTTCATGTTCACACGCCATCGCAGTGTACTGTAATCTGGTGTCTGTTCACAAAACCTATGATTAAAACATTTGTTAACCACATTTGTGCATTGTCTTTGGATACAATACTTTCAAAGAGATCCCTCTCCCCCACTCACCATCAACAACACCATAGTCACATCTGTGGAGTCATTGGAGTTCCTTGGAACCATCATCTCCAGGGACCTTAAATGGGGGGCCACCATCGACTCCACAGTCAAAAAAGCCCAACAGAGGATGTACTTCCTGCGGCAACTGAAGAAACACAATCTGCCACAGGCAATGATGGTCCAATTCTATACTGCTATCATTGAGTCTGTCCTCACCTTCTCCATCATGGTCTGGTTTGGCTCAGCCACCAAGCACGACATCCGGAGGCTGCAACGGATTGTTCGCACAGCTAAAAAGGTTGTTGGCTGCAACCTTCCCCCCCCCATCGCCGAACTGTAGACTGCAAGGGCCAGGAAGCGAGTGGGCAAGATCATCTCTGACCCCTCTCACCCTGGCCACAAACTCTTCGAAGCACTTCCCTCTGGAAGGCGACTCCGGACTGTCAAAGTAGCCACAGCCAGACATAAACAGCTTTTTTCCACGAGTGATAGTTCTACTCAATAACCAAAGTCTGTAGTCTCTTTTTTGCTCTGGTTTATTTTCACCCACATGTTTAGACCGTAATGTTGTATCCTTATTGTTTTGATGTGGTTATGCTTTATTCTTAATTGTTAACTGTATGTTTGTGTTGTCATTTGTGAGTGGAGCACCAAGGCACATTCCTTGTATATGCACATACTTGGCCAATAAACTTATTCATTCATACAATGTGTAAACACCTATTTCTATGTAAAGTACACAAGACTGCCTCTATTTATCAGCTTGTATGATTAATTAAATTTATCAGAATTTGTTAACATTTTTAAAAAATTGGAGAATGGGTAAGAGGAGTAAAATGAGTCAATCAAGAAACAGTAAAACTCATTAATCTGGCATACTCTAGACTTTGTGTTTGCAGATTTTCTGCACTATTGGATATTATTAATATTTAATGGACTTTTAATTCACGTTTTTTAAGATGATACACAGAAGAATGCTTCACTTGACTGGTTCAACCCTCTCACTGCTTCACTTGACTGGTTCAACCCTCTCACTGCTTCACTTGACTGGTTCAAGGCCGGTCCGATGGTAGTGGGTTATCGTTGATATTTGCTTACAGAGTCAGTTACAGATTTCCTTGTTCGCTCTCACCCCTTCCCCTCTCACTGCTTCACTTGACTGGTTCAACTCCCCCACAGTAGAATAATAACATTTTCAGTGAATCCGATAGGTTTCAAATAGTGCAGGAAATGGCACCAGTAAGTTTCAAGGGAACAGGAAACAACCAAGGAGTTTGAAGGGCGCACATGAACCAGGGCTCCAGTGTGAAAGGGAGTACTATTTTCCCCCCTCTATTGTCACATGGACTGTTTCATGTTCAGCAAAAGCCAAAATAGTAATTGATGCAGTCAAAGAGTTGCTGGGGAATAATGTGGGCCAATTGGGATTAAGGAAACATTCCTAGGAGTCTGGTTGGTTCAGTTTAATGTAGAGATACAACATGGAAACAGGCCTTTCGGCCCACCGAGTCCATGTCAACCATCGATCACACTAGTTCTGTTATCCCACTTTCTCATCCACTTCCTACACACCAGGGACAATTTACAGAGGCCAATGAATTTCCAAATCCATAGGCCGTTGAGATGTGGGAGGAAACTGAATCACCTGGAGGAAACGCATGCGGTCAGAGAGAACATGCAAACTCCATACAGACAGCACCCGAGCTCTACTATCTGCACCACTGTGCCGCCCTGGTAGAGTGCTACCATTTGTGTGTTGCGTAAATTTCACTGAGGATGACTGGAATTCAGTTATGTTGTACTTGTATAGTGGCGGTTTTTGTTTCCTTCATTATTTATACATGTGCACCACACACTATTTCTTGACCTGAATTTCCTGCTATGAACATTTAAAATGTGGAAGTTTTGAATTCTAGGATTAGAATTGTATAATGTACAAACCTGTAAATCCCGAGATTGCAAATGATGTGCTATTTTAGGAATGAGAATGCTACTTCAAAGTGTAATTGGAATGAAATAAATCTCCATACCAGAATAGTAGGCAGGTAAATTATTTCCCTCTACATGTATTTGAATTGGATCAAATATCCTTATTTAACCATGAAACTGCTGCAAGAAATCTCTCCCTGACCAGCAGAAGCTAAATGTTGACAGTTTTCTGATGGCTGTGTTTTTCAATTGCCTGCGTAAATAGTATGATTTTGTACTACTTCGGTCAAACATAACTTCTCATGTCATGTTGTTTGTCTCAAACTGCACAGCTAAATCTATATACTAAAACTCTCATTTGTTTGTTTGTTTGTTCCTGAACTACAGCCAAAACGGTACAAGATAGCCTGACAATTTTAGGTCCACCTTATTCGCCGTCGTCCCTTTGGTGCTAATGGAAGAAGTTTCATTTAAATTGTTGTTATATTTTTTAAGTTATTCACATTTTAAAGTTTAAATCTATCTCCTAGGGAGGAGGAGGAGGGAGAGGGGAGGGGGGGGGGAGGAGGAGGAGAGGGTGCTGCACCAATGCAGGAGAGGTTTGGGCCCAACGGGTCCACTTGGTCCAGTGTAATACTATGGCTGGCTCCAAGTATTAAACATAATTTAAAAAAACCTAACAATAAAGTCAAGATGGTTGCTGTACTTAGTAATTACAATGGATGTTAGTAATTATTCATCCAGACCTTTCATGTGAAAATGCATCTTGATTTTTGAGGTCTGCGTATAAAGCATTGGTTGTGAGGGAAATGATCTGTGGGATCTTTTGATCACACATTTGTGTTCTTATATCTTGTGTGCAATAATTTATTATTTTCTATAATTGATTCTGAAAAGCCTGAAGCTAGACCAGTTAGGTGTAAAACTGGAAATGTACTATTAAATACTTGTGAAAAGATTGCAGAAACTTATGGTGAGTAGGGGGTTTTATAGTATCTTTGTTACTTTAGAAAAATGTACAAAGCTTAAATCAAAAAACTGAAGACGCTGAAAATCTGAAATAAACAAGCAAAATGCTGGAAATACTCAAGGTCAGGCAAAACGTGTGGTGTATTTGAACGCAAGTTTGTTATTTGATATAGACAGTGCTTCGGCTCGATGTGATGTATCGTTAGTATTGACAATTGAAGGACAAGTATCGTCCTTCATGATTGTTGACAAAAGCTGTAGATTTTTTCTGGCCTATCAAACCTTTTAATGGACATGAAGATTTAGAGTCCTATCGCACAGAAATGGTTCCTTCAGCCCACCAAATCTATGCCAACCATTAATTACCTATATTAATCCCATGTATTAACATCTGGTCCATGACATATGCCTTGGTGATTCAAGTGTTTCAGATATTTAACTATTGTGTTTTCCATCTTTCAGAGTGCATTCCAGATTGCAACCACCCTAATTAAATAGTTTGATTCAAGTTCCCTTTATACTTCTTACTCCTCTCCTTAAAATTATGCACACTAGACTTAAAACACCTCTGACGTGGAGAAAGGTTTATCACCACCTGATCTATGCCCCTCATAATCATTTATACCCCCAAAAGGACCCCCTCAGCATCCTCTGCTCCAAGAAAAATGAACTCAATCAATCTGAACACTCCTCAAGACTGAAATATTCCATTCAAGACGAAATCCCATGCATCTCTGTACCCTCTCCAGTGCAATTACATCCCTTCTGTCGTGTGGCAACATGTGCACACAATATTCCAGCTGTGATACATCCAATGTTTTATAAAATTATCCATGCTCTGGCTAATGAAGACAATTATCCTTAATATTGTCTTTGCCACTCTTATCTGCCACTCCTATACTGCTACTTTCAGATATCTTTAACACGTAAACCGGGTAGCGCCAAACATGGCAGCCTTGCCAACAGCCTGTCTCGTCTTTTTCTTCTTTTGCTGTTTTGGTCTGTGTTTACTTGTATGTTTTTAGTGTACTTTTAATTTTTATATTATGTGGGGGGAAACCGTTTTTATTTATTTCCTCGACGGAGATGCGACTTTTTCATCATATCTCCGTCTGCACTGTGGCGTTAACATTGTGGAGCTGGCTTTGTTAGGGATTAACTGCGGAAGCTCCAACCTGCAGGAGCGTCGACCACCCCGATCGCGAGAGCTTCGATCGCCACGATGCGGGAGCTTCGATCGCCCCAACTGCGGAAGTTTTGATTGCCCCAACCGTGGGAGAAAAGGAAAGTAGATATGTTATTTGCCTTCCATCACAGTGGGGAATGTGAAGTCGCTGAAAAACAAGATGGATGTGCTGCCTGCACTGGTGAGGACTCAGAGAGTGCCGTGAGTGCAGTGATCTTGGTGTTTTGCAGGGACATGGCTCCATGAGGACATCCCGGAGTCAATTCGGGGCGTGGCTGCGCCCTGCAACTGCGGCTCACCGGCAGTCTCTCTGTCTTTTTTTGTCTTTGTCTATTGTTATCGTTTAAATGTATGTTTTGATTTATTTTTAGCTCTGTATATGTGGGGGATGGTGGGGGGGGGGGGGGTGGGGGAAACCTTTTCGTCTAATCTCCTCAACGGAGATGCGACCTTTATCGTGTCGTATCTCCGTTCGCGCTACGGTCTAACACTGTGGAGTCGGCGGCCTCCAGCTGGGATCGACCTTGAAGACTCCGGTCGCAGGGCCTGGACTTACCATCTCGGAGGCTTCAGCCGTGGGCCCTGTAGACCGCAACATCGGGAGCTCGTAGGTCCCTGGCTGGCGACCGGTTTTCGGGAGCTCCAGCCGTAGCAGCTTCGACCGCCCCGAAGCGCGAGGTTCGATCGACCCGCTCGCAGGACCTTCATCGCCCTGCGTGGCTCGGCCGCAGCACTTTCCATCGCCCGGTGGGGGCTTAGGACCTTCATCGGCCTGCGGCTCGGCCTGGGACTTTCCATCGCCCGGCGGGGGCTTCAAAAGTCGGGAGCCTCGATCGCCTCGAGGCAGCAGTTTGACTGCCTGACCATGGGAGAAGAATGAGGAGGAGATAAGACTTTTCTTTGCCTTCCATCACAGTGAGGGTGTGCCTGGAGCAATCACTGTGATGGTTGTTTGTGTTAAATTGTAATTGTGTATCTTGTGTTCTTTATTGTTTACTGCCGGACCCTGACGTGAGAGGACACTGGCGCTGTTTGTTCGCCGCTTCTCCGTCAGGACAAATCTTTTGTTTGTTTGTTTTTATGTCTTGTTTGCTTTGTAAAGCGTCTTTGAGTATCTTGAAAAGCGCTATATAAAATAAATGTATTATTATTATTATTATTAGTGCGAGTGGGGACGGCTTTCTGACTGTTCGGGTGGACAGGGACAGCAGAGAGTGACAGCGATCAGTACAACTCTGGTCACATCATGGAGAAGGAGCGTGTGCGTGTGGTCCGGACATTGAACTGATGGCTGTGGGTCTCTGCTTATGCTGTGTGCCCTGGGGATTCTCACACGCCGTTGTGGTGGCTGTTTAAGTCTACGTTTAATTTTTATGTGGTTATGTATCGTTGTTTTTTTGTGTGACTTTTGGCAAATCAAATTCCTTGTATGTTTTCATACTTGGCTAATAAATTAATTAATTACAATACAATAAACCAAGTTGCTTCTATTTCTCAATTCTTCCTGGGGATTTACCATTCATGCTATATGCCTGACTTTTATTAGTTTTTATAAAGTGAAACAGCTCATACTTAACATGATTAAGATTGCATCTGTAATTCTGTAGCCTAAGACTACACTCCTCACTATCAGCAAATTCACCAATTAGTCTGCAAGGGTTTCAATACAGATCCCTATGGCATATCGTTGGTCACTAACTTCCAATTAAAAAAGGAATCTGCCACCATCTCATGTTACCAAATCAATTTAGGATCTAATTTGCCAACTTGCTGGATTCCATGAGCTCCAACCTTTGGACCATCCTTCCACATGGGATCTTGTTGAAATCTATGTAAACCACATTAACCGCACTGTCATTGTCAATATATTTAATTACCTCTTCAAAGAAAAATCAATTATATTTGTCATGAGATTTCTCATCAACAAATCAGTGCTTACTATCCCTGCTTTTTGAATAATCATTTGTAGCAAAGTGAGCAAAACAGTAAGGGAATACCGAGAGAAACTATAAGAATTACATGATTTTTTGGGGGAAGTATAGGATATAGTGGTGGAAGGGGAATTGCAGGTTAAAATGCCACGACCTTCTTGGAAGAAAATAGCAATATACTAGACTAAGTGGACCCGTTGGGCCCAAATCTCTCCTGGATTGGTGCAGCACCCTCTCCTCCCCCTCCCCCTTCCTCAACTCCCCCTCCCCCCCACTCCATCTCCCCCAACCCTCCTTATCCTCCCCCCTCCCTCCCTCCACCCCTTCCCTCCCTCCATCCCTCCCTAGTAGATTTAAACTTTTAAATGTGAATAACTTTAAAAATATAACACCGATTTCAATGAAACTTCTTCCATTAGCACCAAAGGGACAACGAGATGAGTAAGGTGGGCCTAAAATTGTCATGCTATCGTGTACCGTTTTGGCTATAGTTCAGGAACAAACAAACAAACAAACGAGAGTTTTAGTATATAGATAAGTATAAGCAAGTTCGGTATCTCGATAAACGCAAGGAATCATGGAATTTGTCAAAGGTCATTCAGGGTTTTTAAAAAAGCGAATGCAGTGCTGTATAAACTGTGTATAAATTGTTAACTATCCTACCAAGGAAATAATCTAGAATTCTGTCAAGTCAATAGCTTCCTTTCTTGTACTGCTGTTCACACACAATTTATAGTCCCAGTTCTAGTTCAGTTCATTAATCTGCAATTATGAGATATTCAAAAAGTGAAAGAATTTATTATTTTCATTTAATCCTTAATGTGTTTGCTACTGGAATAAGAAAATATTACATCTTATCTTTATTCATAATTTATGTGTAAAAATATATTTAATCTGAGGCAGGCAGCGACTGTATCAGTGTGAATGTACCGTTAAGGCAAAGATTCATCCCCGAGGAAAATTGAGTACAGGGTTAGCACTGTGAAGGAGCCGCGAATCCGATATAAGACATTTAACTGGGAAATGCCTGCCCTTTCGTATTGGATAGATCGAGTGGAGGGTCTGTTCCAAGTTTGCAGTAGTTGCGGTGCGTTTCCCCCGGCCATCTCGCCCGGTGCATGTTGACCAGCACAGTTTGCCAGCCCTTGTTCGCAGAGGCTCTTTGTGCAGGTGTTACCCGAAGCGCAAAGGTTTTGTGGAGGTTCTGCGCTAGGATCGGCCACGCAGTGAGCTAGCGAGAGGGCTGTCAGATCAGATTAGCCCAGGTTGACGAGAGGCTGAATTTTAATGGGTCGTTATTTAACTGTTCCGCCTGCAGCACCAGCTCTCTCTCTCTCTCCCAGATCCCCCACCGCAACTGTCGACAAAGTCTGACTGAGAAAATGCTCCCACTCATATTACGGGTTGGCTCCGCATTTGTCCACTCGCTGGGGTGCGCGGCGCCGCCTTCAAAGAGTGAGAACAGGTCCCATCAGCTGGGGAGCTGCGACCCACTCAGTGAAGCCTCTAGTTTGGCTGGGGTTCAAATGTCTGAAAATTCTTATAATTATCACCGCCCGGTCACCCGGACCCGGCTCCCAACTGTGTGCCCTGACAGACTGCAACCAACCCCAGAGGTTAAAGCGACAGCATCTTTATTTAAGCCAACCCACCTCAAAAGTTTAACCAGCCTGTTCGAATCCAATCTGAACTTTCCAACACAGCACATTCTCCTCGTTTCCTTCAATCCAGGAAGGTTGTTTAGATAGGAATGTAAGGACTGCCTCAAATTGGTTGACCACACAACTTGTAATTCGTGTAAATCAATATTGAATTTGAATGGCTGTGACGCAGGGTATTGCCTGGGATTTGATAATTGACAGGTTCGTTCCAGGCATTCTTGCGTTTTCAAGACTGGTGCTGTACTGAGTCAATAATTTAAACAGATACAATTGTGGATTTGTGCAGCCTGCAGTTCGCTGTGGCCTACTGCTGACATATTTGACGGATAAATTTATTTATAAATCTCATTGAAATGAATACGCAGGTCCATATGCACACAGTAACTCAGCTGGCTAGACTGTTTATCCCGAATGACCCATCTTCTCTCCTGAGATGCTGCCTGACCTGTTGTGATATTGCTGGGACTACTTTGTGTATCCAAGAACTACTTTGTATGGCTGTGTATATAAGTGATGGGTGTGATTAGGCGGTCACTCTGGATCCAGGCGGCCTTGGAATAAACAGCCTGGAGTTAAGCTCCACCATGATAACATCTTAAACATGTGTACTCGTGGTCCTGCCAGAGTCACAACAAAGGTACAACAAGTACTGGACCACAAAGTACAACATGGTGGCAGCAGTTTGGGTGTTTAGCCTAGAAAAGGAAAACAACAAAAACCCCAAGAAAAAAAGTTAACAAGTGCGTAAAAACAAACAAAAAAGAAGGTTAACAAACAGGAACCCAGCACAAAGGTTAACAGGAAGAAAAGATAGAGCCCTGAAGAACGAAAAAAGTTTCCCGCTCGGTAAGGGGCCCATATATGTAGGTATACTTACCTGCTCAGTAGTCAGCGGCGAGCTGCTGACGTGACGCTGCAAGCTGCTGAGGGCGGTGTGTGAAGGCCCACGTCGTGCCCCAGCACCTGTGTAGGCCCGAGATTAGAAGCCTGCGACTGCTTCGCGGGGAAGAGACCGGGAGACCCGACACACACGGAGATGTGCGGTGACCGGGGAAGACCGACACCCATGGAGGTGTGCGGCGACCGGTAAGACCGACACCCACGGAGGTGTGCGGCGACCGGGGGGGGGCTGACACCCACGGAGGTGTGCGGCGACTGGGAGAGCTCTGGAGGAGACCGACACCCACGGAGGTGTGCGGCAACCGGGAGAGCCCCGGAGGAGACCGACACCCACGGAGGTGTGCGGCGACCGGAGGGGGTCGGCGACCGGAGGGACCGACCACCCGCGGAGGTGCGGCGGCCGGTAAGGCCGAGGCACTAAATACTCACCCAGGCGCGTCGACCGTAGAGTCGGGACGGCCCTGGGCCCGAGGCAGCGGCAGCGCGTTGGAATTGCGAGGCAGCTGCCGGGAGCACCTGTGGGCGGGGCCAGCGGCAGCGCGTTCGAAAAGTTGAGCGACAGCTGCCGGGGAGCACCTGTGGGCGGGGCCAGAGCGCACTGCAGCGGAGGCGCGACCGCACCGCGATTACAGCAGTGCCAGCCCAGCAGTGCCAGCCCAGCAGTGGGAGCCCAGCAGTGCCAACCCAGCAGTGGGAGCCCAGCAGTGGGAGCCCAGCAGTGGGAGCCCAGCAGTGCCAGCCCAGCAGTGGGAGCCCAGCAGTGCCAGCCCAGCAGTGGGAGCCCAGCAGTGCCAACCCAGTAGTGGGAGCACAGCAGTGGGAGCCCAGCAGTGCCAGCCCAGCAGTGGGAGCCCAGCAGTGCCAACCCAGCAGTGGGAGCCCAGCAGTGCCAGCCCAGCAGTGGGAGCCCAGCAGTGCCAGCCCAGCAGTGGGAGGCCAGCAGTGGCAGGCAAATCATGGTGGTGGAGCATCTAGAGCCTACACTACGTTTGATCTACACAGCACGTCTTCTTGAGGGGAAGATATGGAACAAAATGAATATTTTGTGTTTAAAGACCTGTGTAGTGATCTGTGTAATGAAAGCTTAATGTATTATATTTGATGCTTTTGTATAAATGGATATATCTGTGGTGACCACACGGAGTGAGTGACCACACGGGGTGAGTGACCACCCGGAGATGTGACCACCCGGAGATGAGTGACCACCCGGAGATGAGTGACCACACGAAGATGAGTGACCACCCAGAGATGAGTGACCACACGGAGATGAGTGACCACCCGGAGATGAGTGACCACACGGAGATGAGTGACCACCCGGCGATGAGTGAAATTCCGCAGAGGAGTGACCACCATGATGGCGAAAAAAAGCAATTGTGTTTAGTTGTGTTATTGGTTTTGTTTGCAAAAAGCAATGGTGTTTTGGTTTTGTTTGTTAAATATATTTTAGCCCTCGAATGGTAAAGAAAACAATTTTATATAAGACAAGGGGGATGTTGTAATATATAAGACAAGGGGGATGTTGTGATATTGCTGGGACTACTTTGTGTATCCAAGAACTACTTTGTATGGCTGTGTATATAAGTGATGGGTGTGATTAGGCGGTCACTCTGGATCCAGGCGGCCTTGGAATAAACAGCCTGGAGTTAAGCTCCACCATGATAACACATTAAACATGTGTACTCGTGATCCTTCCAGAGTCACAACAAAGGTACAACAAGTACCGGACCACGAAGTACAACATGACCCACTGAGTTACTCCAGCTTTTTGGGCCTTCTCTCCTGAGATGCTGCCTGACCCGCTGAGTTACTCCAGCTTTTTGTGATACCATGACCTGGGCATGAACAGTTGTAATTCCGAACTCGCTTATAAGAGGAACTCTCATTGCAAATGGGTTTACTGCTGCTAAAGTATGGATCAAAAATCTTGAATTATTTGAGGTACAAGGATAGCTCCAACAAAAGGTGTTCCGTTTGCTAACTACAGAATAATTTGTAATTGATTTTTGAAAAAGTGTGTCATCGTGACAAACTGCAGAAAATAGAAATCTGGAAATATTTAGTAGGTTAGGGAGCATCTATGAAAATAGGAATGGAATTAATATCCAAGGTCCATGACCTTTCTTCATTAATGTTGGTGAAGAGTAATTTGTGGATGCTATCTTATCAGGCAAAGATTTGAATAACAATACCAGTGAACCATACAGGACAGGTCAAGAGTAGATTATATTCCCTGTATTACTCTCTTGCCGTTGTAGAGGTGTACTTCACCAGCTTCTACTTTTACCCCTTCTATTTATTAATTCATTGTTCAGAATGTGGGCTTTGCCGATTTATTGTCCATTCTCAATTAGCCTCAAACCACTGCACTCCTTCTCATGACAGTACTTTCACAGTGCTGTTGGCAAGAAAGCTCCACGTTTTTCTCCCCCCAAAAATAAACTTTATCCAGAATAATATATACAAAACAAAAACCTTCTGTTGTGAGGCAAATGAAAATTCCAATTTACTTAAACTTTATTTAAGCTTTAAGCAACTAATTTCTGTAATACATATCTTCAAAGCGTCTGGAAATTATCGCTGATTCCGCAGGCCTCGCCCGCCCGAGAGTCCCGCACATGCGCACACTTCATTCTCCCCTCCTATTTATAAGTTGAGACGGTCAGGGGGTTTAGTATGTCTTGATGACCGTCGCAGCACTGGAGCATCAGGAGATAATGGTGTTTCAATAGCTGGTGGTACATATATTGCTTGGTCATCAACTTCACTCATATTGTTATTTACATTTTCAATTTTAGAATTACTTATAGAAGTTTTCATAGGGGATGATGGGCGTGTTGAAGGAAGTTCTCGATTAATATTATCAAGGAGTGATGGAGCTGATGGAGAACATGGACATGGTGCAAGGTCACGAAGTGAGACAGTTGACTGACGTCCATTCTGATACTTGATAGTTGCATAAGGGTTGACATCAGTCAGTTCAACTTCATCAACAAAGGGCTCATTCTTATTTGATCGGACATATCGACGAAGCAACACAGGCCCAGGGCTAGTCAACCATGATGGTAGAGAAGTACCACTAGAAGGACGCCGTTTGAAGTTAAAGAACCGCTCATGTGGAGTAGTATTGGTAGCAGTTGACAGTAGAGATCTGATGGAGTGTAATGCATCTGGTAGAACACATTCCCACTGCCGATCTGGTATGTCATTTGACTTTAAAGCCAGTTTCACTGCTTTCCAAATGATTCCGTTATACCTCTCAACCTGACGATTTCCAATAGGATGATATGGTGTTGTTTTACTTGTTGCAATTCCTCTATTAGAAAGGTAGTCCTTTAAATCTTTTGACATGAATGAGGTGCCCCTATCAGAATGTATGTAACTTGGAAATCCACAGAATGAAAACAGTTGATCTAAACATTTGATAACCGTAGCAGCTGACATATTTGGACAAGGAAAGGCAAATGGAAACCTCGAATATTCATCAACTATGGTAAGTATATAAACATTTTGAGAGGAGGATGGTAAAGGCCCTTTGAAGTCAATACTCAAACATTCCATAGGTTGAGTAGTTTTGATCAATCTTCCTTCTTCAGGACGGAAAAACCTTGGTTTTAATTCAGCACAGATTCTACATGAAGCACACGTCATCTTCACATCTTCTGTAGAGAAAGGCAAGTTTTTGGAACGAACATAGTGTAACATACAAGTGACTCCAGGATGACACAGCCCATTGTGAAGATCAGTGAGTGCAGAAGAATGAACAGAGGCACAAAATGCTCGAGTTAATGCATCCGGAGCAACATTATCCTTACCAGGGCGGTGCTCAATTGAATAACTATATGCAGATAATTCAATCCTCCATTCATGAATTTTACTGTTTTGAATCTTCGTTCGCTTCCGATTATCTAGCATAAAAGTTACTGAACGCTAATCTGTTATCAAAGTGAAGTGCTGGCGAGCAAGGAAATGACTCAATTTTCTCACTGCTTCAATAATTGCTGTAGCTTCCTTTTCGATGGGTGGGTAATGCAATTCACTACCTTGGAGAGTACGAGACATGAAAGCCACTGGTCGTCCTCCTTGATTTAATGTTACTGATACTGCTAAATCAGAGGCATCACATTCAACAACAAAGGGGAGATCCTCATCGATGGCGTGTAATGTCGCAGATTCTAATTGTTTCTTTAAAGAAGTAAAGGCACCAATTGCTATAGAGTCAAGGGGAAAGATTTTGCTCTAATCAAAGGTTGAATTTTGTCAGAGAAATTTGGTATCCATTTAGCATAATATGCAAACATGCCAAGAACCCTTCGTAGAGAGTTTAATGTAGCTGGAACAGGTATCTCTTGGAGTGGGCGGAGTCTTTCTGGATCAGGCTTGATCATATCATTTCCAACCCAATAACCAAGAATATTAATTGATGACACTGATATTATTGACTTAGCCTCATTTAATGTTAGATTTTTAGAATGTACAACTTCTAAAAACCGTTGTACATTTTTGTCATGTTCAGCTTGGTCTTTTCCTGCAATAGTTACATTATCAAGATAACGGAAAGTATCTTTAAGTTTTTCCTGTTCAACACGTTTGTCCATCTCTCTCTGAAAAACTGCCACACCATTAGTTACACCAAAAGGAACTCTGCAGTAGTGGTATAATTTTCCATTTGCTTCAAACGCGGCGTATTTCTTTTCTGATTCTTTCAAAGGAATTTGGTAGTAAGCACTTTTTAGGTCAAAAGTAGAGAATACCTTATACTTAGCTAATGTATTGATAATATCTTCTATACGAGGTAATGGATATGCGTCAAGCTCCGTGAACTGGTTTATAGTTTGAGAGTAATCAATGCGGCACGGTAGCGCAGCGGTAGAGTTGCTGCTTTACAGCGAATGCAGCGCCGGAGACTCAGGTTCGATCCTGACTACGGGTGCTGCACTGTAAGGAGTTTGTACGTTCTCCCCGTGACCTGCGTGGGTTTTCTCCGAGATCTTCGGTTTCCTCCCACACTCCAAAGACGTACAGGTATGTAGGTTAATTGGCTGGGTAAATGTAAAAATTGTCCCTAGTGGGTGTAGGATAGTGTTAATGTACGGGGATCACTGGGCGGCACGGACTTGGAGTGCCGAAAAGGCCTGTTTCCGGCTGTATATATATGATAATGCAGAGTCTCTTTCTATGTCTCTCCAAGGGGTCCTTAACCACGACAACTTGTGCCCTCCAAGGGGAAGAGCTGGGCTCTAATGATACCTTCTCGTAAAAGATTAGTTACTTCTGTGCTGATAAAGTTTTTGTCATCCTTACTAAAATGTCTTGATTTTGTGGCAATTGGCTTGCACTTAGAGGATAAATTAGTGAATAATGAAGGACATTCAACAGATGCAACAGAAAAAACACACAATACTGGTGGCTTTGACAATACAAGATCAGGCATTGTTCCTTCAAACATTATTTGAAGTGATCTGTGCTGTTTCTGAAAATCCTGACCTAGAATTACATCGCTACACAAATTTTCCATAATACCAAGACATACAGATTTATAACTAGTTTTGTTCAGAATAAAGTCTACAATACAAGATCCAATAATTTGAGCATTGAGAGATGTCAGAGCCATCGATATTTCTCTATTTGAAGGAATTATAGTTAGATTTAGTCGAGACACAACTTATTCATTTATAAAACTTTCTGAACTGCCAGAATCAAATAGTACATTAAGTGTATGGCCATTGATGGATACTGTTGTAGCTGCGTGGGACAAGCTCTGAGGAAATGCAGCTGTAATTGCACATAGAGTAGGCATATACATAGCAGCAGTCACACTTTTAGTAGTTGCTTTGGACTTGCATACTCTAGAATAATGTCCCTTCTTGCCACAACTATTACAAGTTGCCTCTCGAGCAGGACATATCTCTCTATTATGAATATTACCCCCGCAAAAGTAACACTTCCTTTTTGGATAAGTATATGCTGCAGCAAAGGCACATTTATCAGTAGAAATTGTTTCAGCTTGCTCCATGTTAGTACTTGGGTGAGATTCTTTGGTAGTAGTTGCAGCAGAATACACATTAGATGAGCCATAAGCATCTGAATTTCTCTGAGCCAAGTCTAATGAGTAAGCTTGGTTGTAAGCTGACTGTAAATCCAAGGTTTTGTTTTCTAATAGTCTCTGTCGTATTAAAGGCGATGCCAAACCATTGATAAACGAGTCTCGAATAAGTTCCTGTCGATATTGATCAGCTGTAACTGCTTTGAAGGCACAGTCTTTACTAAGTCTGAAGTTCTTGTTAAAAACTCATCAAGTGACTCACCAGGTTTTTGTTTACGAGTAGCAAGGAGGTGTCGAGCAAATATTACATTGGGTGTCTTAACGAAGCGTCTGCTTAGTATATCAATAGCAGAATCATAAGTTGTACATTCCTCTATGTAATCATATACATCATAAGAGACAGAGCTTATTAATGTCCTGAATTTGTCTGGTGCATTGTCACCACACTCATCAAAGAAGTTATTTAGTGTACGAAGTCAGTGCTTCCATTCCTTTGCTGCAGTAGGTGAGTTGGGATCCAGATCCAAGCATTGTGGTTTCAATAGTTTCTCCATCTCGACGTCACACTGCTTAACTTCTGAGATTGAGTTGCTTAAATTGTTGTGAGGCAGATGAAAATTCCAATTTACTTAAACTTTATTTAAGCTTTAAGCAACTCATTTCCGTAATACATATCTTCAAAGCGTCTGGAAATTATCGCTGATTCCGCAGGCCTCGCCCGCCCGAGTCCCGCACATGCGCACACTTCACCTTCCAAAATCTCTTCACACATTGTCAGTGTGTATACATTCAATAGTGTCATACGCAATAGTGTTTACACCTATCTTTAAACAAAACACCCTTGCCACTCATATGATAGCTCCAGGATTTGGATTTAGTGCAGGTCAGCATGGTGTGTACTTTGGGAGAATTTGCTGGTGGCGGTCTTTCCACTTGCTGTTCTTGTCCTCCTTGGTGGAAGAGGTTGAGAGTTTTGCATGTGCAGTTGGAATAGCATAGCTGAGTAAATGCATGCATTTTCCACATGGCACACACTACAGCCACTGTGTGCTGGTGGTGGATGCCTCTTGAAAGTCCAAAAATACCACACCAACCGGTTGCCCTTATCCGTTTTATATATTACAACCTCAAAATGACAACACAATTTCCCTTTCATAAATCCATGGTGTTTGTCCAATCCCATTGTTATTTCCTAAGTTCCCTGTAAGCCCTTCCTGTGGAATGAATTCTATTTTTAAGTTAAGTTTTTAATTGTATCTTGATACACATGACAATAATAAACTAATACCAAGATACTATTAGATCGAAAACCTATAACAGTGCTGAAAACAGCAGCAAGTCATATCATATCATATCATATACATACAGCCGGAAACAGGCCTTTTCGGCCCTCCAAGTCCGGCGCGCCCAGTGATCCCGCCCAGTGATCCCCGTACATTAACATTATCCTACACCCACTAGGGACAATTTTTACATTTACCCAGCCAATTAACCTACATACCTGTACGTCTTTGGAGTGTGGGAGGAAACCGAAGATCTCGGAGTAAACCCACGCAGGTCACGGGGAGAACGTACAAACTCCTTACAGTGCAGCACCCGTAGTCAGGATCGAACCTGAGTCTCCGGCGCTGCATTCGCTGTAAAGCAGCAACTCTACCGCTGCGCTACCGTGTCTGATGATTGGGAACATTTCAAAACTAGACAAAGGAGGTTCACAACATTGAAACCAGTTAATATTCTCCCCCACCTTGCATATCTTACTGAACTCCCCTCACAGCCCACACTGTCACATAGTTCCGTAATTAGGGAATTAGATAAGCCCGCGGGAAAAAAAAGTCATGCAAGTGCCACTGAAGACGGGGTTCGATCCAAAACGTCGACTTCTTTCCACAACTGTCGCCTGACCCGCTGAATTCTTCCAGCAGTTTGAGCAAAAATCAAACTGCTGGAGGAACTTTGTGTGCTCGAGTAGCTAATTTAAAAAATAAAAAAAATGAAACGGGTTAGCTCTTTTAAAATGCAGTCATAAAGCAGGTGGGCCGAAAGTCTAGCGGCGTGCTGCATCACCAGGTTGGCGAGGACTTTGAATGGAGAGGAGCTATGACTGCTCCACCATGTAACATGAACAGACACAAGAAGTTGGAGTAACTCAGGGGTCAGACTGCATCTCTGGAGAAAAGGAATAGGTGGCGTTTCGGGTAGAGACACTTCTTCAGACCCGAAACGTCACACATTCCTTTTATCCAGAGGCTGTCTGTCCCGCTGAGTTGCTCCAGCATTCTGTGTCTATCTTCGGTTTAAACCAACATCTGCAGTTCCTCCCGACACCACCATGCAATATGTTGCCTGCCCTCACGACCTCCAGCCAAACGCGGCGCAGATTTACCGCGCCCTGCTCCCTGGCCTGAGTTCACACTCTCCACCCCAAACCTCCGATAAGATTGTTTTCTAATCAACGAAAATAATTATAATACAATATCACATTTGAACGATTTGGTTGACCTCAACCCCATACGTTTACCAAGAGTTTAAATGAAGAACTGAATCTTATCCAGGAACGGCCTTATCTGCGCTTCTCTCTCGCCACGCCACGCCACAGCACTGGCGGCAACCGCCATTTAGCCCTTAATTGCCATGGTAACGGGGCGCCTGTTCCCGCGCCGTACGGGTCTCAGAGGCGCGCGTGCGCGTTCGAACACATGCCCATGTTCTATCGTACGCGGAAAAAAACACACGTGGCGCGATTATTATAACGTAGCGCACGCCGGCAGGTTTTTTTCAAAAGCGCGCGCGCACACGCACGCAAACACCCAGGCCGTTATTTTGTTTTGCGCGCGCGCGGCCAGTGATCTCTCGCGTGCGGATTGTGACGCGCGTGAGTCGGAGGGCTGGATTCCCATGGTGCAGCGCACGGCTCCAGTCAGGCTCGGCTCAGTGTTCGCTCTGCTCAGGTTGGGTCGGGCTGGCTCTGCTCGGTCGTGTGGTGCAGATTCGCTTCGAGCAGTGTCACACAGCCGGAGAAAGAGAGGCGCATACTGGACACACGGAGTCACCCGGCTGTGTCGCGACGGAATATGACAGTTCCGACCGGCCTTGCTGCAGCCGCCTCTCTTCGCAGCTACTTCCTCAGACTCTGCGCCTCTTGTTAGCGGCCCTCCCTCCCCCCATCTCCCCGTCCCTTTCCTTTCCCTCTTTCCCCCACCTACTCCTCCCCCCATCCCCTCCACCGCCACGCCGCCGCCGTCACACCGCCGCCAAATGACACCCACCCCGCAGCAGATCAAGGACCAGCTGCTCCAGGCCATAGACAAGGATGCCAATGTAAGAACCAGGCCGTGTGTTTGCACGCAGGCCCCGGGATCGGGCCATTTGCCGTCCCGGGTCTGAGAGAGAGCGAGTGTGTCTGAAAGATCGGGAGTGGACGCGGCCTAGCGAGCAGGCTTTGATTCTGAAACCCACGATGAGTGAATGTTCCCAGGACTGATTAAGATTGCCCGGGTGGAATTTTCCCGGGAACTGGCTTTCGCAAAGCTTGGTGATCAATCCACGAGCTTTATGTAGCAGCAGAATTCCTCTAAACCATGGCAGTTTCCAATATTAATGAGGCTTTATAACACCCTATTACTCCAATTTTTCCCACAAATCACACGCACACAATGATTTTCCAAAAGTGTACATAAAGTTTAAAATAACTTAACATATTTAACTATCTTAATCGTGAAGAACTTTCCCATTAAAATGGTGACCAACTGTTGTACTCCTTACTGCCATCTTTTTAAAGTTAGCTGATCCCTTATGAGATGGCTGTAAACGCATTTTCTTAAAATGTGAAGTTGATTTGTGGCAATTAATCTTTTAGTTAATTCGGTAAACCAAAGGACACTTCATTTAAATAATTGGAAGAGTTGCAAAATAACAATTAATCCTGGAGATCGTCCCCTCCCCCATGGATTGAAAATGGGAATTGTAAATCCGTGTTAATGCTCGATCTGAAACCGAGTTTAAAATTTTAATGTGTTCAATAATTATGTTAGTGTTGGGCAGGCAAGCACATACGGGATTGCAGTTAAAACGGGCAAACAGGAAGTAGCTGCTGGAATGATGGGTAACTTGAGATCCGAATAATATTACTTAAATTTGATTAGAAAGCACACAATTTTAGGATAATTCGAGTCCAATGTAAAATAAAATATAAAGTTCCTGTGAGATTTTTGCTAGCCTCCATAAATCATAATTTCGAATATTTTAAATAAAGTTGTAACAGCTATTTTGGTAGAGGAATTTTGCTGCTTTATAGCCAGTGTTTTAATGGTTTTGATGCATTTCAATTATTGTGCATTTATTGATGACTTAGAATAGGTATAACAATGAAATCATAACTAATGCAGAATGCTTCTGAAGAAATTACCTTTTTTTGAAAGAGTGAATTTCTGAGTAATAGTTTGAAAATCATACTGTTAAATTGAATGCTTACGTTTCTTGACGTCCATCGTAGGAAAATGAAATTTAATGGTGAAACCCAAAGGCATAGACAAAATGTCCTGTGTATTCCAACTCAACTTTGGTCTAAGTCATTCTGAAGAAGGGTCTCGACCTGAAACGTCACCCATTCATTCTCTCCAGAGATGCTGCCTGTGTTGCTGAGTTGCTCCAACTTTGTGTGTCTATCTTTGGTCTAAGTTAACTTGGTGGTGTGGTATGGTGCAACGGTTTGTGTCTGAATGTTTACCTGCTATTCTACAACTTTTGCATCTTCAAAAGGTTGTATGATCTGGGACCAGGCAGGTATTCTGGTGACAAAATAATGTGAAGGGTGATCTATAAGGTGCTGGTAAGGGCGCATTTGGAACGTTGTAAGCAATTTTGGGCACCATATCTGAGGAAGGATGTACTGGCTTTGGAGAGGGTCCAGAGGAGGCTGACAAGAATGATCCCTGGAATGAGTCGGTTAACCTATAATGAGCGTTTGTCGGCACTGGGCCTGTACTCGCTGGAGTTAAGAAGAATGAGGGGAGACTTCATTGAAACATACAGAATAATGAAAGGCTTGGATAGAGTGGATGTGGAGAGGATGTTTCCACGAGTTGGAGAGTCTAAGACGAGAGGTCATAGCCACAGAATTAAAGGACGTTTCATTTAGGAAGGAGATAAGGAGAAATTTCTTTAGTCAGGGTGGTGAATCTGGAATCCTTTGCCACAGAAGGCTGTAGAGACCAAGTCATTGGATATTTTTACGGCAGAGATAGATAGATTCTTGATTAGTAGTTTCTTGGGAGAAAACAGGAGAATGGAGTTAGGAGGGAGAGACAGATCAGCCATGATTAAATGGCAGAGTAGACGATGGGCTGAATGGCCTAATTCCACTCCTATCATTTATGACCTCCTGACTTAACTATTTTTAAAATCTGTTTTAATGACAGTGATATTCTTGGTTGAATGCATCCCAATCTGACCTGTTTTATTATGCTTGTTCACTGACTAGAAATCTTAAGGTTGTGGTGGCAGTTTTCTGAATTTTCTAATCGTCAAATGTCATAAGATTCTCCATAAGAAAATTTGAGAGGATAACCTGATTGCTAGAAATACTACAAAGTCAGGCAGCATCTGTGAAAGGGATACAGTTCTTTTTTGGGTTGATGTTAATTCTGTTTCTCGCCATAGATGCTCACTGACATGTCAAGCATTTTTAGTTTTAATTGCAGATTTCAATTTTTTGTTCTTCATTTAATCTCAATTTTTTTTCCATTTTAGCCTTTGCTTATCCATAGGTTATAAAATGTATTTGATTTTAAACTTTTATTTCCATCGTTTATTAACCTTTTTCAAATAATACTAAATGACGGGTTGATAATTCTATCCCATTAATTTATACTAGAACCATTGCAGGTTTTCTACCCAAAATGTCGACAATTCCTTTCTCCCCACAAATACTGCTCAACCATCAACGTGATAACTTACCACATTCCACAGAGACTGATCCTTCCTCAACTCCTTGGTTCACTCATGCCATTCCATAGAAATCTCCCCCTCCCCAGATACTTTTCCTTACACAACCGCAGGAACACTGTCCCTTTACCTCCTTCCCCAATTCCAACCAAGGACCCAGCAGTCCTTCCAGGTGAGACAGGTTCACGTATACTTTCTCTAACCTCATCTACTGCATCAGGTAATCCCGAAGTGGCCACCTGAACACTCTTTCCCCCCCCCCCCTCTTGCCCCCTCGGGCCCTCTTTCCCCCCCCTCGGCCCCTCTTCCCCCCCCTCGGCCCCTCTTCCCCCCCCTCGGCCCCTCTTCCCCCCTCGGCCCCTCTTTCACCCCCTCGGCCCCTCTTTCCCCCGCTCGGCCCCTGTCCCCCCCCCCTGCCTCCCCCCCCCGGCCCCTGTCGTCCCCTCCTCCGGCCCCTGTCCCCCCCCCCCTCCGGCCCCTGTCCCCCATCCGGCCCCTGTCCCCCCCCGGCCCCTGTCCCCCCCCCCCCGGCCCCTGTTCCCCCCCTCCGGCCCCTGTCCCCCCCCCCACTCCGGCCCCTGTCCCCCCCCTCCGGCCCCTGCCCCCCCCCGGCCCCTGTCCCCCCCCCCTCCGGCCCCTGTCCCCCCCCCTCCGGCCCCTGTCCCCCCCCCCCCCCCCATCCGGCCCCTGTCCCCCCCCCCCCCCCCCGGCCCCTGTCCCCCCCCCCCCGGCCCCTGTTCCCCCCCTCCGGCCCCTGTCCCCCCCCCCCCACTCCGGCCCCTGTCCCCCCCCTCCGGCCCCTGTCCCCCCCCTCCGGCCCCTCTCCTCCCCCCCTCCTCGGCCCCTCTCCTCCCCCCCTCCTCGGCCCCTCTCCTCCCCCCCCTCCTCGGCCCCTCTCCTCCCCCCCTCCTCAGCCCCTCTCCTCCCCCCTCCTCGGCCCCTCTCCTCCCCCCTCCTCGGCCCCTCTCCTCCCCCCCTCTGCCCCTCCCCTCCCCATCAGCCCCTCCCCTCCCCATCGGCCCCTCCCCTCCCCATCGGCCCCTCCCCTCCCCCTCGGCCACTCTCCCCGCCCCCCCCCGGCCCCTTTTCTTCCCCCAGCCCATCTCCTCCCCCCTCAGCCCTTCTCCTCCCCCCTCGGCCCCTCTCGGCCCCTCTCCTCCCCCTCCCCCCCTCGGCCCCTCTCCTCCCCCCTCGGCCCCTCTCCTCTCCCCCTCTCGGCCGCTCTCCTCCCCCCTCGGCCGCTCTCCTCCCCCCTCGGCCCCTCCCCTCCCTCCCTCCCTCGGCCCCTCCCCTCCCTCCCTCGACCCCTCCCCCTCTTCCCCCCCTCGGCCCCTCTCCCTCCCCTCGGCCCCTCTCCCTCCCCTCGGCCCCTCTCCCCCCCTCGGCCCCTCTCCCCCCCTTGGCTCCCTCTCCCCCTCGGCGCCCCCTGCCCCCAACGAGCCCTCGGCCCCTCCCTCCCCAGGCCGCTCCGCACAGCCCCTCCCCCTCACACCTCTTGCCCTCCTCGCCCTTCACCCCCTCCCCCTCGCCTCTTCCCCCCTCGTATTAAAGAGTTAGTCACCTACTGTAACACTAAATAACTATCTCCATACCTTTCCCACCGAAGTCGCATCAGCATCTCATTTTCACCCAACAAATAACTAACAATGACCTGTTTCCTTTATCATCGTTACTTTTTTTGCATATCTTTCATTCATTGTTCTATATCTCTCTACATCATCTGTATCTCTCGTTTACCTTTCCCGTGACTTTCAGTCTGAAGAAGGTCTTCAACCCGAAACGTCACCCATTCCTTCTCTGCAGAGATGTTGCCTGTCCTGCTGAGTTTTTTGTGTCTATCTTTGGTTTAAACCACCATCTGCAGTTCCTTTCTACGCAAATTATCTCTGTATTGGTTTAGATTGTAGAATCCGATTGTCTGCCAACAGTAGCAAAATGCTGCATATGCATTGCCAACAGGCATGAAAGGTTTTATGTTTTTGATAGAACTGAGAGTCTGCCATCTAGCTACTATTTCCTTTATTTGGTCGTTATGATAGATACCACAGAAGTTATATGACACCAAGTTCAGGCAGCATTGAACAGGTATAATTTTTAAAAGTTTAGATCTTTTAAGAAGTCTTCATAAATTAGTCTTCCATTCCTTGTGTCAATTGAGATAAGGAAAATATTGTTTTGTGCGCCTCAAAGTATGTATGCATTGTCCCATTCTTGAAGCAGATTTCAGTTTGGGCATAATTTTAGAACATGACTTTGAACATGAAAAAGCAACTTAATAGAGCCCTTCAGCCAGATTTGTCAGTAAAATTTCATTAAATTTTTGAAGTCTAGTTGTAATTTCCATTGTATGATATGTTTGCCTGTCCTTGTCAACCATTTAATGTGATTATTGAACTTCCTTTGGGTAACAGGCTTGTTAAATGTCCTTGACCAGATCTTTGGGAGATATTTGACTTAAACAAGGTGCAAACTTAGTTGTTTCATGCGCAAATAATTTTTTGTGCCTTATTTCCACATACTAATGCAAAGTTTTATTGTCAAAAAAGCCTTGCTTATTTCTTGGTGGCAGTAATTATAGTTTCCAGTGGAATCACAAGGTGGTTTTCACTGGTCGTCTTTATGAAACTTAGTACAGGTTTGCTTTATGGAGGCAAGTTCTTCACATTTGCGATGGTTGCCACATGAAAAGTTGTTTTGGGCAAATCATGAGAACTGTGTCTTGTTTGTTAACACTTTTAGATTGGTGAAGTGTTCTGTTGCATCTCTGGATACAAAAAGCTGGCAAGATTAATAAGCCAAGTGAATTTTTATTCTGTTATGTAAAAATTCCAGGGGGTATTATGCATTGCCTTGCCGGAAATATATTTTGTACTGCTTGACTGGAGTGTATACTGCACGTAGACATAGGCTGCATCAAGACCTGGACAACATTTAGTGATGGACTAAATAGTAGTAGTCGACCTATCTTTTTGACATTCAGTGGCATATCCTCGCTAAATAATCCACCACAGTATCTTTGTGGGCTGCAATTGATTGGACATCAAACTAAGCCGGTCAGAGGAATATAGTAACTACACGAGAAGATCAGAAAGTAAAATGACGTACTGATCCCCTGAAGCTTCTCGCCTCTGCAAGGCACCCGAAGTCTGGTGAAATGGTGTCCACTTGGCTTGGATGAGTATACAGCTGCAACAACACTTGAAGCTTGGCACCATCCAGGGCACAGTAGACTGGTTTATTGGCAATCAGTCTATCACATGGCCTTCATAAGCAGAGAGCACCATGAGTGCAATGCATTTAATTAACAAAATGTAATGCATTTAATTGCCACGGTTACTTTGATACAGCTCCAAAACACTCGGCCTCTCTCTGAGAATGAGGTGCATGGGAAAAAATATTTTTCAGCTGCCCTAAGAAATAATTTGCCCTTTGCTATCCAAAATCTGTAACAGTGAGAGTATCTTCATCAAAGGACTGCAGCCACTCAAGGAAGATGTGCATTATCACTTTCAGTTAGTATTGAGCAATAAATGTTGACTTTGCCAATGATTCCTACATTTCATGAAGTTTGGAATAATAAATGTTTGAATTAGAGAAGATTAAAAAAAAAAAAAAGTTTACGACTAACTTTATGGCTCTCACAACTTTGTTCCTGGAGATGTAGCATTGAGCAGTGCTTTGTCTTGACATATATTTTCTATTGGCTGGACTGGGATCTATGCAAACCTCCTTATGCAATCAACTTTACCAGAATGTGACTAAATTGTCTCTGGAAGTTTATTAATTTGAACTGTTTTCAAATAGAATTTAGATTAAAAGTATTTTTAAAACAATAATTTATCACAATGTCATCATTATTTTTTATAGCTTCTTGATCGAAGACTGAAATCTAGTCCATTGTTAATGGTTATCATTACAATTTTCATATCTTCCTGTTTGATTTGATCCACCGCTTGATTTGGTTTCATGACAGTAATCTGCTTTTCCAATGAAAATACTCAAATGCTATTCTGTGACTTGAATAAAGTTTGGAAATTTGTGCTATTACTTGCTTTGTCTTTGTTAATGGTTAGAATTTTCTTCCGTAAAGATTTCTCTTGCCTTTGTTTTGAGTGGCTTGGTTGACTTCCAGTGAAATTTTGGGAAAGAACCTGTGCATCAAGGATTTTGTTTTCCATGTACACAAATTTAACATAGTCTTAAGTTTTAAAAGAAGTGTTATATTTCTGGGGCCAAAATAAATAGGGTGGATAGTCTTGTAAACTGTATTATAGTACTGATCACCATGGATCAATTCTAACATTATAAACTTCTTTAAGGAAGATTATCGGGTTCATTGTTCTCAGTGTGATATTCCATCAGCAAGGTATGCTCAGGTGTCATCATTTCAAGAGTGTGTTGATAATGCTTTGAATAAAAGACTTCGATGTAGGTGTTTTTATGTTTCAGTCTGTAGTTTATATAAATTTTTTTGGAAAGTCTGAGTTTTCTATATTTTGTTTTGGTTTATAGCACGTGATATTTCTTCGTGGCTTTGAAGGTAAATACATTATATTTTTAAGAGCATTACTTCATGATGTTTAAGAGCATTACTACCCGGCCAAGGAGAGTCTTGTTCCGAAGCTTCTCCTATCCATGATCTCCAGAGATGCTGCTTGACCAGCTGAGTTACTTCAGCACTTTGTGTGCTTTGTGTGAACTAGCATCTGCCGATCCTAGTTTCTGCTTCATATTTGTACGAGTATTATGTTGACGTCTTCATGGTTATCTAGAAATTGTGGCATAATTGCATGCTTCTGTTATAATATTTCCTGGTGAGGATGTAGAAACACAGGGGTCCTTCACTTGGAAAAAATCTGGTTTTAAATGTTCATTGATGGTTTCCAGTCCAAGCAATACCCAATCTTCAATGTTCATTTTCATTTACTGTCTTCATTTCGTTCTTGATTAGATCCTAAAAGGCTACCACAAAAACAAATTTTGTGTAATAGTAATGGAACCTAATTGTGGGTTTTGGATTGTAGTTTTGCTTTTTTTCCCCACTGTCTAGAGGCAGGTAGGAGTGCAGAGTGTTGTTGGACCTTGCTTGTTTTTGTGCCCATAGTTCTGAAAACTGATATACCAGGGTATATTTAAGTGGATGAGAAAAAGCATTCAATGTAATTATGCAGGTTATAAAACAGAACAGAATTATGCATAGCCAATTGTTGCAATGAAGATTTAGAATTGGAATTTCTAGGCCTATGCTGTAAATTTTATGAAATCCTTGAACCTGCTACTGGGAGTGATGTCTGTTTCTCTGTAAAGGATCAAAATACTAGTTATTTGTATAAGTTGTGACAACAATGCTTTGCCTTTTAGTTGTCAAATTTAATGTTTGGTGTGCTTTTGCATGTCAAGTTAAATATGAGAAAATGTATCTGATTAGGGACTGAGTGCAAAAAATAAATATTTCTCACTATTTACGTGGCAGAAGGCAAATGATCTGAAAATAGACAAGGCCAGTTTGTTTTTATTTTTTCTGGGCCGGTATTTGTATTTTAAAAAGTTTAAATAAACTTTGGACACACATGGGGCTCCAAATGCTAGAATTTGGAGCAGAGACTAACCTGTTGCAGAAATTTGTCGAGGCAGGTGGCATCTGGGAAGCAGGGGGATAGCCCGTTTCAGGTTAAGACCCTGCATCTGGTATTGGTGAAGTGTCTCAACCCGAGAAGCTGACTGTCCATCTTAATCCACAGGTGCTGTCTGACCTGCTGAGTTCCCCCAGCAATTAATTTTTTGATCAACATTTAACGGTTTTATAAAATGGTTGCACACAGTAAAAATTTGAAATCTATTTTGATTTTGGATAATACATTTTGTACCAAAATACCTTTTGGGCAAAGGAAAATGTCTTCAGGCTGGCATTGCGGATTATACACCTGCTTTATGCTCATATCTGAAAATCATAAGCTTAAAGTTACTGCCACAGTTTTTATTTGGTTTGTGCCTTCCAAATATTTAAAAATATTGTTGAGAATAATACAAAGATACAAATTTATTTTTATTGGATGACTTTCAAGGTGAGTTATGGACTAATCTGGTACCCAATGGAGAAAGGTTGGCAACTTGATTTTGGTCTATTAAGTGTTATTAGCCGCATAATTGCCAGCAGATAGAACAATACAGTATAAAGCTCAACTTGAAACTGTGGAAGTTGCACCATATTTGGGAGTTACTGTGTTCATCGTGTGATTTGTTAGTCTATTCTGCTAGTGATGTGTATTGAGGCCGTTTTAAAATTTGTCCCTTTTCTTAAAAAGTGTTTATTTTGGATTGATATATACACAATAGACAATAGACAATAGGTGCAGGAGTAGGCCATTCAGCCCTTCGAGCCAGCACCGCCATTCAATGCGATCATGGCTGATCATTCTCAATCAGTACCCCGTTCCTGCCTTCTCCCCATACCCCCTCACTCCGCTATCCTTAAGAGCTCTATCCAGCTCTCTCTTGAAAGCATCCAACGAACTGGCCTCCACTGCCTTCTGAGGCAGAGAATTTCACACCTTCACCACTCTCTGACTGAAAAAGTTCTTCCTCATCTCCGTTCTAAATGGCCTACCCCTTATTCTTAAACTGTGGCCCCTTGTTCTGGACTCCCCCAACATTGGGAACATGTTTCCTGCCTCTAATGTGTCCAATCCCCTAATTATCTTATATGTTTCAATAAGATTCCCCCCCTCATCCTTCTAAATTCCAGTGTATACAAGCCTAATTGCTCCAGCCTTTCAACATACGACAGTCCCGCCATTCCGGGAATCAACCTAGTGAACCAACGCTGCACGCCCTCAATAGCAAGAATATCCTTCCTCAAATTTGGAGACCAAAACTGCACACAGTACTCCAGGTGCGGTCTCACCAGGGCCCGGTACAACTGTAGAAGGACCTCTTTGCTCCTATACTCAACTCCTCTTGTTACGAAGGCCAACATTCCATTGGCTTTCTTCACTGCCTGCTGTATCTGCATGCTTCCTTTCAGTGACTGATGCACTAGGACACCCAGATCTCGTTGAACATCCCCTCTTCCTAACTTGACACCATTCAGATAATAATCTGCCTTTCTATTCTTACTTCCAAAGTGAATAACCTCACACTTATCTACATTAAACTGCATCTGCCATGTATCCGCCCACTCACACAACCTGTCCAAGTCACCCTGTAGCCTTATTGCATCTTCCTCACAATTCACACTACCCCCCAGCTTAGTATCATCTGCAAATTTGCTAATGGTACTTTTAATCCCTTCATCTAAGTCATTAATGTATATCGTAAATAGCTGGGGTCCCAGCACCGAACTTTGCGGTACCCCACTGGTCATTGCCTGCCATTCCGAAAGGGACCCATTTATCCCCAACCTTTGCTTTCTGTCTGTCAACCAATTTTCTATCCATGTCAGTACCCTACCCCCAATACCATGTGCTCTAATTTTGCCCACTAATCTCCTATGTGGGACCTTGTCGAAGGCTTTCTGAAAGTCGAGGTACACCACATCCACTGACTCTCCCCTGTCAATTTTCCTAGTTACATCCTCAAAAAATTCCAGTAGATTTGTCAAGCATGATTTCCCCTTCGTAAATCCATGCTGACTCGGAATGATCCTGTTACTGCTATCCAAATGCTCAGCAATTTCGTCTTTTATAATTGACTCCAGCATCTTCCCCACCACTGATGTCAGACTAACTGGTCTATAATTACCCATTTTCTCTCTCCCTCCTTTCTTAAAAAGTGGGATAACATTTGCTATCCTCCAATCCACAGGAACTGATCCTGAATCTATAGAACATTGAAAAATGATCTCCAATGCTTCCACTATTTCTAGAGCCACCTCCTTAAGTACCCTGGGATGCAGACCATCAGGCCCTGGGGATTTATCAGCCTTCAGTCCCATCAGTCTACCCAAAACCATTTCCTGCCTAATGTGGATTTCCTTCAGTTCCTCCATCACCCTAGGTTCTCCGGCCCCTAGAACATTTGGGAGATTGTGTGTATCCTCCTCAGTAAACACAGATCCAAAGTAACGGTTTAACTTGTCTGCCATTTCTTTGTTCCCCATAATAAATTCCCCTGCTTCTGTCTTCAAGGGACCCACATTTGCCTTGACTATTTTTTCCCCACACGGACACAGACACATATATATATATATATATATATACACACACACACACATACATATATACATACATATATACATACATATATACATATATACATATATAGACACATACGTATATATATATATACACACACACACACACACACATATATGTGTATGTGTTGTGTATATATATATATATATACACTACTAAAACGCAGATCTTGTATACATCTATATATATAAATATATATATCTGTATGTGTCCATATGTATTTCCCATAGCGCCACAATTTTTGCGCCTTAATCACCACTCTCGCGGCGACTGTTTATAACAAGTTTTATTTAAATTGGTCTTATATTTTTTAAGTTAGAGCCATTTTAAAGTTTAAAAATTACCTTTCAAACCGACTTCTTAAAGGTACTCAGCGTGTGACGTCACAATGGGACACGTACGACTTTAATTGCGCTTCCCTCATCACTCCACCAAACAAGATTGCCGCTGGCAGGAGGGCCGCCCAGGGTCAGTGGCTCCCTCTCCCCTTTCCTCTCCCCCCTCGCCCGCACCAGGCCCCATGGGAGAATCCGCCGAGCAGGAGGGAGATGGTCGTCCACTCCGTCGACTAATCGTTCGCCTCCGTCTCCTCGAGCACCCGCTTCAACCGACGGCTTCGTCGAGTCCTCGCTCCCGTCCGGGTCCAGTGCCCCGCTCCATTACCGGAATACAACCTCCAGCGGGCAGCTTCTCGTCCTCCCGCATCTCCAACAGTGGCTGCTGCAACCAACGGCGTCGTCGTCGCTGGCCGTTTCAACCGACGGCCTCGTCACGACTCCACAGATATGGCGGCCGCTCTCCTTCTCCTCCTCCTCCTCCAGCTCCGCCATCTTGTGCATGCCTCCTGCCGCCCGCTGGCAATCAGCGCTGCACGCACGGCCACTGGTAAGTGGCTTTCGCCGTTAACTGGTCCATGGAGGGGAGTGGGCGTGGGGGCCGAGTTGTGGGGGAGGGGATAGTGGGGTGAGTGGGGGTGGGGGGGGGAGTTGGGGCGGGGGCAGGAGACAGTGGGGGGGGAAGAGAGAGTGGGGGTGGGGAAGAGAGAGTGGGGGTGGAGGGAAGAGAGTGGGGGTGGGGGGAAGGGTGGTGTGAGTGGGGGGAAGGGAGAGTGGGGATGGGGAGGAGCCAGTGGGGAGGGGTTGGGGGATGGAGTAGTGGGGGAGGGAGGAGGAGGGGGGTGATAAAGGGGATTGAGTGGGGGGGTGAGGGTGCTAGACCAATACAGAAGAGCCTTTGGGTCCACGGTTGGCTCTGGCTGCAGCCCTGTCGCCAATAAATATATATATTTCAGAAACTGTATATAAAGCAAATTATCTTGAAATTTTTTAGGTTTTGAGCTCTAAATATTTTATCCAGCTATATTAGCTGAAAATTACATTCTGAAATAATTGAATCAGGAATATATTTGATTAATTTTTAAAACTCCGTAGTACTTTTCTGACTTTCTCCAATTACCTCATATTCTGCATCAACTTATTGAATTCTGTGATAGTGACCCGTGAAGAGCCAGCAACTGTTGAGAAATTGTGACATTTTATCTCTCAGCATGGGTAAATGAATAAATTAGGCTTGTGTATCAAAGGAAATTCCCTTTCTTTATCCCACCACAATAAACTTACAATGAGACGTTCTCATTTTTGAGCTGGATGCCAGGCAAACGTAGAATATTGAAAACATGTTTGCAACAGGATCTGAACACAAAGTTGTCAGTTGTTATTTGACATTAAGCAAGTTTGTTATTTTCCATGTGATCTGTAGAATTTTATTCTTGAATTGATTTTCCTCAGTGTTGCTCCACTTCTGATGTAGCAGAGCTGTTTAATAAAGTGGTATCTGGTAATGTTTATTTGTGGTCTTTGGAGTTCTTTCCATACTTAGGACTGTGAGTTTGGATAAAAGATAGTAAGAAAGCATAAACAAGTAAAGCTAAGAAGTGTTTGATTTAGGATGTAACCAATTGCTGTCTAGTGAAGCAATGATAGGAATCATGTTCAATTTTAACACTAAATAAATTAAGTTAGTCATATATTGGGATCTGGGTGTCACTGGCAAGGGTAACATTTTATTGCCCATGCTTGCCTTTGAGAAAATGGTTGTTAACTGCAGTGGTACATTTGGTAAATGTATTTGCACATTGTTGAGTAGGGAGTTCGGGGACTTTAGACTCACTGATGAAGAACTGATAATGCTAATAGTGTGAGTTTGGAACCTGGGGAATGTGGTAGGTGTTGCAAGATGATCTGTCTCGACGAATAACTACAATGCAACTTATGGATGGTCTACATTTCCTATGTGCTGGTGGTGGAGGGAATTATTAGTGGTTGATATGATGCCAGTCCTGGATGATGTTGAGTTTCTTGATTGTAGGAGATGTATTCATCCAAGCAAGTGGAACTGTACTTATCCAGGCAAATGGAGGGTATTCCGTTATACTTTTCAATTGTCCATATTTTTCACCCAAAGATCTGGATGTTGATTGTGGGGGAACTCGGTGTCTAATGCCACTTAATGTTAAAAGTTATTTGATTAGAATTTCCAAAGCTTTTGTTGAAAATGATCATTGCCTGGCACTTCAGTGGCATGAATATTGTCTGAATTTTTTTCTGCATGCAGCATAATGGTTTACAGCAGCCTAATGGTCAAGGGACCTGACTTGCAGCCACAGTTCTGGACCATTTCTCTAGACACGTGTTCGAATCCCACCATGGTTTCTGAGGAAATTAAAATGAAAATAATTTTAGGCCTGTCACTGTTTGTCATCTACATCAATGATTTGGATGAGAACAGACATGGCAAGATTAGCAAGTTTGCTGACGATACAAAAGTGGTTGGGTTTGCAGATAGTGAAAACGGTTGTGAAAAATTGCAGCAGGATCTTGATCTTTTGACCAGGTGGCCTGAGGAATGGTTGATGGAATTTAATAGAGAAATGTGAGGTGTTGCATTTTGGAAAGTCTAACATGGACAGGACCTACGCAGTGAATGGTAGGGCTCTGGGGAGTGTTGTAGATGGTTCTTTGAAGGTGGAGTCGCAGGTAGATAAGGTGGTCCAAAAGGCTTTTGGTGCATTGGCCTTCATCAGTCAGAGTATTGAGTATAGAAGTTGGGAGGTCATGTGGCAGTTGTATAAGACATTGGTGTGGCTGCATTTATAGTATTGTGTTCAGTTCCGAGTACTATGTTATAGGAAAGATGTTGTCAAGCTAGAAAGGGTACAGAGAAGATTTACAAGGATATTGTCAGGACTGGAGGGTCTGAGCAATAGGGAGCGGTTGAGTAGGCTGGGATTTTGTTCCTTGGAGCGCAGGAGGATGAGGCGTGATCTTATAAAGGTGTATAGAATCATGAGAGGAATAGATCAGGTAAATGCAGAGAGTCTTGCCCAGAGCAGATGAATCGAGGACCAGAGGACATAGGTTTAAGGTGAAGGGGAAAAGATTTAATAGGAATCCGAAGGGTAACTTTTTCACACAAAGGGTGGTGGGTGTATTGAACAAGCTGCCTGGGGAGGTAGTTGAGGCTGGGACTATCCCAACCTTTAAGAAATGGTTGGACGGGTACAGGGATAGGACAGATTTGGTGGGATGTGGACCAACGCAGGCAGGTAGGACTAGTGTAGCTGGAATATGTTGGCAAGTTTGGGCAAGTTGAGCCGAAGAGCCTGTTTCTACGCTGTATGACTATGAAATGCTTCATTTCCTCAGGGATGTAACTTAATTGCATATCATAGAAACAGAAAAATAGGCCCAAGAGTAGGCCATTCAGCCTTTCGAGCCAGTACCGCCATTCAATAGGATCATGGCTGATCATCTAAAATCAGTACCGTTCCTGCTTTTTCCCCATATCCTTGATTCCTTTAGCCCCAAGAGCTAAATCTAACTCTTGAAAACATCCAGTGAATTGGCTTCCACTGCCTTCTGTGGCAGAGAATTCCACAGATTCACAACTCTCTGGGTGAAGAAGTTTTTGCTCATCTCAGTCCTAAATGACCTACTCCTTATTCTTAAACTGTGACCCCTGGTTCTGGACTCCCCCAACATTGGGAACATTTTTCTGCTTTTAGCCTGTCCAATCCTTCAAGAATTTTATGTTTCCAGAAGATCCACTCTCATCCTTCTAAATTCCAGTGAATACAAGCCCAGTCGACCCATTCTTTCATCATATGTCAGTCCCGCCATCCTAGGAATTAACCTGGTGAACCTACACTGCACTCCCTCAATAGCAACAATGTCCTTCCTCAAATTAGAAGACCAAAATTGCACACAATACTCCAGATGCGTTCTCACCAGGGCCCTGTACAACTACAGTAGGACCTCCTTGCTCCTAAACTCAAATCCTCTCGCAATGAAGGCCAACATGCCATTAGCATTCTTCACTGCCTGCTGTAGCTGCATGCTTACTTTCAGTGACTGATGTACAAGCATACCCAGGTCTCGTTGCACCTCCCCTTTTCCTAATCTGACACCATTCAGATAATAATCTGCCTTCCTGTTCTTGACACCAAAGTGGATAATCTCACATTTGTCCACATTATACTTCATCTGCCATACATGTGCCCACTCACCCAACCAATCCAAGTCACCCTGCAGCTTCATAGCATCACAGCTCCCACTGCCACCCAAATTTGTGCCAACGCAAACTTGGAGATGTCACATTTAATTCCCTCGTCTAAATCGTTAATATTGTGTAAACCGTAAGAAAATACCCCGCTTACTACTTTATATGATGGAAAGAATATAATTGAAGCAGCTGCGTAGAGTTGGGTCAAGAACATTGCCATGGGGAATTGCTACAGCGATGACCTGCAGCTGAAATCATTGTCCTCTGATGGTCACAAACATAGGGCATACAAGGCACAACTCTAACAGTTAGTGTTTTGCCCTTGATGCCTTATGACTTGGGTCATGTGCTGCGTTGATGTCAAGATCAGTAGTGTCTCAAATACGGTTCTTTGTGCTGTGTTTGGACCAAAGTTGTAATAAAGTCTGGAGCCCATTGGCTTTGAATGAATGAATGAATGAATAAGTTTATTGGCCAAGTAACATAACATAACAACTCGCGGAAAAAAAGCTGTTTTTATGTCTGGCTGTGGCTGCTTTGAAAGTCCAGAGTCGCCTTCCAGAAGGAAGTGCTTCAGAGTTTGTGGCCAGAGTGAGAGGGGTCAGAGATGATCTTACCTGCTCGCTTCCTGGCCCTTAGACAATAGACAATAGGTGCAAGAGTAGGCCATTCGGCCCTTCGAGCCAGCACCACCATTCAATGGCTGATCATTCTCAATCACTACCCCGTTCCTGCCTTTTCCCCATACCCCCTGACTCCGCTATCCTTAAGAGCTCTATCTAGCTCTCTCTTGAATGCATTCAGAGAATTGGCCTCCACTGCCTTCTGAGGCAGTGAATTCCACAGATTTACAACTCTCTTGACTGAAAAGGTTTTTCCTCATCTCCGTTCTATATGGCCTACCCCTTATTCTTAAACTGTGGCCCCTGGTTCTGGACTCCCCCAACATTGGGGACATTGGTTTCCTGCCTCTAACATGTCCAACCCCTTAATAATCTTGCAGTGTACAGTTCATCAATGGGGGGAAGATTGCAGCCAACAACCTTCTCAGTTGATCGAACGATTTGTTGCAGCCTCCGGATGTCGTGCTTGGTGGCTGAGCCAAACCGGACAATGGTCATAGAGTCCTACAGCACAGAAAGAGGCCCTTCGGCCCATCGTGTCCGTGCCGCCCGTTACCAAACACAGTCTACTTATAATCCCATTTTCCTGCATTTGGACCGTAGCCCTGAATGTTGTAGCATTTCAAGTGCCCATCCAAATGCCTCTTAAACGTTGTGAGTGTTCCCGCCTCCACCACCACCCCAGGCAGTGAGTTCCAGACTCCAACCACCCTCTGGGTGAAAAAGTTATTTCTCGCATCCCCCCGAAACCTCCCTCCCCTTACCCTGTATCTATGTCCCCTCGTTGTTGAACCTTCCACCAGTGGAAGAAGTTCCCCGCCATCTACCTTATCTATGCCCCTCATGATCTTGTACACCTCGATCATGTCCCCTCTCAGCCTTCTCTGCTCCAGGGAAAACAACCCCAGTCTGCTCAGTCTCTCCTCATAGCCGAGGCCCTTGTTGTGGTGTTGTTGATGGTGAGGACGGAGTTGAGGACGGAGTCAACGATGGCAGTATAGAATTGGACCATCATTGCCTGTGGCAGATTGTGTTTCTTCAGCTGCCGCAGGAAGTACATCCTCTGTTGGGCTTTTTTTTACTGTTGAGTCGATGGTGGCCCCCCCCATTTAAGATCCTTAGAAATGATAGTTCCAAAGAACAAATAACTCCACGGATGTGACTGTGGTGTTGTTGATGGTGAATAGGGGGAGGGGAGGGGGAGCTCTCCTAAAGTCTATAATCAGTTCCACTGTCTTAAGAGCATTGAGATCCAGGTTGTTGCGATGGCACCAGGACGCCAGCTATATCACTTCCTGTCTGTAGGCAGATTCGTCCCCATCCTGGATCAGTCCAATTAGGGTTGTGTCATCCACAAACTTGAGAAGCTTGACAGAGGAGTCTGGAGGTGCAGTCGTTGGTGTAGAGAGTAAAGAAGAGGGGAGAGTACCCAGCCTTGCGGAGCTCCTATGCTGAGGGTGTGCGGGTCCGAGATGTGCTTTCCCAGCCTCACATGCTGCGTCCCGTCTGTCGGGAAGTTGATGATCCACTGACAGAGGGGTTCAGGCACAGTCAACTGGGAGAGTTTGGAGTGTAGCAGCTCTGGCACAATGGTGTTAAATGCAGAGCTAAAGTCCACAAAATCCTTGCAAAGGTCCCCTTGTGGTCTAGGTGCTGGAGGATGAAGTGCAGGCCTAGGTTGACTGCTACATTAACTGATCTATTGGCCTGGTATGCAAACTGCAGAGGGTCCAGCAGGGTGTTTGTGATGTTATTCCGTTGGGCCAGCACATCTTTCAAAGGTCTTCATGACTACAGAGGTCAGTGTGACAGACCTGTAGTCATTAAGATCACTAATCCTTGTCTTTTTGGGTACAGGGACAATAGTGGAGACTTTGAAGCAGGCAGGGACAGTATAGGTGTGCAGGGACTGGTTGAAAATGTCTGTGTGGACCGGTGCCAGTTGTTCGGCACAGAGCTTGACGGTAGAGGGGGAAACATTGTCCGGTCCTGGAGATTTCCAGCATTTCTTTCTCCTGAATAGCTTCTCCACCTCCTCAATTTCTATTGTTGGAGATGGAGAAGTGTCCAGATTGATGTAAAGTGATGGTAAAGATCAAACTGGGAATAGATAAGCAGATCATTGGGCAGCAAGTCCTACTTGATGAAACGGCATCATCTTGCTGATTGGGGGTAGACTGGGCAGTAACTAGTCATAATGATTTTGTCTTTTTATGAGTTGGACATACATAGGCAATTTTACACACTGAGTAGAAGTGAGGATTGTAACCATAGTGGAATATCTTGTAGTTTATTTGACAGTGCATATCTTCAGTCTTAGAGTTAGAATGCTGTCTAATCTTATGACATATGCCCATCTACTGCCCTCAGCTGTTTCTTGGCATGAGAAGCATTCAATGGATTTGTGGTGGTATCGATCTCAGGAGGAATCTGAGATTAGTTGTCAGTAATTCTGGTTTACAAAGGAACAAGTTGGGCTTGGGAATTATGCCTGAGGCAATCAGAATGAATACTTTAGGCTGGGTGTGAAAGAGCTAATGGTTATTAACTTTGCATGATGAAATACTTGACCATTGTCTGCAAACCTGCTTGTATGCTTTTGTAGTTTCTATATTGGTGAGATTGGAGAAATACTAATGGCTCATATGGATGCGATTGATCTGAAAGCTTGCAATCCTTGGAAAAACCACAGAACATAACAATTACTGGAAAAGCTAAGGACTGACGGAGGATGGTGTTAAACGACAAGGGAAAGCACGAAGATAAGAGGACAGGGAGCTGTTACAAGAGCAGGGAACTTTTATCAAGTAACATCGCAAAGACAAGTTCACATGTTAAAGTTGAGTAATGATGACTTTGCAGAACTCGTAAGTTGTATAAAAATGCTGCTAAAATGCTGTATATTTGAGTGGAAGCACTGGGAGTGCTGAGTATGGTTACATACTCTTTGCACTAGTCCCCCCACTCCCGTCTGATGATAAATTAAAGCTTGGCTTGGTTTACCTTTAACCGTTTGTGTTGTCTGTTTTAAGTTGCAAACGTTAACAGGTGCTTTTCATTGACAGTGCTAATTTTGGAAATTCTTTGTTTTGTTACATTTTGGAAAATTGGGATTCTCCAGATCCAGTGACTTTTTTTTCTCTGATATGGGCCTATGGGTCATCTTGAAAATCCCCAGTTAATAGGAAAATTGTAACAAAAGAAAACAAATGTGTTGGCACACTTCTGTTGTATGTCAGACTCATGTGCAGTGTATGATTCTAAAGCTGGAATTGTTAATTTTGCAATTGAAGTGTGAAATGGACTAATTACTGAAACAGGACTTCATTGCTCTTTGGTTACTTATCTTGAACTAACTTATAATCCATTCTCCACAAAACTGTTCAGGTGTTCCAGGTGTGCTGTGACTAGTTTAATTTAATTGCATGCAAAATGGCTCTTACTGGCCTGGTCTTGCAAAACAGCTTTCTTCCTGGATGTGTATGAGATATCAGAAGACTGGAGGATAACTAATGCTCTATGTAAGAAGGGCTATAAGGAAGAGCCTGGGAACTTTAGACTGGTCAGCCTAACATCTTTGGCAAGTCACTGAAGAAGATTCTGAGGAATAAGATATATGCATTTGCCACAACTCCCTTGCTTTTCAAAATAGTTTAGGGTTCTTTAAATTCTACTTAAGGAAACCAGGCCCCAGTTTAACATTTCATTCAACAGTACAACATAAGCTTGGTCTTCTGTATTTGGGTCTCTGGAGTGAGACTTGAATCCATAATCATCCGATTCAAGTCTTTACTTCTGGTTAAATGAACTAAGATTATAAGAATAACTAATGGTCAACTGAATTAAGATTATAATCTATATGGTGATTGGCATTCTTGAAAATATAGTTAATCATGCATTTCACTTGCTATTTTGAGCTTTGGATGGAGTCTGTTTTTGAACATGCATATCCTCTATGAATGACTCTCACACCATACTCCATTGTTGGAATTACATATCTCAAACACTGCTGGTCAGTCTGACAATTAACCAACTTATTGTCTACCACCCAGAAATGTGTCAATTGAAAACTTTATATCGTTGTATTTTGGCATAATAAAGTCCCTGATCTATCTATTTATATAACTGGGGCAGCAAACATGATTTGGTTCAAAGGTAGTGCAGATATAAACCCAACCAGATGATTTTGCAGTTATGGTGTCTTGGAAGGTATGGGATTCAGCAATGATTGAAAAAAATTTGTTTTGAAACTTGCAAATAATTTCATGTAAATTTAAA
The DNA here is from genome assembly GCF_053455715.1 of Rhinoraja longicauda. Classification (NCBI taxonomy): domain Eukaryota; kingdom Metazoa; phylum Chordata; class Chondrichthyes; order Rajiformes; family Arhynchobatidae; genus Rhinoraja; species Rhinoraja longicauda. The sequence continues at coordinate 16,753,900 of NC_135980.1, read as the reverse complement.
TAATTACATGCATTTTAAATTTAAAAAAAAACATTATTAGTTTGTTCAATGGTAGTCTGAAGAAAAACTAGACTGTTAACAAACATGCACTTATTTTGTCATGTGACTAATTAAAATATCAGGATCTTGTTATTTCTGAGATTAAATGAAATTTGTCATTAATTTTCATCTTTTTGAGCCTGTAGTTTTTGTCAAATGTTTGAATATTTTGGAAAAATAAAACATTATCTTCAGTTTTCCCCAGTTTTATTTAAAACAAAAAGCAACCAAAAGTGTCTGACAGTGGTATTCATCAAGTGATTCGAATATGGTCAGTATTTGGAAGTGGAATTCATGATTGGACTCTTTTTTTGGATAAAATCAAACCCTAACTAAATTCAAGTTAGAGGTGGCCCCTTACGGCAAAGTTATAATCCTAGAAAATTGACTGTCTCTCAATTTTCTGTAACGTAAAGCCTCTCTGCATCTGTGTGTGCAGCAAGAAATTATTTTTGTTTATTTACTTTTTTCACGTAAATTCCATTAGAGTGAATTTTATTCCTTATTTCTAATTTTTGGGTATTGATTTGAGAATTCCCTCATGGCAAGTTTCTGTAACCTGAAAAATCCATGGCGTGGGGCTTACTTGCACTGTTTACTGGCTTGATTATTGCAATCCTATGTGGCAGTGAATATGCAAACCTATGTCTACTTATTCAACGTGCAAATTTCTTTTTGGAAGGTGTGGAAAATTTAGCGGAGGAATGGAATGCTACTTTTCAGAAATAAAAATAGAAAATACTGGATGTATAGTACTTGGGTCATGCAGAATCTATGGCAAGAGAAATGAAGTTAACCTTCCATTTCCAACCAGTCTAGGGTCTTAAGGTATTTGTAGTACATAATTGCTATTGGTTCTTTTTCGTCAAAACTCTAATTTCTACATAACTTCTTGGACAGTTGTGAAGCATGAAGTTATGACTTTCAACTGTTTCTTTCTTTAAGTAGTACACAACGTTAACTGTCCCTGCCTTGTTAACTGGTGTATTTGCCCATTTGTGACAGGCAATGGTCTTCCTGTATGCATTTCAATCACTGCACTTGAATGAATTTGGCCACTTAATCTTGGCAGGGTCTTAAATGGTAAGGAAAATCCATCTGAACCCAGTTCATGTATTTTTCTACTTCACAAGCTACGTACGTCATTAAGCAAATTTTCTCTGAAACGCAGCCAATCGGTGGTTCATTGTGTAGTTTTGTGGATTATGGGAACAGAAGTAAGTCATTTAACCCCTTGAATCTTTTTCACTATCTAATAATTTGTGACTTCCTCCACTTCTATAGTATATGAATAGAGTATATGCACAAAGCAGGGAAATTGTAAAATTTGCAAATCTTTCATTGTCTCAGTTTAATATATAACTATATAATCAAAATACACAGCATAGTGAATAGTGTAATATAGATATTAGTAGGGCCAGGATGTTTAGGCGCTTGCAGGGGTAGATCCTACAGGAGCGAGGATGCAGATATCTACAGGCAGGCCAAGTACAAGCTGACAAGAGGAATCAGAGCTGCCAAGGAAAGGTACTCTGAGAGGTTGAGGAGCAGGTTCTCAGCTAATGACCCTTCAGGTTGGAAGGGCTTGCAAGAAATCACAAGCTACGATGAAAACCCCCCGCTCCTTGAAAAATCGTCAGCTGACCAACGACCTGAACGAGTTCTACTGCAGGTTCGATAAACAGAAACTTAACCCTGGTACCCCCTCCTTCCCTCCCCAACCAACACTTCACACCTACTGACAGCCTGACTCCAGTTTGAAAAGACTGGACCCTTCCCCACCCACTCCTCTCTAATCACCACTTAACACCCACTCACAGCCTGACTGCAAAAGACTGGGGCCTCGTCCACTACCCACGAATGAACGACCGACAGTTTCGCCCCGGTGGTGGAAATTTTCTTGTAAATTACGTTAACACGGCAAAAAAAAGGTGATTTAGCCACTCAATCGTGAAAAGGGCATTATCTTGCTGAAATCATCAAAGGCATGAAAGGGCACTTATGGCACATGGCAAAATCCTGGCTCTAGATATCAGTAACTAAAAATGCTGTCGTTATATATTTCATAGATAACAAAACAGTCTGACTGTAGCGTACTATAAAAAACGTTTAACTATTTTTGCTCAATTAAATATTCTCAAACTATTTGTTTGCAATGAACAGACAGAACAAGAGATTCCATATTAATTGTACAGCTGGGCAACTATTTATTAGCATCTTTATTTTGCAATGTTCATGAATGAGATTGGTTGTGTTGATGATAATCTGGCATTCTGAGATTTGCTTGTGCTAT